>NW_022900950.1:68174681-68183376 GCF_012274545.1 Fukomys damarensis | reverse complement strand
ATATATACACACACACACACATATACACACACACACACACACACACACATATATATTTAAGAAAAGAAGCCACTGTCAGTGTAACACATAGAGCCAGTATCCTAATTATAAGTCAGGTATTCCAGTCAGAGAATTGTGTCCTGTATCATGACCTATAATAAGCATGCCACATTCTTTTGAACCAAGCTGGTTCCTGCATTCACTGCATTGGTGAACTTTATTTTCTCCCTCCTTGTCTGGGGCTCCTTTCCCCACAGTTGGCAGACAGGGATCAGCCGGATCAGTATACAGGATCAAAGTTGGCTTTGCCTGTGTTTACCTGGAGAAACCATCTGACCCGGCCCCTATGAGAGTCACTGCAAGGAGCCCCTCTCAAATCTGAGCTAGGGAGTAATGGTCAGCACAGCTAAGAGCTTCATGTGGCCACATCTGAAAGCGAGAGGCATGGCGCCTCCCTCACTCCTTCTGCTCACTTAGCTTCGGGGCCCCATATTCCTCACCACTGAAGGACCCAAACTTCTTAGCCCAACAGATGGTGATCTGATCGGACACACGTCTGTGTTTCCACCTTTGTATCTTGCCGATTCCTTTGATGTTTCCCTGTGACTGGAACCAGAGTTTCCCAAACTGATGATCTACTGGATATTTCTCAGGGAGGCGTTAACAGGTGTGCTGTAGGCAAAAAGTACTACGTGAGCAAATACATTTGTGAAATATCACACTGCATACAGAATTACCCCTTGGGAATATATCTGTATTGAGGACTCATTAAGAGCTGCAGCTTAGATGCTTGCTTAATTTTGTTTATTCTAACATTTACCAAACCCAGTGAATGCAGAAAAATGCACTGTACCCCACCTAAATGCCCTTGGTGGTGCCCTGATGCACAGAACATCCGCTAGGACCCCCTGAGTGGTCCAGTCTCATTGCCACTGCCAAGAGGAAGGCTGAGCACCTGACTGGTGTCCCACATCCTTTTTCTGTTCAACCACACTGCTGTAGGATTCTGTGTCCATCCTTCCCTGGGTGTTCTACATGGAACACATCTTTCCTTCCACTACACTTTTTCAGTGTATCGTACATATTTCTCCTGGGTGATACTGTATTTATTCTGGGCATCCCAGTGTCTACTATAGCGCTTGACTTGTAATGATATTATGATGTTTACTTCTCTTTGTCTTGTAGGTTTGGGCTGCTGTAATCAAAATACCATAGATTAGGTCCTTAAATAACAGTTCATTTCTTATGGTTCTGAAGACTGAGAAGTCCAAGACCAAGCCCAGTTTGCAGAGACAGACTTCTTTCTCTATCCTCACATGGAGGTACAGAGAAAGGAAGCAATCTCTTTTTCCTTTCTTATAATACCACTGATCCCATCACAAGGACAAATTATATCTCCCAAAGGCCTCACTTCAAATACAATCTCAGAGGAGATCACAGTTTCAACATAGGAATTTTAGAAAGAAATATTCACTCTGTTGTACGCTTCTTTCTTTCTCTGTGTTTTACAGACAAGAAAACATTTTGATTTTTCCTTTACCTCAACATTTAGCATGCGTATGTGCCTTAAAGTATAAAGCTTATGGGTATCCTGTTCTTAGAAGAAACAGAAGAGTTTAATGCAAAATTATCTCTCTTCCATATTATCCCTTTTATACATTTACATTTTTTGTCTTCCAAACAAGTGATATTATTATTATTGTTGTACCTCTTTGTAAGTTAACTAATTATTTTGGTGCTGCTGGAGATCAAACCTAGAGCTCATATATACTGGATGTATGCTGTACCACTGAGCAATACCCCAGCCCTATTATACTTCTTTTAAATAATTGAAGCTTGTTTGCATATAAACTCAGGTTTACTGATTTCTTTATCTACCATCCCTTCTCATAGCTCATTTCTTTCTTCTGCATGAAGTTTCTTTCCTAGTGTCTTTTAGTACTTGTTTTAAAACAAGGGTATTATAATGGAAAACTCTGTAAATATTTGCCTGAAAATGCTAGATGCTCTCTTTTCCACATAATACTTAAATAATAGTTTATCTAGATATGCAACTAGAGACTATTTTCCCAGTTCACTAATCCTGTCTTCAAATTGAGTCTACATAACTGTTTAATTGCAGTTATGGATAATTGGGTTTCTTTTCTATTTTTCTCCTTAATTCAAGTACATTTTGATTGTTTTCATCAGCTTTTTTTAATTCATAGTCTTTGTTCTTTTGCATATTTCTACTGACTTGACTCCTTTTGTGACGTTAATATTTTAAGTGTACTTATTTTATATCTCACTATAACATTTCTTTTATCACAATTTCCCAAGAACTCTGATCCTGATAATTTATTTTGTAAACCAATTCCTGCCCCGGATGCACAATTTTCTTTTGCCATTTATATTTTGAGATCTTGTATTTAAATTTCTAGCATATTAATTTAAATTCAACCCCCCAGCCTGAGTGAATAGAGACCCATAGATATGAATCTTAAGGGGTAGAGTTTTTCCCTAATCAGAAGCCAAGCTAAGATTATCAGATGATCCTTGTGGTCCTCCCCTGTTTTCAGAGGCAGCATTTTATTTGGAAACAGCATTCTATAGTCCTGTTGCTGGAGATGGGTCTGAACTTCGACTCACACCGTGAGCATCTGAGAAGCCTCATTTTTATTACATGAAATCGAGTCCCTAGGTTGCCAGGACCACAGACTTCACCACCTCTAACCCCTGTCCAGTTTAGAGCTTTCTCATTACCTTTGCCTCCAGAAATTGTCCTTATGTTTCTCTAATCCTAGCTATGTGTTTCAAAGAATATTTGTAGAGTTGTTTTTTTTTTCCTCTTACTGTGAGAATGCTTTAAAACTTTTTTACTGTTCGCATGTCTTTGTGATACGTAATACTTACGTTCATTGTGGGGAATGATATATACGTACTTTTCCTACACTATTTCTGTTCCTCTCCTCCCCTTTCTCTCCGTTCTCACTACCCCTTCCCGTCTCCACAAATCCCTTCTCCCTGCTTCCTACCATCTCTTGTTTTCTAATCTTATTGAGTTGACTGGTACGTTTTAGGTATACAGTACAGTTACATTCATCATTGGCATCTTGTCCCTTTACAAGACAGATCTTGGTTCTCATTTTTTCCCCTTACCCCTGCCCTCCCTTCACCCCCTCCTCCCTCCCCTATTTACAAAGACTTTCTTTCCATTTTTCCTTTTCTCATACTTTTCTTGTCCCTTCTTTCCTTTCCCCTACTCTTCTCACTTACCCTACATCTTTTTTGATTTTAAAATTATTTATATGTTGATTTCCTCATATAAAATATCATATGACACTTATCCTTTTGTGCCTGATTTATTTTACTTAGCATATGGCCTCAAGACTCAGCCATTTTCCTACAGAAGACTCAAATTTTTCCTTCTTTGTGGCCAATAAATGCATGAAAAAATGTTTGGCATCTTGGCCATTAGAGCAATGAAGTGATACTCCACTCTTTATACATACAGGACCACCTTTTCTTTTTCCGTTGATCTGTTGATGGACACATAGGCCACTTCCATAGCTTAGTTACTGTGAATTGTGCTGTTGGAAATATGGGTGCCATGTATTGCTGTAATAAGATAACTTTAACTCTTTTAAGAAGATGCCCAGAAGGGAAATAGTTGGGTCAAATGGAATATCTGTGTTTAGCTTTTTGACTACTCTCCATACTGTGTTAGTTTATATTCCCACAAAAAATGTAGAAGCGTTCATTTTCCCCCACACCTGGCCAGCATTTTTCCTTTTGAGTCCTCAGTAATGGCTATTCAGACTGGGGTAAGATAAATTTCAGTGTTGACTTGATTTCCATTTCTCTAATGGCCACGATGCTAAACATTTTTTCATGTACTCATTGAGCATTTCTACTTCTTCTTTTCAGAAGTTTCTGTTCATTTCAATTGCCCATTTTTCACTGAGTCTTTTATTTTGGATGTTTTTAAAGTTCTTTATACATTCTAAATACTAGTCCTTCATCCAAGGAATGGCTGGCAAAAGCCCCCCCCCCCCATTCTGTAGATTGTCTCTTCTCTCTGATGGTTGCTTCATTCGCTTTGCAGAAGCTTTTCAATTTTGATATAACCCATCTGTTGATTCTTGGTATCTTTTGTAAAATTTGGGTTTTGTTCAGAAAGTCCTTGGCTATGCTTATGTCTTTAAGACTTTTACCAGTTTATCGTCCAGCAGATTCCATGTCTGTTTTTATAGTTAGGTCTTTGATCCATTCTGATTTGATTTTAATGTAGTATGATGAAAATGTGTCTAGAGTCATTCCTCTGCTTATGGATAACCAGTCTTTCCAGCACCATTTGCTAAGAAAGCTGTCTTTTCTCTGCTATATGCTTTTGGCACCTTTCTCCAAAATCAAATGGCTGAAGGTGCATGGGGTTGTGTCTGCATCCTCAATTCCACCCCACTGGTAAACATGACTGACTTTTTTGTCAGTACCATGCTGTTTTTATACTACAAAGCTACAGTAATAACTTGAAATCTGGGATTATATTGCTTCCTGCTTTGCTCTTTTTGCTCAGGAATAACTTGGTTATTCTGGATCTTTTGTGGTTTCATATAAGTTTTTTGGATTTTTTTCTAGCTCTGTAATGAATGCTGTTGGTGTTTTAATTGGAATTTTATTAAATCTATATGTCATTCAAAGAATATTTGCTATATGTTAGAAACTGTTTCTAAGTGTTGTAAGCAGAAGGCTTCAAGCTAATTATTCTGCCATAGTGCCATAATCTGAGGTTTAATTCATGTAAAGTGAATGGATGAATGTGTAGATGAAGTATAAGAACATTGTGGCACAGAGAAAAGAGTAGAGGAGGCAGAAAAGTTCATTTGTGGTTTCTTGCTGCTCTGTATGTCCAGAGACACACTGTTGGACATGGGAGCCCTAGCTTTCAATAGCTGTTGAGTACTCAGAAGTGGGGGTGAAATGAGATGTGCTGACAGTGTCCAAAACAAGCTAGATTTTGAATGCTTAGTACGAAGGCAGAATTTAAACTATCTCAGTAATGTCCACAACCGATTATATGTCAATGTAATTTGGATTTGTTTGGTAAAAATACAATATGCACACAAAATGAATTTCACCAGTTTCTAGAAAATTTTTGGAATTTTGCTCACAGAGCCCCCATTTCAGTTGGCCAGCACGAGTGCACATGGTCTGTGCACAACAAACACTGGTTGAGTAAGTGGGAAAGCAGTTAGCACACACACATTGTCTCTCTCATTTTTCCAAGTTATTACAAGTTCCAAAAGCTTACCATTCATGGAAGAATAAGTTGCAAAAGTAGAACTTAGTTGACTGTCGATGGCAAATTTACAGGGAAAGTAGTTGGGGGAAGGAATTTAACTAAATGCTTTTGACAATCCCTTGAGTGGAATAAAAGTATCTTCAGTAATACTCTTCCGGAATATTTTGTCACACTTTGTTTAAGTGATATAGAAAAGGTTTTGACATGATATATAATGAAAAGCGCTTCAGAAAAGGAATCTCAAAAAATGCAGTTGAAAACCTTCTCAACTTGATGTTGGCTTTTCTGTAGTATTTTAGCCAATCTGCTTTCCTAAATCCTCTTTTATTTATTCACCCTTTGGACATAGAGAATGAAAAGCGTGTGCTAGAATGAGGGAGATGCTGTACCCTCAGAGTTTTTGTTTCATAGCATAACTTTCAAACTTACATGGTCACTGTGTGGTATTTTATTTTTGGGCTGAAAAACGAGCTCTTCCCGGCCAAGGCAGCCAGCCAAAGAGTTTCCAAAGGCGTCACCTTTTGCCCCATCTGTATGCAGCCTCAAAGCTAGCCATGTGACATTTCTAAGGATGTTTGCCACTCTGCCTTTTTCAGTCTGCACCGCCCACCTCCCCAACAGCCCTCGAACCAAGTCTCTATGTTCTTGTAGTGAGGTGGTAGGAGTAAGTCACGACAGAGGGTCATAAGCTAAAGAACCTGAGGCATCCTGGGAGCCACTATCCTGTTAGCCTACGGAACAAACCCCAGTGCAAAGGGACCCTACTTCTTGCTTCCAATTGTATACCAGCTGATTATCCCCAGGGACCTTTTTTTTGCCTGCCTAAACAAACCTTTTGGTCCCATCACCCCTTATTTACTTGGCACCCACATCTTCACACCTTTTCTGGGCCTCCAGTTGTTGCTGTCATTGTGGCTGCTGTCCCTGTTTTCTGCTGAGACCAGAAGGGAGTATGTGTGAAATGCGAATTCTCCTGCGTTCACTGGTTGTAGGAGTAGTTAGCAAGCTTTGCAACTCAGCTGAGGTCTTGTGTTTTCCCTTTTCTGTCTTGCACATTGCCTCAGAAGTGTATTTCATTCAGACTTTTCCCCATGTTTGAGGTATTGATACGGGGCACCAGGCACAGAGGAAATTTGACCTGGGGCATTACTAATGGCTTCATGGCCACATGTTGAGCTTCTGCTGTAACAATGCGACACATCTGTTCCCAAAGGACTGGTATTGCGGAGGTGGGCATGTGGACCAAATGATTGATCAAAGCATGTAGAAATGGAACATGCAGCTGTCTTTGAAGAAGATTATCTGTAGCTTTCATCAGTGGCCTCCTGACTTAATCCATGTGTCAAGCATTCCAGTTTGTAGGCAAAGGATTGTCTGTATACCTGCATTGTTAGCCAGAAGAACACAAGGTCCCAGTGTCCACGTGGAGGGACAGAGTTAGTGATTTGCCTCTTTTCCTCTGTTACCTCCAGACCCTTAGAATCCAGGTGCCATGCAGCTGTGTCTATGAGCAGACAGTAACATTTTCCTGGAGTTCACAGCCAAAAGTATTATTTATTGCTGTTGTGTGTTTGTTTGTTTTTGCTTTTTTTCTGTCTACCGTAATGGATAAAGAATCTTCTCTTGATTATACTCTAGATTTTTGGAATTCCACATCTGTTTCTGTATTACCCAGTTTTACAAGGATCCTGAAAAACTGGCTTAGCCAGGATCCCATGTTGCCCCTAGTTTTTTCTTAGTCATTTCCTGTCCAGCAGCCCCCAGCCTTCACCTTAGCTATAAATCTCTACTTGCTCATGCTGTTTTCAGAATTAAGCCTAGCTCTAGACTGAGACTCTTTTTCTTCTGTTGTGATGATCTTAAATAAAATCATTTTTTAAAAATCAATGTAACTACTCTCTACTCCTGGTTTTCTACGACAACTTAACCTCAGTGTTTATCTGTACATCCAGAGTGTAGGGTCTGGCCTAGATTAGCTCTCATCCTCAGCCTTCAGTGGATCTTACTCTGTAGCGTAACCAAAAGAAACTGCTTAGTTCGTGAAGAGCTTCTGAAAGGACACACTTTGTGAAAGGACTTGCTCTAGCTTTACCGTGACTACAGTTGGCACCCTGAGCTAAAGAAGTAGGACTTGTATGACTAACCATCGTGCCTGTTTTGCCCTGATCTCTTGTTTAGAAAGATAGGATTAAAGATGTCCTTCAGCTTTAGGTTGGCTCCGCAGTAGGAAGAGGAATTAGAACCATGTCACTCAGAAGGTGCTTTGGGGTGTATGTGAGAATTCCAAGAGCTCCATAGGCACCGAGCTTGCTAGCAGAGATTAGGCTGGATTGCCACACCCATTTGCCCCCCAGCCTGGCATGCCCTGGGGCAGTGAACATCACACATACCTGCCCTCAGGACGAGGAGTTGTATCCTGTCCGCAGGCAAATTACCCAGCGAACTGCTCACTTGCTGAGGAGTAGGGGAGGAAGAAGAGGAAACTTTTTAAATGTTTTCACTGACCAGAGATGCCTTGAACATATACCAGCAGCCAAGCCTCACATGGTAAGACAAACCTACAAAATGCATACGTAAGAGATTTTAAGGAATGTTAAAAAAATTTTGTTATTGACCAGTAAAGCAAAATAAAATGAAAACAAGCCAACAAACAAACAAACAAAACTCTGTTGAGGAGAGTGTTTTGTGGATGCATAAGCTGAGAAATTAAGACTGTAAAGAAACACTGTCAAGGAGGAAAGGGAGATGATACGGTCACTAAGCAGGTAGCACTGATGTGCCAACCTTTTATGTTGTACTTCGTGGGTCATTCAAGGAGTTTGCCAGGCGAACTTTGCCATATATACAAGCTGCATTCAGAGCCTGACCATAAAATGATAAACTATGGAGTTTATGTTTTTGTTTTGTACCGGGGTTCGAACTTGGGACCTGGTGCTTGCCAGGCAGGAGAGGGAACCACTGAGCTAAATCCCCGGCCCAAGTTTACTTTTTAAAGCTGTCTTCTCTGTAAGAGGGTCCATCGGGGACCAAAAAATAACCTTGCTGCTGTGGGCAACTATCACTTGAATATCTGTTGTTCAAAAATCCACTTGAATTGGTTAGCATTAAAGACATACAAAAGAGACATTTGCTCTTAGCAGAATTGGAAATGTAGGGTTTTCATATGCATTTCCAGAAGGCAGATATTTAAATCTCAGTTTAGTTCTTAAACATATGCTGTGGTGGCAGGAGGGTCTGGCAGTGGCCAGCAATGTGCTGGTGATGATAGTGAAAGTGTCACACGCATTCCTAACCCTTTAAACAGCACTCTTGAGAAGTCATGTCCACACTTTGGAAACCACTGATCCAAACTAAGATAGTTTTTTTTTTTTTTTTTTTTTTTTTTTTTTTTTTTTTTTTTTTTTTTTTTTTTTT
>NW_022900950.1:68170335-68174632 GCF_012274545.1 Fukomys damarensis | reverse complement strand
TTTTTTTTTTTTTTTTTTTTTTTTTTGGTACCGGGGATCGAACTCGGGCCCTTGCGCTTGCAAGGCAGGCCACCGAACTGCTGAGCTAAATCCCCAGCCCCTAAGATAGGTTTTGAAATAAAGGAACAGCAAGTTCCTTAGCCTGGGCGAAGGTAGCTGGTCCTGGCTGGTGCTGTTGGGGATGCAAAGCCATCACTGGGAGGAATGTTGGCGAAGGCAACTCAGACTGCCTGTGGGCTTCTGGTGTCTGATGTCTGGTCATGACTACCCTGGGCAGAAAGAAATCCCCAAGAGGTCAAAGATCGAGGATTTTGTGAAAGTGTATAAATGCACTCCCCTGTCCCCACAGGCACTCTGCCTAGCTCCTTGTACAAAACTCTTCTGCAAGGTTGTCCTCCAGACACTGCTCTTAAGTACAGGCCCGAGGTCAAGTTCAAAGAGAGGTGCAGAACAGGAAAGAACAAAGGATTCTTCCAGACCCTTTAGTTTTAGATTTTTTTTTTTAATTTCTGTCATTAAACAAAAAAGAAAAAGAAAAAAAAAACTCCCTGTGGAAGGAAGAGTCAACTTAAACACTAGGTGCAGTTCATAAAATTTCCTAAAATAAAAGATCTGATTGTCGAACTGATGATATTCTCCATCTAGTAAGAACTAAATATAGCCTCTTAGTCCAAAACTTCCAAAAAGCATGATAGGGATACTTGAAATTTTTGTTTTCCTATCTGGATAAAGTAGTTTCAAATGAATTCCATAGAACTAAAAAAGGTGTCAGTCACAAATATCTAAAATTATTTTCTTGATGAGTATTAGGTATTTTATATTTGATGTAGATCTTTTTATTCTAGGTTTTGATTTTATTTGCATTCTCAGATTCAAGAGCATGTCTTTCTCTAAACAAGGTGAAAATGTGGTCTATTAAGGCAAGTAATTCTGTTTAGGGAAGTTGCAAACTCATTTTATTCATTGAGTTGGATTTCTTATAATAATCTTGAGTAAAGTCCCTTTTTTATTTGTTTCTTAGATGTAAGATTGTTTTCAAAGAATTTCACTGTCACTCTATAATTAGGGAGAACGAACCTAGCAGTGCTGTGTCTGGGACAGCTCTTTAGAAAAGTAATTGTGCGATATTTCTGTGGATTTATTGCCTTTCCAAGTTCTTTAAACCAAGAAATCAAGTGTCAGTAGTGGTAGTGGTAGTTTTACCCATAAATAAACCTGCAGAATTCTGGGAAAGAAACATGTGGCATTTCTCATTTCCCCAAATCTTTTTGGCACAGGGGCAGCAGTGGACAGCTGGAAACCTTTTCTGAGCACCATGTTCCTCTCTCTTCTGGAAGCCACCTGAGGAAACTACTCAGTGAGGGTGACAGGGAGGGGTCTGCATAGGCCAAGACTTAGTGTCACAGAGACTTAGAGCAAGACTCAGAAGTCTGGGGGTATTACTTTGTTTAGGGCATAGAAAATGTTCAAGGACCTCAGGGAGGTAGGTTACCAAGCAGAAGGATTCCAAGTGCCAGGGTAAGGTATTTCACGTTCAGTCCGTAGGCAGCACAGAGACACAGAAGATTCTATGGAGACAGGAAGAGGCCTTACCTGTTCAGATGCTGTGCAGTACAGCCACAGGGTGTGAAGTGAAAATGGATTGTTAGACAGGAAATGTATCCAGACAGCAGAGCACAGTAAGAGTCCACGCAGAGATGAGGACGTTCTTTCTGTGACACTGGTGACAGTGGACATGAAAATGGAAGGGTAGGTTAGGACAGGACACCTTGACTCAGGGATTCGTAGGGGCTAGAGAGGCACTTAAGGGATCGAGTTCCTTCATTCTCATCTCTGGACCATCTGTGGAGCTTTGAATGAGCCTCCTAGTAATTGAGTCTGCTTTCCACTGATAGGAAATTAAACTCACCTCAAGTGAGTAGGATATTTTCTTTCAAACCCTAAGCATTATACAAATTTTGTGAGGTTGATACGAGAGAAATTTTTTAAATTCTAAGACTTGCATGTAGATATTTATAGCAGCTTTATGTATCATCGCCATGACTTGGAAGCAAACATTATGTCCTGTAGTAGATGAGCCTGTAAAATGTGGCACATCCAGAAAATGGAATAATAAATAAACTATCAAGCCTTCGAGAGGCATTTTAGGTTGAAATTATTTTGTATGGTGCTGCAGTGATGGATATGTATTATTGTACATGCATCAGAAACCACAGAAGTACAACTCCAACGGCAAATCAAAATATAAATGGTGGACTTTGGTGGATGATGATATTCCCGTGTAGGTTCAGTGACCACAGCAAATACACCACACTGATGTGCTGTGTCATTGGTGAGAAGCTCCGCTGTGTGTGGAGTAGGAGTGTGTTAAACGGGGGGGCTGTGTGGGAATGCCCTGTATTGCACACTCACTTTTTCTGTGTGCCTAAAACTACCCTAAAACACATTAAAATGAGTCTAAGATGATCCCAAGATCTTAACCTCATGACTAAAGCAATAGCAGTGCCCCTCACAGAAACAGGAATGTTAGGGAAAATAAGAAGCTTTTTTCTTAGAAAGATGATAAATTCCACTTAGGGTATTTTTAAGGTAGAGGTACTTGAATTACAATCATATAGAGGCGTTCAGCTAGCATCTGGATATCCTGGACTAGATCAAAACAGACAACAGTTTTATGTCACTTTACAATTTACAGAGCATGTTGGTATAAATCCACTTATTTTGGGGGGAGAGGAGTCACACATAGGGTGGAGGGAGCCACCGAGTAGTTTGTAAGATTTCTTTCAACTGTGAAATTTGGTGATCTCCAGGGAAGGGCTGGCTATGTGATAAAGATGTGCAGTCCACTTCTGGGTGGCTGTTTGGGTATTGGCCCTGGAGATTTCCAGTGAGCAGAACTTGACTATAGGAAGAATCTGGAAAAACTCTTTCATGGAGTGAATGATGGAGTAGGTGATTCCAGGAGAAATCAGAGATGAAGAAAACCAAGACAACTCAGAGATGGGACAAGCAACAGTAAGGCGAGTTTCTAGCAAAATTAGATTGTCAGCCAACTGCAGAGGTACTAAGAGGGTTAAAGTCAGAAATGCCTAAATGGTTCTGCAATTAGGTTATGTTCTCACCTTTGAGAAGCTAATTGCTTTGAATGGTGGAGAAGGAAACAATGGAAATAGGAAAGAGCAGCCGTGTCACGGAAGGACTCAAGCAGAAAGCAGTGACGTAACTGGATGAGAAGACCATTCAGACTTTGGATTCGTTGATGGATGGGGAGACAATGAAAAGGAGAAAGAGACTAGTGAAAGGTTCCATTAATCAGACTGGAAGAAAGGAAGGTACAGGTAAGAATTCAGTATGTTTCTTCCTTAGCTGAGGATTTGGGAGAGGTTGTGGATTGGCAATAAGGAAAACTTTAGAAATAAGAGTAAAGAGAGAGCAGGCAGTGAGAGTGGCCCAGTGAGAGGCAGAACCACGTGGGGATGGGCTGCTACCCCAACCTACTCCATTGACCTCTAAGCAGCACAAGTGGACCAGTCAGGAGCAGAGAATACATATCAGTCAATACATATCAATGTTAATTGCCTCAATTCACCAATCAAAAGAAATAGACTGGCAGAATGGATTAAAAAACAAAATCCAACAATATGTATACAAGGAACTCACCTAGTTCAAAAAGAAACTCAGAAAAATGTTGAACATCAGTGGTCATTCGAGAGATGCAGATGAAAGCAACACTGAGATTCCACCTCACCACAGAAAGAATGGCTGGTATCAAGAAATAATAACAAATGCTATCAAGAAGTAACAAATGCTAGCAAGAGTGTGGGAAGAAAGGAACCTTTCTTCGTTATTAGTGGGACTGCAGACTGGTACAACCACTGCAAAAATCAGTATGGAGATACCTCAAACAACTAGAATTAGAAGTCCCAGTTGACCCAGCTATTCCTCTGCTGGGTATCTTCCCAAGAGAATTAAAAGAATTATACCACAGTGATGTGATATGTATATGATTGTAATTCAGGTGCCTCCACCTTAAAAATACCCTAAGTGGAATGTATCATCTTTCTAAGAAAAAAGCTTTTTGTTTTCCCTAACATTCCTCTTTCTGTGAGGGGAGCCTCTATTGCTTTAGTAATGAGGTTAAGATCTTGGGATCATCTTAGACTCATTTTAAAAATCACAGTGATGCTCACCCGTGTTTATAGCAGCACAGTTTATAATAGCTAAAACTTGGAAACAGCCCAACTGCCCATCAACTGGAGACTGAATAAAGAAGGTGTGTTTTTAAAAAAAAAAAAAA
>NW_022900950.1:68160209-68170054 GCF_012274545.1 Fukomys damarensis | reverse complement strand
ATATAAAATGGAGTACTACTCAGCTATAATGAGAAACTAGAGAAATTTATAGCTAAGTGGATGCTGAAATTAATAGGACACACATGTGTAAATACCAAAGAGTTTCTCTGGTATGAAAAAGTAAAAGTGTAAATAAGGATCAAAATGTATAATTGATATTGTATAATAGGAAGAAAAGGTCTAAAGGAGTAGGGGAAGTAGGAGGGGTAGGGGAAAGGTAAGAAGGGAAAAGAAATAATAAGAGAAAAGAAAAAATGGAAAGAAAGTCTTTGTAAATAAGGAAGGGTGGAAAGGGTAAAGAGAGGGCAGGGGAGTGGGGAAAAAATAAAAACCAAGATACGTCATGTCAAGGTACGAGTTGCCAATGATGAAGGCAACTGTATTGTATATTAAAATGTACCAATAAGCTTAAGAAGAAAAAAAAAGAGTAAAGAAAGAGCAAGTGTTAGCTGGGGATATAGCTCAGTGGTTCTGCTGCCTACCTCACAAGCGCAAGGACCCGAGTTCGATCCCCAGTACCAAAAAAAAGAAAAGAAAAAGAAAAAAGAAAAGAAAGAACAACTGTTTGAAGATGCAAAGAAATATTTATGTAAAGAGGATAACATAGAAAGCATAGAGAAGCCACTCTTCGGGGTGCAGTACAGCATTAAGTGCAATATTAGCTGTGACCTAGAACAAGGCAGTTAACATACAGAGACCTAAGTTCCTTGTGTGTAAATGAAATACCTTTTTAAAAGCATACAACAGATATAGAAAGGACAATACCCCTTCTTCCCATCATACATCTTCAAAAATTAACAAAATAGTATCAATATGTTATCTTCCATCTATCACAGACTTCCATGGTATGGAAAAGCCATGTAATACGTTATTGTCCAACTCAGTCATCCTGTAATCTTATTTGTAAATACTTTAACATGGGTCTCCAGCTACAAGGTAAAACTAAAAACCATATCACACTGTGTTATTACACTTTCCAAAACTGAAAAACTTTCTTTATTCTCCCCCAATACTTAGTGTCCCCTGAACAGTTCATATACATTTTCTGCATTTGCCTCAGTGGGGTTTTTATAGCTGGTTCATTTTCAGTCAGGATTCAGAGGAGAGCCAATGTGCATTTTATTTCCTAGGACTTCTGTGACCATTGCATGAGGTCAGGGTTGTACCTAGCCCTGGTTCAGGCATATCACAGGTACTCAGTTTGATTTCCCTTTCTTACCTCGCTGCTGTGGGCACTGCGCTGGGAATTGGAGATGCAAGTTAAGCAAAAGAGACCTACAGGTGGATTCCTCAGTCTTGTCCCCAGTGGTAGCAGGGCTGGCAAGATTTCAGGGGCTGGAGCAGAAGATGGCACAGAAAGCATCTCGTGTCCAAAGCTGTTGGTGATGTGAAGTTAACAGCTAGTAATTACGCTGTGCTTACTATATGCTGTCATTATTCTAAGTCGTTTTATTATTCTAAGTAGTTTTATTATTCATTAACTCATTTATTCCTCACAAGAACCTTATGAACTCCATGATTTTATCCTCTCTATTTCATACTTAGGGAAATTGAGGCATAGCAAAGTTAAGTAACTTGCCCAAACTTACACACCTTGTAGAAATGTTAGAGCCAGGACTCACAGCCAAAAAGTCCATCGTTGGACACCATCCGCTCAAGCACTGCTCTGTATTGCCTCCTCTAAAACAAATTAAAATTTAAGGAAACACAAATGAAAGGCCTCTACAGAGCCAAGAGTCAAGGGAGGTCAAGGACTGTCAAATAGCCTGAATTGCCAAAGGAGGAGGGGATTTGCCCAAGTCCCCAAAGGTAGCAGGAGCTGTGGAAGGAGATATTGTAGGACATTATTACCAGGCTGGGTTTTCTAGAACACAGTGGGGGAAGCAGGAACACAAGGGTTCTTGGGAGTGGAAGGGCAGCTCTGGGGCTGTGGCAGGACCAGCAGCATTGGCAGGGGCATGTGAGGAGGACAGGGCCACTGTGTCATGGGGTGATGGGGAGGCCCAGCCAGGTGGAGAAAGCAAGAAGTTTCAAAGGGGTACAAAGGGGACCTTGTGAAAGTTGCATTTAGGAGGAAGGAGAGTAGAGACGGAGGGAAGGTAGTAGATTCCTCTTGTCTCTACCCCACCGCTCTTGCTTGTAGTAACCATTTTCGCCAAGGTTTTGATTGACGATTCACATAAATTACCTTTGTTTAAATCGGTATCTTTTATTTGTGGGACTTTATTTAGCTCACCAAAGTGTTTGCACCATCACAGCCTCTTCTTAAAGACTTTAATTTTACTGGGGAAAAAATTAGCTAGTCCCCTAGTTGAGAGATGTCACCGGAATTCTCTTCGGCCCTGGTTATTTGCTTTGATGGTGCTGGGATGTCTGCGTTCTCTCTGTTGTACCCAGCAACTCTATGGATTCACAGTAGCTCACTCTGAATTAAAAAGCCTCCAGAAACCAGGACTATATTTGGTATTTTTCATATACCCTTCGGAACTTTTGTGTCGGGGGGTGTGAATGTGACCTTGTTGTGCTTCTATTGGTCCATTTATTGTTTTAAATATTATTTTTCCTGGAACTCATGCAATAGTGCTTGCCCGGGAGGAAGGCCTCAGAAGTCTTAAGGCGTTCTATGCAGACAAAGCAACAGGAAGTTACCTGTCCCTATGCAGCCTCCTTTTATGTGACCCTGGCACATCAGTGATGGCAGCTTTGTTTGAGTGGTTTTCTTGCTTTAGTAAAGAAGTGATGGCATCTTTGACCCAGAAAAAGAAGAAGCCATCACATTGTTCGTATATGTGTGCATGTGAGCCCTCCATTTTTCATGGGAATCTTTATGTTTGGCTGAATTGGTAAACACACATGCTCAAAATATTTTAATAGTACAAAGTGGGAGGCACCTGTTTATGCAGAGTTAAGCAGCGGCTGCCTTTAGGGGTAAGGACGCTGGAGACTTGTGGTGTCATGGCCAGCTTGTGTCTTTGGCCCAGTGTGGTCACCCCCCGGGCAGCGGGGATGGGCCTCAGCTTGCAGGCTGCTTGCAGCTCTTCTGCAAGCCTGCAGCTGCCTGGGAGCTCTCAAAAGCTCTTTGTAGGGCCTGTGTTATGATTTCAGCTGTGGTTTTTGGAAAGAAAAGATTCTTTATTTCACAATATCTTCAATATGATTGGCAGTGATTAGTGAAAATCACGATTTCTAGAGCGGAGCTGTATTCAGAAAAGAATGAAGTTAACCAGAACACAGCTAAAGCCTTAAACACGACGAAGTCCTGAAGCTTGATTTAATATCAAAAGGGTTCTTTGTTCTTCACAACCAGGTACATCCCTTGATAAGCTTCCAAAATTCCTCTCACTCTAAGGAGATTTTTTCGCACAGGAATCTGAATCTTGGTTTTATTCTTCTTAATGCAGAATGTTGTCATCATTGAATGTAAGTTAATTATACTCTAATTTATGATTGACCTACTTACTGTGATGATTTAAAAATTCAAGTTGAATGCAGTGGAGAGGACTAGAGGAGAAAAAAAGAAATGACTAAGATGGACCCTTGACTTACGAACTCAATTCATTCCCGAGGACTGGTTGTAACTCGGGTTGGTCCATTGAAAGCTTGGGCTCCTCTACACAGCCTTCAAAGTCTCTCCCCTGTACACAGGCAGATCTCAGTGTCTACAGAGAGACACTGGCCCAGGATTTCTCAGTGAACCCCACGCAGGGAAGGATGGTGTAATGTTCCTTAGAATTCTTTAAGGGTTAAATCTGTATCTGTGACCATCTGGAAGCACAAATCGTCGGCATTTGGGTCCTAACTCAAGACTTTGTTCATAAGTTAAAACTAAAATTCTGGTCATAACCCAAGTTATTCATATATTAGGCTGGTCATAGCTCCAGGGTCCACCGTATTTACTGAACATCTTGGCACTGTACTGGGTCCTTTTACATAAATGGTTCCATTTAATCCCTACAGATCCACAGATTTTGTGGTGTGCTCAAATCCTTTTCACATGCTGGTACGATCTCAATACTAAAATGAGAATCAAATCGATTTAACTTCAGTGTTTATATTTTTTAGTTGCTCTGCACAGGACGCATCTAGGAAAGTATGTTATTATATCTTTTGTTTTCTCAAAGTAAATAAAGTAAATAGATCTGAAGTTGTGACCCTTTCTGAGGTAAGGTGGGACCACTGAGGACAGGAGTTGGAACCAGGCGATCCCTCAGCTCAGCCCAGGAAGGGGTGTTTTCTCGGGAAGCTCAGTGACAGCCACTTTCCGGTCTGCCACAGTGGACCATCACGGTACACTGTTAATGAGTAGCCATGACGTTTTCTCTTTTCTTTTGAATTAGGATGAGATAGAAATAGCATCCAGTACATGGCTTTTAGAATTATGGTAGGAAAAGAAAACTAAAAGGAACAATCGCTTGCTTTTCTGCAATTGTTTATATTTCAGGATTACTGCAAATTTTGTAAAATGTGAAGTTTCCCTTATTGGAGAAAAGAGAGTAATTCTAGAATTTTAATACTATAATACTGATGAGCAAGAATGCCATAGGCTCATAGGAGTAACAATTTTTAGATAAAAATATTAAGTAATTATTATGTATATTAAGTAAAAGTCCTTTAAGTAACATCAGTACTACTCTTAGGCCCAGGAAAGAGGGCTTCTATACTTTAGAAAACCTTGTTTTTGTCTTCTTCAAGCCACACCCCTTCCCATCATGCTATAGTACTAGGGACCTAACCCAGAGCCAAGGTGTCCTTAGAGGGTGGGACCATATTTTCTGTGTACCCCCTTAGCCCAAAGGGCAGCTTTTAGTGGCAGAGAGGGGAGTTTCTGGTGAATCTCCATCTGTGGCAGCTCCTCCTGTGGCAGCAGAGATGGATGGTGGATGGGTCCATCCATGCATGTTCCTGAGGCCCCTCAAGATTAGGGTGGGGAAGAAAAGGGAAGTGCCATGTCACGACTCGGTCTAGAACTCCAGGGGCCCTGAGAAGTCCAGATTTGAGCCTGATGTCTGGATCTTCATGAAGGTCAGTAGTTGTAGCTGAATCCCCAGTTTAAAAAAAAAAAAAATCCTAGGTTCAATCCCCAGTTTAAAAAAAAACTAATAATAAAATAGAACAATTATAACAGTATGCTATAGTAAAATCATTGAAAATGCATCAGTGTATTTCTGGAATTTTCCCTTTCATACACATGGTTAGACAACAGCTGACTGTAGATAACATTGAAAGTGTAGAAAGCAAAAATCATAAATAATGGGGCTGCTCTAGTGAGTTGAAGCACTTAAGGGAAAGTGAGATGACGTACTTCTTGGAAAGCAAGCAGTTCCAGTAACGTTATTAATGGGTACCCTGCAGTCTCCCTTCTGACTCAGTGGAGCACAAAGTGTACCCCACTTCTGTGGAACACACGAGAGACAAACACCAGGAAAAGACCTAGAAGGGCAGCCAGTGAGCAGAGCTTTCTACCTGTAGGATGCTTGCAGTCTGCAGAGGCAGAGAGACACGAACCCCATGACCCACATCAAATATGAGTACAAACATGAGGATGACAGTTGGCCAGTGGGGGGGACTGGGCATCTAACAGGAGTAACATTGCCTTCCCTTTCATCTGGAGAAAACTTTCATAGAGGAGATGCAATTCAATACAGGTTCTGAAAGATAAATGGGACTGTGATAGGTAGAAAATATTATTAACTAATGCGCCTTGCCTCCTTACAAATTGCCAGGCACCGTCCTTTTGTGGACTGTGCCATTTCGCGCATATCACCTTGGGATAATTAAGCATCACTAGTATGGCCTCCCAGATTGCAGATAAAGATGAGAAACATGGAGAGGCCTGCGAGCCATTTTGTCCACGTGGAACGGCAAAGTCGAAAAGCTTGGGCAGTCACTCAGCCAAGAAGGCAGAGCTGGAATGTGGAACCAAGTGGTCTGACGGCCGAGCTTGTGCCTTAAGCCACAGCACTGTGGAAGGTGAACAGCACTCCGCACACAAGAGAAAGAGGACATCCGAGGCACAGAGCTGCACAAGATTAGAGTAAAGTCACTGGGTGATGTGTGAGTTTACGTTTAGCTTTGGTAGGTATTATCAAACATTTTTTTCCAGAGTGAGTAGATTGTATCACACTGGCCACATGAGAGTTCCGGTTCACATCCTAGATGATGTTTGGTATTATCAGTTTTTCCTTTTAAAAATTCCCCCATTTGGGCTAGATATGGAATGATACCTTGTGTTTTAATTTCTCCCCTAATTAATGATGTCATTTTTCACAGACTTGATATCCCGCTATAGTAAGTCCCCATTAAAACCCAAGAAGGGCATGCATATCTATACATCGTGTGTGTGTGTGTGTGTGTGTGTGTGTGTGTGTGTGTGAAATGACAAGCTACTGTTAAGTTTATACATGAACATGTGAAAGACTTATGACACTTCAGGCAACACTGAAGAAAAGCAATGTAGAATGATTTACAGGACAGATACCAACCCTCAGGACAATGTCACAGTGGTTCAGACAGCGTGCTACTGGTGCAGGAATAGACAAACAAGACAGTGGAATAGCAGAGTCCAGGATGAGACCAAACCAGTCACAATTTGAACCACGTGCACTACAACACAGAGGGTGCTATTTCAAATGAATGGTGCTAAGTCCATTAGATATCTGTGTGGAAGAAAGGGGCCTCTGAATGCTACCAAAGACAAGGCCACCAAAAAACAAACAAGCAAATAAATAAATTTAAGAGATTTAGGTCCATGGCAGAGTGCTGGCCTAGCAGGTATTAGAGGCTCTTGGTTTGAACTCTCATGTGCCTGAGAGAGAGATAGGGGTGGGAGCATCTAAACTTGGAAAGTAAAACAATCAATCTTTCAGAAGAATGTCTAGGTGAATATCTTTGTTATCTTGGAGAAACGGAGGTTTCCTAAATAGCCTTTGTCTGAGGCTTTGCCCTCACCTGTCCCCTTGAAGTGGGCTACCTTGTGGTGAGAATGTACATTCAGGAAAAGTCTTATTAAAGGAGTAAAAAGACAGCCACCTATTCAGAAATACATGCACTTATAGCCAATAAAATACGTACTGTAGGGCTGGGGATTTAGCTCCATGGCACCGCACCTGCTTTGCAAGCACCAGGTCCTGAGTTCCATCCCTGGTACCACAGAAAATAAAAAATGCATACTGTATACAGGATAAATCACTGATCAGTAAGGAAAAGACCACCAACTGAATTTAAGATCAGCAAATGACTTAGATTCTCTTATGAGCAAAGGATACCACATCAAAAATTTTTTGAAATGATGCTAATAGAATTTTCAAATATATATTGAAAGTGAACGTATTTATTAATTCAAGAATCTGAAACTCCAAAGCAAGTAGCTACAGAGTATATTTATTTCATAATGGGGTAGCCTGCCCGGTGGATAGGGATCCTGTGTACTTCTTGGATCCAGCCGAGGTTGCTAAGCACTGCTGGAATTTATACAGAACGGGAATAGAATGTGTCATTTCAGCCATTCCTATTCACTGTTTTGATTTCTCAGGGTTTTCACTCAGAATCTTCACTTGCTTCACTTGGGAAAAATGGAAATGTACTTAGGCTGACAAAAACTTGGAGAACCTTTCATTCAGGATGCTTGCTGTTTAGAGATAGGAAGGAAGCTAGTGAGCCTTATCCGTCAATGAGATCAGCAAGACATGTGGAACATTCACTCCTTAGAAATTAGAGGAGTGTGAAGTGGGCAGATTGCAGTGAACAGCAGCTCATTTCTCTTAATCCTACCACAAACACACACACACACACACACACACACACACACACACACACACTGTACACACCTCTAGCTAAAGCACTGAGAGCCATAATATCAAGCATAGTAAATACCAGGATGAAATTATATTCACTTTACACACACACACACACACACACACACACGCACACACACTGTACGCACCTCTATAGCTAAAGCACTGAGAGCCATAATATCAAGCATAGTAAATACCAGGATGAAATTATATTCACTTTACACACACACACACACACACACACACACAGACCTTAAAGACACAAAAGAGTTGTAATTGATCCAGTAGGCAAATACACAAATTACGTTACATAAGTAATGTTAGCAGTGAAAAATTTTTACCCATCCGTTGTCTCATATTTAAACTTTCCTAAGCTCTTCTTATACCAAGTAGTGATTTTTCATGGAAAACAGAGGTAATAAAAAGCCACTTTCGCTTTAATAATTCAAGAAATTCCTGGTTTTGTGACTTGTTCCTTCGGGGTAAACTGGAATGGGGAAGGGGTTTGCAATGTGTCAGGCTTGAGCTTGAATGCCAGCTGCTCTAAACACTGCAAGGAGATCTGTCTGGCAGCTGAATGGAAAGAGCTCCTCACATCCCAGTTGAGCCTTGTCTCCTTATGCTTTCTAAGCCCAAGCAGAGTTGCCTTCAAAGCTCAACGAAACACGTGTGAGAAAGTCCCTCCAGGGGAGTGTGGGGAAGTGTGAAGGGGACAGGATACCAAGAGCCATACTCATTTCTGTGCATCCTGTTACACAGGAGTGGACCCCACACCAACCTTTGGATCTGCCTTTGATCAAATAAAACTTCTAGGGTTGTTTTTTCTTTCTTTCTTTCTTTCTTTGGTGAAATAATTGTGAATGTATTTGTTTCTAAAAGAAAGAGAATTTAAATACAGACTAGCTCTAAGTGTGAAGATGAGACCACTAAGGTTACCAAAAACCAACTGAAACATCACATGGTCTGATTATAGATCTGGCATAAAATATTAAGGTTATTTATGAAGCCCATGTTCCTTGTTTTAGAGAGAAGGAAGACAAGTTTCAGGGGTTATTTACCAACTGGACCAGTCACACATCTAATAGGGCAGATCCAAGAAATGATCCTCCATCTCCTTATGGCCTTTCACTGCCCAAGAAGCAGTATCTTCACAGGCCCCAAGAGAAGACACTCGCCACCACGGCATGTCAATAAACCGGAATATTCGATCATTTGTCAAGCTGCAATCAGAGCAAAAGCAGTGTGCTTTCCAGTTGTTTCTGTGCTCTGGGTATATATGACCATGGATCGCTGGAGCTAGCTTATAAAGTGGGATTCATTACTACTTCAAATCTTCCCTAATCTTCAGAGATCAGTATTTTGCATCCAAAATCAAAAACTAATAAAATGCAAACAAGCATAGGCTGGAAACTGAAATGCCTTTTAGGAGATATGATTTTTCCCCATTAAGGATTAATTTCTGAGACATCTGTAGTTTTATTGGAAATGTCTACATTTTAGAGCAGTGCTTAATATCCAAATCTGGTTTGTTCACCATGTTTTATTTCTCAAGCACAATTGAAAGACTTAAATGTATGGATTTAGGAAAACAGCAATTTGAAAAATTTTAGTTGTAAAGATGCTTCTTAACATTTAGGGAAAACATCAGTTTAGTAGACTGTTAATGTGAGTTAGTGTCACTGCTGGGGACCCGGAGCCCTGTTTTGTCAGTGCCTGTCCTTGCCCCTGGGAGATAGATAAGGATATTGGCAGAGCTATAGTCTCACATTCCCAAATGTCACATAAAACAAGCATCTATTGCCTAATCAACCATGTCCAGTTTAATCATGTATCACTGAGAGGATTAAATTTAAAGGAACTTGACATTTGCCTGTGGTTTTAGCTGTATCCCCTTCCACTGCACCCAAATACCAGATGTTCCTCTCCCAAGGATGATTTTGGTCGGTTCTTTCTACTGTCACCAGAAGGGAGGCTGGAATAATTCAGAGGAGACTACAGAAATGACAGCCAAACTGGCCAGCCTGAAACCCACCTCAAAAAGGCACAAAATGG
>NW_022900950.1:68151162-68160199 GCF_012274545.1 Fukomys damarensis | reverse complement strand
CATATATATATATATATATGTACATATATATATGATTTCTTAATTATAATTCTAGTTTTTAAAAATTAAAATTATAGCTAATTCTAAGAATAACATAAATTAGGGAAAATAATTCTGGCTATAAAATATGTAAGATCTTACTACAGTAAAAATATGTTCCCTAGCATAGAACATGGCATACTCAAATTACAAATGGGCTGTGTTCCAGCACTCAATTTTGTAAGGTCTTTTGGTTCAATCTGGTTTTGATGTATCACATTTCTCATAGATTTTTACCTCCAGTACAGGAAAAAATGCTACAAGTATTTGCATGGTGCTTAGGCTCTCTCTCATCCCATCTCTAGGAAGTCTACCTTTTCTAGAATTTTAAGAGCTGAAAAGAAAAATATCTCAACAGGCCTAAGTGTAGCATCGGTCATGCCTGCATTTGACACACCTGCTTTTTCCTCAGTCCTTTGGGTGTTTTTGGTTTGTGTTGGTTTGGGTTTGTGTTTGGTTTGGTTTTATTTGGTTTTTGGTGGTAAGGATTGAATCTGGGGCTTCATACATACTAGGCAAACACCTTTCCCCTGAGTTATACCTCACAGCCCTTGGGTATATCTCTCCCGACTCTTACGTTGTGTTTAGCAGTAAATGTACACTTTCTCAGCACGTGATCTTAGGCCACATCCTCTCTTTGCCATCTGCCACTCCATCTCATCCATATCTGTGTGCTGACAGCTTCAAAGGTGTCATCTCTCCTCCAAACCCCTTGATGGATCTCTCTACTCAGTCACTGGATTTTATTGGGTGTAAGGTGAATTTTGGATTTCTTATGATCATTGGAGACATTAGATCTCAGATGACTTTGGATTTTTCAGTGATCTTAGACATAGCATGTCCAAAACCCATGTCTTCTCCCCCAAGTTTAGATTTCTTCTATGTTCTTCACCTCCACAAAGAGGCCACACTACCTATCCAGGTGGGCAAGTCAAATGGTGGAGTCATTCTTGACACCAGCACCTCCTTCATCCTTTATATCCCTGTTGATTTTACCTCCTAATCTACGCACTTCTGCCCAGCACTCTCAAACATGCCATGCTCTTGCTTGCCATAGAACTTTTGATCATACTGTGTATTGAAACAGAAGTCTTTCACTCGAGACTTCATTTTTTTAAAGGAAGTGATCTGTTGTAGTCATTGATTTATCAGTTCTTTCAAGCCTGGGGATGGAGACAAGAAGAGAATAGAGGTTTGAAATTCTTCTGTTATCTACCACATGGAAGCAGTTAACCAGGATTAATGTTATATTACAAAGCCAATAACTTTTGAAGTCCACCTGTCTCAAAGACAGGCTGTTAGAAAAATAACCTGGCAGAACCAGGTTTCCTAGTCACAAAATACAAAAACAGTTGTGACAAGATACAGAATTAATGACACAGGGGTCACTGATCCGAATCCTGTCTCCGTACTGACCTGAGTCTCCAGAATCTCCTTGCCAGTGACTATATTTTTAGAATGTTTGAGGAAATAATTCTGCCAGCGACATCTGAATCAGGCGATGTATAAAATCATAGACTTGACTATAAAGTTCAAGGGGTTATAATTGCCTGTGCCCTCGTTTTCTTTCTGCCTCCCACTCCCACCTCTGCTGCGAAATCTTCTGTTCATTCTTTAGAAATCAACGTGAGTGTCAGTTCTTCTGGGAAGTATTTCCTCACTCCATGTCCTACAGCAGGCTTCTTTTTCTTAGAGCATTCCATTCCTCCTCTTTCTGTTAATTGCCTCAGTTTGTCACCGCAGACTTCCCCGGGAAGAGTCCTTTAAATTAACATGTTTCTCCCCCTGAACTTTAAGCCCCATGCAAGCAAGGACCGTGCATGTTTTGGTTCACTGTTGTAGCCCCAGAGCCCTCCTCCCCTGAGGCTGGGGGGGGCTTTCTCTGCCGGCCATCCTTAGACCTAAGCACCTTGTAATCTTGCATTCTGATGGCTTAATGGAGAGTGAAGGACTTGGGGAGGGCAAGAGTGGAACAGGCGCTGCAGGGGAGTGAGGATGACCCACTCGCTGGCTCTGGAGATAACGTAGGCTTGCAGCGCCTCTCCTTTCCCTGTCCGATCGGCAGTGTTTCCCTGGCCTCACCGCCCCCCACTTGGATTTCTGGGTTGTGAGGAGGAGGACCGGTGTGTATGAATGTCGCCAGTTGGGGTTGGGGAGATGTTACCAAAGTAGAAAAGGACGATGAGAAAAGCGAGAGAACCAGAGAGTGGCAGGCACTCAGCTCCTTTCTTGCACGCGCTCTTCCTTCGAGCCTGGGAACTTCCGCAGGCAGCTCACCCTGGCCGTGTTTGAGGGCTGCAGTTTAAGGCGTGTGGGCTGAGGAGGCACTGCTGGCTCCCTGGAGGTCACGCCGCGTGGCTGTGCCGGAGACCCATCGTGACTGCTTGCGCGCATTGTAGGACTACTGTGAGCCACGTGTTTGCGCCTTATAAATATTCCCGTGGCTTTTCTCCTTCATTCTCAAAGCCCAGCCCTTTCATATTTTTTGATTTTTACCTCTCAGGTTTGGTCCATGCATGAAACGTAAGTTTGTGTCTTCTCAAGAAATATATCTCTTAGTGGACAATGTGAAATAGGAAGAAAGGGCTAAAGGTGTAGGGAAAGTGGGAAGGGTAGGGGAAAGGGAATAAGGGAAAAGAAAAAAAATATGAGAAAATGAAAAAATGGAAATGAAGTGTTTGTAGGTGGGGAGGGGAGGAAGGGTGAAGGGAGGGTGGAGACAAGGGGAAAAAATGAGAACCAAGACCTGTCACGTAAAGGTACACGATCCCAGTGATGAATGTAACTGTACTGTCTACCTAAAATGTACCAAAAACTCAGTGAGGAAAAAAAAAAAAAAGAAATATATCTCTATCGGGCAGAAAGAGAAGCTGAATACAACCTCTGTATAGTGATACTGGCCATCTTTCCTTCCTTTATTTAACAAGTGCCTGTTAGCATCTACATGTGTCAGATGCAACAGGCAATATTCTTTCCTGTTTTGGGTGTAGAGAGCTCTCCGTGAACAGCTTAGGAGCCAGAGAGGCTAGAAAGCAGCTCTGAAATTGGCAAAGCCATCTTCACTGGTGAGGAAACCTGAGTTGCCCAGTGTGGCAGAACTGGAGGCCAGACCATTGTGGGCTCTGGACTCATCCCTGCTGCCCTCCGTGTGGCTGGCTTGTAAGCTCCAGGCCACTTTCGCACCATAGTCAAGTCCCTGGTGCGCGCAGCAGCCCTGCGTAAAAGGTTTAGCTATTTGTCAGCTGGGTTAAGCCAGCCAGTAACATTTTCAGTGCAAGCCCCGGAAGGAGATGCATTCTGTTATCTGAGAAGCATATTGAGTAACTCCCGGAGGAAGGATCTTCAGAAGGCAGAAACAGTGGATGTTTATGTAACCACATCGTTCTGACCCAAGCTCCTCATCCTTCAGTGTGGCACAGTTTAAGATGCTGAGCAGAGCAAGGAGGGGGAGGAAGCAGATGGATTAAGGGCTGACATCATAGATCTGTTCTTCGAATGAGAGGCTGTTGTAGAGCTCTGATAGGAGTCAGATAACTTGTGGTACTTTGAGTTTAATCAAGTACAACAAAGGCTGGGTGATAAGCCACTCTGCCAGTTAAAAAAAAAAAAGTTCAGTGCAATGGGATGTTACACACCTGTAATCCTAGAACTCAGGAGGCTGAGGCAGGACGAGCTTGAGGCTAGCCTGGGCTTCATAGCAAGATGCTGTCTCAAAAAAAGAGAGAGAGAGACAGAGAGAGAGAGAAACCCAAACAAACAAAAATTAAAATATAAATATAGACAGATACGCACACATATCAATAAGATGAAATCTATTATTTTTAAGGCATTATGTATTAGTATGGAAGTACATGTAAAGAAAAACAAAGCTGAAAAGTTTTATCATAAACTACTTAAAATTGTCCTGAGAATAACATACATAAATTATTTAACAAAATCATAATAGATTTATATTATTCATATTATCTTTAGGATTTTGAAGTATTCTTGCAAAAACATTCTGATTTTTCAAGATGCTTTTCCTAATCAGAGTAGAGTATTCTGTATAATCACTCTCATTCCTTTTCTAATGATGTGCTGTGTTTAGCATCTCCAGCACTCTGGGAGGCTGAGGCAGGAGGATCACAAATTCAGACAGCCATGGCAATTTAAGAGACCTTATCTCAAACATTAGAACAGGGCAGGGGATTTATCTCAGTGTGAAGGTCATGGGTTCAAACCTCAGTACTGCCCCAGCTCCAATAATTTGGGGTTTTGTTTTAAAGCAGAGGCAGAAAAAGGTGTTCTTCAAAGAGTAGAAAAAAGTTAATGGAAAATTATAAAAAGAAAGCAAAAAAAAAAACCCTCTAGTTTCAAATTTAGTCTTATGTTACATCTTCTTTACATTTAGAAAAAGAAAATACGTATGGTGCTACAGACTTGCAGTCCCAGCTATGGGAGGCTGAGGCAGGAGGATCACTGTGAGTTAGAGATCAGCCTGGGCTACATAGTGAGTTCCAGGTCAGTCTCAACTCCGTAGTGAGACCTGTCTCAAAAAAACAAAAAGAAAAATACATTGCTGGTATCCAGATGGGTTAGGTCAATGCATCTCAGATATCTACTCAGCATCATTACTGGATTATAAGTAAAGCCAGGCTCCCTTATTTCTTTTTCGGTGTAGCAACTTTCAAAGGCCACAGAAAATTAGCACTAAATGATTCATTCTGTTAGGAGTCATCATTACATAAGACTTATACAACTCACAATATGGAGATACCTCAAAGAGCTGGGACTGGCGGTTCCATTTGACCCAGCCATAGCTCTGCTGGGCATCTTTCCAAAAGAATTAAAAGAATCATATCACAGGGATATATGTGCACCTATGTTTATAGCAGCACAGTTTGTAATAACTAAAACTTGGAAACAGCCCATTTTCCCATCAGTTGGAAACTGAATAAAATAGATATGTTTTTTCTATAAAATGGAATACTACTCAGCCACAAAGAATGAGAAATTATAGTCATTCATAGGAAAATGGATACATATTGAGGATATACTCCTAAGTGAAATACATAAGTCACACAGGTGTAAATACCGAATAGTTTCTCTGGTGTGAAAAACTATAATAGTACATAGTCCTAATGAGATAATTGACACTGTGAAATAGGAAGAAAAGGGCAAAAGGTGTAGGGAAAGTGGGAAGGGTAGGGGAAAGGTAATGAGGGAAAAGGAAAAAATAGGAGAAAATGAAAAAATGGAAAGAAAGTGTTTGTAAATTGAGAAGGGAGGAAGGGGTAAAGGGAGGTCAGGGAGAAGGGGAAAAAAATGAGGACCAAGACCTGTCCTGTGAAGGTACAAGATCCCAGTAATGAATGTAACTGTACTGTATCCCTAAAATGTACCAATAAACTCAATGAGGAAAAAAAAAGACTGATATAATTCAACTGAAAAGGTTCTATATTCTTACAGTTAATGTATTTGATGCCATTTGTGATTCTAGCAAATTAGGAATTATCTTTCAGATAAGAACACCTGTCCCACAAAGTTAGTATTTATGTGGCTTCCCAAAGTCCACCTTGAAACGTGAGATTTTGGGCAACAATTCATTTGGCATGTGATGAGTTTTTAAACAAATCCTATTCCCTTTGTTTTGATCTAAATGTTTGCCAAGAACCGAGTCAGAACTTTTCAATCAGTACAGGAATTATATTCATCTGGGAGTTGATACACTTTTCAATATCCTTTTATTTGAACATAAAATGTTCATTTCATTTACTTGTAATATTCCGAAGGCGGTATTAGCCCATCCCCAGCATGGCAGTCTGGCACTGCTCAGTGGTAAACATTTGTTAGTGAACCATGCTTTTGTGTACTATACATGATAACAACTCGGGGAAGGGGGGAAGGAAACACTCTTGCAGAGATTTCAACATTTTTCTAGACTGAAAACTGTCACCAGAAACTTTATACTGGCCCGGGAAATCTAGAAAGGAATTATAAAATTTTCCCTGCTCTGGTTTGTGAAATATCTCTGCTGATAGCATTTTGCTGTATATTCAGAACTCTTTCCTTGGAGAGATTCGGAAGCAACATTTCCCTACACTGATTCTTTGAAGAGGCTGCCTTCCAGACAGTGATTGTCAAATCTATTTCGGCCCCTTACCTTGTAGAGCTTTCCTCAGCTTTGTTAGAAATGAATACGATGCAAATGTGTTTTTTCCAAAATTCAGGATAAGTTCAGTGATCTAAAATAGTCACCCACGATCTTAGGTCCTATTTTGTCTTGAAAACACATGGCCCAAGTGATTGTAACTAGCATCATCATTCCCCTAAGCTAGCGATGGCGAACCTTTCAGAGCTTTCAGTGATAACAAACAACTGGCTGCAGCACATGTGCCATAGGTTCGCCACCACTGCCTACGCTCACTATCCTTAAAGAGATTTTTCTATGTCCAAACCATAAGAATACAGTGCTTGCTCTTAGATGTCTGTACATCATGCATACCCTTGATAATAAGACTCCAGATCATAGATTGGGGAAAAAAAGCATCATCCCTTCAAGCCACACTTTCACAGGCTGCTATTTTATTATGATGTGATACAGGTGTGGTTTGGCTTTCCAGGAGAGTCGTGTCCCTCCTTGGAATGTTTATGATCTCTTAGATAAGAGGAGTTGTCATCGTTTTTTGTCTGTTGGTAAGATTGCATGCCTGTTTTTGGAAGTGCCAGAGTGTCTGGAAGATGGACTTGTAAAGCAGGGAGACGCCTCCCTACCTTGAGGACGCCAGCAGATGCGTCCTGTGGTGGCAGCAGGATTGCAGCAAAAGCCTTCTCTCTGAGGCCTTGAGAACTACAGTGGATCCAGTCTCAGTCCTGGGAACTCCTAAGTCACAGGCTGCTATTTATCTTTCACAAGTATGAAGTGCACTATTTTTAGAAGCTAACTTGGCTCTTGGCAGTGGCACATTCTGCTGTCTGTATGTCATGGATCCTGAAACCCATGAGCTGAAAGGAGCTAAGAGATTCTTGAGATAAATCCTGCAGAGGCTGATAGTTGAGGATCCTGGCTTCTCACTTTGTTCTTTGGGTTTTTCTTACTGGCAGCATGCGTGCTATCTTCTAAAGCAGTGCTCCTCTACAAGCCAGCCTCGGCGGGCCGCTGGCAGGAGGACTGCCACCCTCCACGAGCCTGCAGGATGGCACCTGAACCGGCCTGCTCAGGCCATGGCAAAGCACCACAGACTTCTTCTTTTCACAGTTCTGGAGGACGGAAATCTGAGATCTCAGTACTAGCAGAGCTGTATCTGGTTCCTGGCTTCTAGGTGATCTCTTGCTCACTCTGTCCTCACACAGCCTTTCTTGTATGTAGGTGCACTCTTAGTTTCTCTTCCTCTTCCTATAAGGCTCCCAGTCCTGTGGGATTAGGCCTCATTCTTATAGCCTCATTTAACCTTGATTATCCCCCGTATAGGCCCATCTCCCACTGCAGTTTGAACTGAGCGGGCAGGAGGACCCAAGGACTCAGCCACTTAGTCAAGTTTACAAGCAGCTGAATTGGACCCTGTGCTGGGCAACTTTGTTTTGTATTAGTATCTCCATGAAGCAATTTCAGTTAAAGGCTCCTGGGAGAATATTGTAGATCAGTGCTTCCTAAATAGTGAAGTCAGAGCATGGAAATTTGTCTGGAGTCCCTGAAAGCACCCAACGATGCAAATTCTGTAATTTCAATAGAGAATATATGAATATGATAAAGAATTTAAAAGGGTATACAGTGAAAAGTACCTCTGTCTTTAAAACTTTGTTACTGATGACTATGGTTGTACAATTAGTCTCTGTTGTGATAGGCAATCTGTATGAAATCTTCCTACCCACATGGTAGCGCATTATATGTTCAGTTCTAGACTGGTTTTCCCCAAACAATAAATTGTGACAAGTATTCAATATCAGCTAACGTTTTGTCTTTTATATTTTACATAGCCTGTAAAATATTTTGTTATAGATACACTACAATTTTCTAATCACAGGCTATTGATAGCCTCTTAGACTATGTTTCTAGCTTTTAAATTAAATTTCTATCAAATATACGAACTGAGCTGTAGTGGATATATGTGTAAATATTATTTCATCAATACATACATAGTCTTAAGTTCCCAAAAGTAGAATTGCTGTATACCTCTCTGCTCTGAGGGACAAGGCCATATTGTTCCCCACCTCGGTTTGTAAGAGAGGACTGTACACGGGCCTGAACTATAAGTTTCTTGGAAGCAGGAAAACCACCAAGATTTATTTCGCACATTCTCTGTGTATTGACTCAGGAATCTCACATTCTGGAATGTTCTCCCAGGTTCCTTCTGCCTCATTACCCCCAGCTCAAACTTCTTGTCCATGAAATTTGGCGCAGTGACTTCGTTTCTCCCTCGTATTCCACAATAAGCTTTTGCGGCATGCTATTAGGAAATGCATTTGGCTACAGGATTCTCTGGCACTTTGCTAAATATGGTTTTTGTTCTAAGAATTTCTTGGGCATGAATCATTTCCCTAACTAGATTATAATTGCAAAACCAAGATTTACCTTGCTACTCTATGGTAATATATAATGTTGAGAAAGAAAGAACTTTTACGTGCATAAATTATTCTGTCATCAACCTTTTTTTTTTTTTTTTTTTGAGTTTATTGGTACATTTAGGGATACAGTACAGTTACATTTATTGTTGGGATCATGTACCTTTACATGGCAAGTCTTGATTCTCATTTTTTTCCCCTTACCTCTGCCCTCCCTTCACCCCCTCCTCCCCTCCCCATCTACAAACACTTTATTTTCATCTTTTCATTCTCTCACATTTTTTTCTTTTCCCTTTTTGTTCTTCCCCTACGTATCACACCTTCCCTACATCTTTAGCTCCTTTCCTCCCATTTCTAAATGTCAGTAATCTTATTAGAATCTTATGCATTGTTGCAGAATATTCACACCAGGGAAACTATTTGGTATTTACACATGTGGGACTTATTTATTTCACTT
>NW_022900950.1:68097367-68145559 GCF_012274545.1 Fukomys damarensis | reverse complement strand
GCGCAGGCCGGGAGCTCGCGCGCACGCCGCCGGGTGATCGCAGACCTGTAGTTATTCTCTTGTTCAGTCTATTTCCAGCTGCTGATCAAATCTTCATGTCAGACACAGTAATACATACATAATCTCAGCATTTGGGAGGGGGAGGCAGGGAGATCACAAGTTCCAGATCAGACTGGGCTACAAAGTGAGATCTGTTAGTAGAGGCTTTGGTCCTTAATCAGCTGTCTCCAAGGCAGGGTGGGAGAGGGGCAAGCTGTCATCAACCTTTTGAAGTACAAAAAGCAACAATTATTTCACTATAGAGGTGAAGAAACAGGGACACTGTGGAGAGTAAATCCCAAGCCACAGAGCAATGGTGGCATAGGGCCAGGATTTAACTCAGTTTTAACTATTCTACATCATCGAGTCTTCTTCCCACTGTACCACACCCCCCAATGCAGAGTAGCACCAGACACTCAATAAAGAGTTGTAGATGGATTGGACTTAAATTCCCATCCAGGTGATCCTGGCGCAAGCCTAGAGATGACGACTTTGCCTGAAAAATACTCCCTGTCCACCATTGCAGGGAGCCTCACAAGTGAATTGCTTTCCCCTTCAGTGTGGCTAGTTTTCAGGGAATATGCAGCAACTTTTTCAGTGCCTAGATATCCCCTCGCTTTTGGGCCTTACCCTTGGTCCTGATGCCTGTTAAATATGGTTTCTGTTGTGTGGCCAGCCACCACAGTTAGGTCAACGTTCAACGCTAGCCTTTGAATAGGCAGTCAGATGTTTGTCTGCACACCCACGTCCATGCATGTGCTCACACACACGCTCCCACACAGCACAGTCAATATTTATTATAAGTAACATTCCTGATCGGTTTTTCTCCCACCTCTGCCTTGTGCCTGCTGTCTGTTATGCATGCAGGTGCCTTAGCCTGTTCTCCTTCCGGACAACCTGGTAAATCCTGGTGTGTAGAATTCTGGCTACAGCTCCCACATTTTACCCTCTTTACAATTTTGTGGGGCTGAGGGTATAGCTCAGTGGTAAGCACTTTCCTACCATGTGTGAAGCCCTGGGTTCAGGCCCCAGCAAATCAGGAAAAAACAAAAAAAACTTGCAAGATTTGGATTTGGCTGAGGTGCTCTGAAGCAGGAATGGCCTCGGAGTTCCACTCCAGACGTGGTTCATCTGCTGACTTTTGGGTTCGTCCTTTCTGAGAGCCAGGGAAGCCTGTGGAAGGTGAGGACTGGAGCCTGTGTCTCCACACGGCTTGAGGTAGTGAGATGGAGACTGTCATCCGGAAAGCACTGTGAGATGCTGGTAGCAGCTATTTTTAGACCCTTGCAGACAAATTACCACTATTTTGCCAACAACACCCACACCGTACGAGTTTGTTTCATGCCCAAATGGACCAGGTCCATCAACCTTCCCGGGCAATGCCTTATAATGAATGCTACTGCCTTACTTAGAATTCTCCCAAGATCTCATGGCTGAACGTTTGCCTCCCAGTGCCCTGGAAGTTTCTTCCCAAAACAGTGAAAAGAGAAAAGAGCTAGCTTTCTTTCTCCACACTGAGGAAAAACTTGAACATTTATTGAAATTAGTTCCTCACTGAAGGCAACTGATTCAAGCACCAGGGCAACCTTTGGGAAATCATAAACAGTCTTAAATCCCCAGGCCGTATAAACAAGGCCATATAAAGAGCTGGAAAAAGCAGGGGCCCTCACGCTGCCCAGGGAGAACCTGGCTCCACTCGCTTGCCCCCCTGGGAAACACACCCTACTTGAACTTTCACTGAAGTCTCCTGCATACAGGGCAAGTGTGAGTCATTGGAGAGTCTTGGGTGGGGGAGATTGTCCTGGGTTATCCAGTGTAATTAGAAGAAAACGTACGAAGGAGGGAGAGGAAGAATATGAAGGACATAGAGGTTGCAGTGGCAACAGTGAAGCCACACAAGTTGCCTCCTGAAGCTGAAAAATCCAAGGGGATGGTCTGCCTTAGAGCTTTGCAAAGGAACATGGCTCTGTTCACTCCTTGACTTTGAAGAACTAGTGTTATAAATTTATGTGGCTAAAGCCGCTTGCTGGTCATTTATTCCCACAGTAGTAAGGAACTAGTGCTCTCAGCATCATGGATTTGGACCCTCAAGGAAGGATGTTGCCCATTAGCTCCCCATCCTCTCTATTCCCCAGCATTCCAAGGGAGGAGAACTAATGCCACTGCTTCTGGCCAACTGCCGCCATGTTCCGCTGTGCCTCTCCGGCCCCTGTATGGGAGGACACTGTGTGATCATCACTGAACACCTCTGTTGGCCTCTTCTGCACCAGCCCAAGGAGTCTCGGAGCCCTTGGTCCACCACCTGGTCCCAACTCCCTTCCCCAACAAGAAGCAGACATCCTCTCCTTGGAGGACAGGCATTGTCATAGTGGTCCCTGAGATGTATGGATCCCCGAGGTCATAGGGGAGGAAAATTTCTTATTAACATTCCCAGGCCACCTCTGAAATAGTGCTGAGTTGCCTCTCCTTCAGAGAGGAGCAGGCTTAGGGAGCCTCATCAAGCCTAGGAGAGCTGCACTTGCAGAGTGGAAGGTGAGTTAGCCAAGTCTTACTACGATTCATCCCTCAGCTGCTTTCGTCCAGCCTGTGAGCCCTCTCACCAGCTAACCGTGGCAGAGCCCCCCGTCCATCATGTCTGCTGCGCCAGCCCCAAAAGGAAAGTAGTCCTACCCAGCATTATCTTTGGCCTTCCTTTTATCTTCCCTAATCACTGGTTGACTCTCCACATCATTATCCCCAAGCAGGTCTGTTTTAAAATTCCTGTGTACTCACATGGAAATGTGGCAGGCCCAGGACAAGGTACAGAAAATCACAGCAAACCTACTGGAGATGTAAGAAAAGGGAATTCAGTTTGGACAGTGATGGTAAGGTGATGCAGAGTCAAGAGATCTTGAAGACTGGACCAGATATCAATAAAGTCCATTCCTCCTAAGAAGCCAAGCCTACTATAGGGTGTGTATTTTCAGAAGATATTTTGGGTTAAGAACTGGAGTTATTAAATGACCTGTTGAGACCTGAATGATCAGAAGATAAAATTATTAACATGATTCTCGTCATTCTGGATTTTGTATAATTATCCTATCATTCATGGTACTGGGCAGAATCAACCATGTCTTCCTCTGCTGTCTAAATTTATCCTTTAGTTAATATTATTTCCATCTAAATGATTGTTCTAAATTTTCAGTTAGAATAGACTTATTTGGTTCCGATTTGGAAAGAAGCCTCTTGAGTTGCTCAGCAACCCAAATATGTAACTGTCTTTTGCCTTAATTAGTATCTTACTTGAGGTGGAAGTCTTCACATTCAGAGTTATATATTTCCAGTGAGGAAATGAAGTTTTTGAGGTTGTAATTTATTGGCATGGTTCCGAGCCTCCAGAAATTAATATTTGCAAATGATCTTTCAAATCAAAGCTGTTTAAATGTAGTAAAGAAGGCTGTCATTTATTTCAGCACTGCTTACAGAAGAGAAAACAGGTGGAAATTTCTAGAATGAGCAAGGGAAATGATTAGCAGTAGACAGTGAAGGGTGCATTGGTTGTGAAGGTAACTTGGGAAACTGCATTGGAGTCAGAAAAGGCTGAGCCGCTAGTCCGGTGGAAGACGCCTGGGCATGGGTAAGTTAGTGAATATGAATTGTGAGAAACACATTCGCAGAGTTGTCTCTCGGTGGAAGTATAGCTAAGCAGTGGAGCACGAGGCCTGGAGATCAGTCCCTACCACCACAGGAGAGTAAACATTTTTCAAGATTTTTCACATTATCAGTTACACCATTTGAACCTGGTTTACCCTTTTAGTTTTTCATAGCAGGGAAACTGTTCGGTATTTACACATGAATGTCCTATTAATTTCACTTGAGTATGGTCTCAATATGCATCCAGTTAGCTATAAATGACTCTAGTTTCTCGTTCTTAATGGCTGAGTGGTGTTCCATTTTATAGAAAAACTACATCATCTTTATCCATTCTCCAGGTCCAAAGGGGAAGGGGAAGTGGGAAGGGTAGGGGAAGGAAAGAAGGAAAAAGAAAAAAATATGAGAAAAGGAAAAAAATGGAAACAAAGTGTTTGTAAATAGGGAGGGGTGGAGGAGGTGAAGGGAAGACAGGGGAATGGGGAAAAAATAAGAACCAGGATACATCATGTAAAGGTACAAGACCCCAATGATGAATGTAACTGCACTGTATACCTAAAAAGTACCGATACACTTAATAAAAAAAAAAGATTTTTCAGCTCAGCATGGTGGCCTATAGCCCCAGCACTCTGGGAGGCCGAGGCAGGAAGATCGCAATTTGGCAAATAAGTGAGGCATTGTCTCAAAAATAAAAACAATAGAGAGTAACTCAGTGCTCACCTAGATGTGGTGGGAAGGGTTCAGGAGATAAGTGTCCTGCAGGGAGAGATGATAAGCGTGACCTAAGTGTGACTGTGGTTGTGACTGTACAACTCTGTGAATATGCTAGAGGTCACTGACTCCTACATGTTCAATGTGTAACTGTGTGGAATGCAGGGTTTTGGGTTAATAAAGTTGTTTTATTATTTACTAAAAATAGTAAAATCAAATAAAGGGCTGGGGATATAGCTCAGTACAAAGGCCCTAGTTTCAATCCCTAGTAGAAAAAAAGAAAAAAATAAATAAACAGGGTCATGTAGAATAACCTACCTAGGGGCTGGGGATTTAACTCAGTGGTTCCACCTCCTACCTTGCAAGCACAAGGACCCGAGTTCGATCCCCAGTACCAAAAAATCAAAACAAAACAAAAAAATAGAATAACCTACCTATAATTAATACTTATAACATTGCTCATTCAGATAGATATTTAAACTAGGTTCAAAGGAGAGAAAGAGTGATGTTTTCCTCTTTGGTTAGTGGCCACAGTAGATTTAAAAGCAGATTAAGTTTGTGATTTCTGCAACACGTCCTGGGGAAGATTCCCTCTGAACAAGGAATGAAAATGCTCTTAATGTCTCTGGGAGCCTGTGACTTGCTGGGTCTTTCTAGAAGCCGCCTTTCAGCGTGCACCTATACCATCCTCTCCAAAGCCAGACTGTAAATAATTAATAAATCCTTAGGACTCGTGTCCTAAAAAAAAAAAAAGCAAGGTAAAAACATTTTGATTGCGTGCTTCACGTCACACATTTTCATTGTTATAGCGTTGCAGAATAAACACCCAAGGGTTAGGGTTATTGATGAGAATTTTTAAATGATTCGATCCTTTCCAGGGGTCTGTAAGATCACTAATTTATCCTGATAGCAATCAATTTTTTTTCATTATCCTAAATGTTTTTAAGCTTCCTTTATGGGCTGCCACCCACCCTCTTTTCATCATAGATAACTATCTGGGGCTCAGTTTTCTCCTCTTGCAAAATTTGCAGGAGACTGACTTGGCAGGTGCTCCCTGCTTAGCTCCTAGAAGTAGTTCTTTCACAGTCTGCAGCAGCTTCTCAAATATCCCTGTCCACATCTGAGATCTCTTCTGTGGTCGGCTTAACGTGGGCGCTTTCTTTGGATGAGTAGGAGCCAAAAGCCATCACCATGGCAACCACAGTAATAAAGCCCTGCTTTTGCATTCCAGCTGGTTGAGATCCCTTGTTGTAAAGGCTCTCAATCCTGTTTTTCTGCAGTGAGGAGCTGGACAATTAGGGGTTAAGCACGGAATAACCCTAGAAACATCACAGAGGGCAGCTCGTGTGTGCTTCCAACCCCATGGCCACCTTAGAAGCAACTGGTTTTCTCTGCATGAGGCCACACCGCTCCAGCTTGTTGTAGAATTTGCTTGGAGGGGCAACCAAAATACCTGAAATAACAACTCTCCGTTACTAGTTACTATTGCAGAAATTCAGAAAAAATTACCATTTTTTTTTTCAACGCTAGGGACTCCATCCAGAATGCTGGGCAAAATCGCTCTACCCCTGAACTACCAATCAATATTTTGAGTGCATGGAGTTATCTGGCTATCTTTGTGTCAGCAGTACTGTCTTGCTGGTTTTGAAAATATGTCTGAAAAATACAAGGTATTTTAAAGTTCTCTCGGGGAGTAAAATTTTTCCGTCGCCAGATTTCAGTAACTGATAATCACTGCATTTCAGGCATCAGGGCAGTTGTGAGAACTGAAGTACAGCAAGTTTCACAAAACGTCTCAGTTAAAAACAAAAAGTGAAGCCAGCCATGGTGGTCCATGGGTACCATCTCAGCACTCACTGGGCTGAGATGGAAAGATCCCAAAACTGAGTCCAACTCCATCCTGGGCTGCATAGCAAGACCTAACCTCCAAAACAAAACAAAACAAAACTAATAACCAGATAAATTAAATTAATACATTTCAAGAATATGGGAGTGGTGTTTCCTAAACGTGTGGCGGAGATACAGTACCATCGAGTGGAACAATGGCGATGGAAATATTGAAAGCCACGCAGGTGAAAAAATGATGCAGTTATTAACTCCAAGAAAAACAAAAAGCAGGTACGTGAGTATAATGAGTGTAGTATACCACATGGCTCTACAGGGAACAGTACTGCCATTGAATAACTGTTGATCCACCTGGTGAGGTGTGAGGAGGGAGGAAGGGATGGGAGGTGAGTTAGGTCCTCGGGGATCGTGACAGGATGTCACAAAAAAAGTCTAAAATTGATAGATTAAAAATGTTACACGTATTATTTAGAAATGTGGAAGAAAATATGTGGGAAACTACCAAGAAAGGTTGCCGGTGAGTGCAGATAGAATTGCTAGGATAAACAGGAATGCCCAGTTGGATCTTTTAGCTAATTATAGCATAAATAATATTTGAGAATCAATTTTTTTCCCCTTTGAAAAAGAATGAAGGCATATCTGGACCTTAAACAAGCCCCCATCCAAGCTCCTTTTCTTTGTGTCAAGTGAAGGATCGCTGATGTCAGAAACAATGCTGAAGTGTCCTTCCAGGACCTGATTGCAGGGTCTGTTTCTCTCTTCGGGCAGGGGTACAGCACTCACTTAAGCCTTATAATATTATGAAGGGGGTAATGGTATTTCTTAAATCACTTTTTGTAATTTATTCCAATATCACTAATTCATTGCTATAAAGAAATAGCTACATTTTCTATGAAAGTTTTCAATGCTTTTACTTTTTATTCTGGCTTCAGTAGTGTTACCCAGCTTGTGACATTCCCTTTAAAATGTCAACTCCTTAGGAAGGGGCATATTTCCTTGTCTTAATCTTTTTATACAGCAGTGGTTGTACCCATGAGGCTAGTGAATAAAATATGTCAATTGCATGACTAAACAGTGCTGTCATGTAGAAAGATAATATGAGCCTCATTAATTCTAATTTTAAATTTAATTCTAAACTTTCTGGTAGCCACATTTTTAAAAAAGTGAAAGAGAGCAGGTGGAATTATGTTTAATATATTTTACATAACCCAGTACATATATCCAAAATTCATTTCAACTACTAAATATAAAATATAGTATAAATATCTTGATTATTATGGAGTTTTTTTATATCTTCTAATTCTGTTGTGTATTTTATATGCTTTTTATCAGAAATACTGACCTTTAATTGTATTGAGATTTCATAAAACTCATAGTTGAAAAACTCATTTTTCATACATATGTAGTTTCAAGAATACTTTAAAAGTTTCCCAATAGTTGAACCTAGTAATGGGTTTTAAATTAAAATTTAGCTGATACTAATTAAAGTTAAAAATTCAATTCCATCCTACTAACCACATTCTAGAAACTCACTAGCAGTAGGTAACTAGTGATGATTAGTGGTAAGTTCAGTATTTTCTGTGAATGCTATCTTCTCAGTACTGAAAAAAAAATGTCATTCTCTTCTGGGATATAAGTAGGAGAAAAGGCTAGTTCCCCCATCAAGTAGGCAGTTTGGTAGTTTTCGGAAGCTTTAGGAGACTACCACTACCTTGAAAGCAAATGGGTATAGAAGGTATAAAGGGTAAATAATTCTTTTTTAGATAAGGTCTCACGTTATGTTTGAGGCTGGCTTTGAACTCATGCTAGTCCCTCCCCACTCGGGCTCTCCAGTGCTGGGATTACAGGTGTACACCACTGCTTCCATCTAGAATCCATGTTTTTAATTTGATTTTTTTTCCTACCGGTAAACCAATTAAATAATGATATCTAGAAACACAGTAGTTTGTTGAGGCATGAGCCATTATAGCGTGTATTTAGGATATCAGGAAACCAGGAAGAAAGAAGGAGAATTTTTGGCGCAGTCAGCTTTGGTCTCCCCAGGGGAGTTATGGACCAAGGAAAGAGTTATGGACCCAGTCATCTATTTGAGGGAAGTAGTTCCTGAGAGTCCCTGTTTAGATGTGGAGAACTATGACAGGAAAGAAACCAATAAAGGCTATTTCTTTACGCATTACAGTGAGTACGGAAGCTTAACGCCCACTGCAAATTTTGAAAAATGGTGTGGAAAATGTGTTGCAGTTGTGTCAGCACAGGGAGAGGAAGGTGAAGCACTCGGACACCCATTTCCTCAGTCGTTAGTTTAGAGCTGTTCTCGGGTGGTAGGAGCCTTCCTCTTCCATCCCACCCACAGAATACTAGTGCTCTGGGAAAACTATTGGAGCAAAGAAATCCAGGTGTTGGCAGCTGCATGTCAGGACCATGTCCACAAAAAGGCATGAGGTAGAGAATATTAGGACGGTAATGTACTGACTGCTATATCTTTTGACTTACTGTGTAGAATGTAGCACACAAAGAATAAACATGTTCTAGATCTTTGAGCCTGTTTCAGAATTCGTACTCAGTGGCCCAACCCTTCTCTACACTAGACCTGAAATCCTAATGAAATGCGCCCAGTTATCCTGCGCTGAGGACTGCTGAAAAAGAGAAAGACACAGACTACTCACTTACACAGTAGTCTAAAAAGTCTTTGTGCCGTTGTTGATCACAGTTAGTGTCCAGAATTTCTGTACTTGACCAAGGGTATGCAGGATCTCCCACTACTTTGGAACTTGAGCTCTGGTTTGTGGGAAGTCTGTTTTTTATCCACCAAGATTATCTTCAAATTCTGTCCCACTTCTGCAAATATTACGTATTGTACTTATAAGCTATGCCATCTTACCATAAGGAAAACTATGTGGGGATTCCCAGCTTGTAGAAACCCACATAGTAAACTTCACTGGCCTTAAAAGGGGGGATTTTCCAGTGTGAGCTTTTCCCAAAGAAAGGTCTCACTTTTACTTGTCAAGGGCTATCAAGGACAACTTGTTGAATGCAAAAAGGAAAAATAGAGATGAATCAAGCAGTGAGACATTTTGTAATTATGCAGTAAATTGGGAATTCCAGATCACTTTTGCCAAATAAATAAGCACAAACTTTGAGAAAAGGCACTTCATGTATATACATTCCAATTTTGTGCACACGTACAGTATAGTACAGCATAAGTATCTAGAAGTTTATTAGATTCAAGATATTTTACTTATTCTTAATTGTCATTTAAATTCTTTCCATGTATTATTAAAAATAATATAATGTGGAATAGGTAGGATTTCCCCCCATAATTCAAAGTAAAACCAAACGCAAGTCCAGGTTTGCTCTATATGACTTTTTTCAGACTAAAAATTGCACAGTTTTTGTTTTTCACTCCCTTGAGAGAGTAAGATGAAGTAGGCCATTAATTGATAAGCCAGTTATGTTCATTTTTTTTACCTTGAAGATTAATTTTCTGTTCATCTACCTTAGAATTTCCCCTCCTTGACCTGTTTGGGTGGAAATGTTACAAAAGGGCTTGTGTTCACTCTGCACTCCTGTACCAACATACCTGTGAGAATGAGCTGCTAAGTGAAGTTTCTTTGGGCTCATGGTTTTGCAGATTGCAGTCCCTGGTAAAGTGAACCCATTGCTTTTGGGCTGGGACAAGGCAGCATATCATGGCAGGATGCAAGTGGTAGAGTTCACACAAATTTATAGAAAATTCCATTCTGTTGTGCAGTAGGAACATAGGAATTTTTGAAAAAAAACGTGAGCCATTGATGTCAGCTAAGAATTTGACATAAGTGAGTTCGTTAAGTTACTAGAGCCTTTCCAAGGAAAATAAAATAGGCTCTCATTAGGATTGTTGACCTCATGAAAACTGGTTTTTATTGACTTTAATGGCAACACTCCACTGAGCGGGTCAGGTGTGGATTAAAATGTGTTCAGGCCAGGTAGTCTTTTGATGTATTTCAGGTCTGCCTCAGAACACTGGAGAGCAGGTTAACCGGTCCCTATACAGCGAGTCAGACAAGCTGCTCTATGTTAAGCTTAGAGGTCTTCTGAAGACCTGTAGTTGGTTTGCACTACAAGTAAGCAGTTTGATTCCTGAATGATAAATGTTCAAGCTCCTAAATTAGTTCTATTGTGAATTTAATTTTTTTACCTCTTGGAAACTAGTTTTGTGGCCCAGATTAAGATTCTTCCAGACAATACCCTTCCTAGCCCCAAGTATGTAAATGCCCAGAATTCATGAAAGTTGTATGGTTCAGGATGGCAGCAGCGTCTCCAGAGATTAGAATAACTAAGCATTTACTTTGGAGTCATATGAATGACTCTTACTTACCATCTAACATGGTTTGGAATTTTATATGCCAGGAAAACAGCAATAATTTAGCTTGATGTGGACATTCATTTTGGAAATGTATGAAAACTCTATGGGTGAAGTCTACTGTGGATTCAGATAAATTGATTGAGGTAAAATTAAGTTAGAGACCACCTAAAAATGACATAGAAATATAATGAGATTCAGTGACTTTAGTTTGGAATTCAAAAAACCTAGATTCCTGGGATTTTGTTTTTTGTCACTCATTATTTAACATGGGAGTAAAAGGCCAAAAATTCAACTCGGACTTCCTTTAGAAAATAACTGTAAAGTCCACAGCTGGACCTTTTTGTTTTTGTTGTTGTTGCAGAACCGAGGATTGAACTCAGGACCTTGCACTTGCCGGGCAAGTGCCACTGAGCTAAATCTCCAGCCTGACAGCTGGACTTGAGATATGGCTGGACATAGGCTCAGATCATGTCATTGGGTTGTTTCTGCCCTGGCTCACAGCTGTCCTCCTTTGGTGCAGCTCTCTTTGCTCTTAGTCTTTTACCACTGTGGTGCTACAAGGATTCCCGGAGCTTTGCCTCACAGATGTTCCTGTGAAAGACCAGTGGGGAAAAAAACAAAATTTGCTTTCATTGTAGCTCAAAATTTCTGCATACTGTGCCTGTGCGAGGCCAGTCTCCCTGGCAGGGTGCTGACTGCCCCGATTGGATCAGTCACATAGCCGAGAGAACTTGTTCTCCATTGTAACAAGAGAAGGGTTGCCCAGATGCAGGCTGATTTGTGTACTTGGCAGTGGGGAGGCAGTAGTAATGGTACTAATAAAAGTTAGCCTCTATTTAGTGGGGGTTTTTTTATATGGCAGGCCCTGTGTCAAGTGATTCGCTGTCAATTGCCTCATTTCATAAGGGGACAGGATGGTTCCCACTGGTGGGTGTTTTCCTCAGAGGCTGCTGTGGTTAAGATCACTAATTGCGAGTGTGGGTGAGAATGGGTGTGGGAGGTTCCCAGGTAGATGCACATATGAGGTCATGCTTTGGATAGAGGGAGTGAGAGTCCAGAGCTGAGTAGAACAGGGCAGTATTGAGTGTTCATTTGAAGATAGGGATCATACATTTCAAGTGAAAACAGATGACTTGTGAGTTTCTTTTTCCTCCTAGCAATGTTCACGTGATGATGTGGAGGCATAGGAAAGGTGAATTTCGTAGGGTAGGTGCCATAGAGAAACAAAAGCAAGGGACCTACTGGTATTTTCTAAAACGTTTGTAAGTTTATCATGTGAAATGGGCTTTGTAAGAAGAGAAGGGATTCCAGAAGAGAACTGATAGACGGTAGAGGAAAATGAATGAGCAAAGAGCTAGAAATAAAGTGGCATTTGGAAGGTGTTATCTTTTAATTCAAGATTTCAGAGGTGGCGCTCTTTCTAGTGATGACCAAGTCCAGGACAAAACTGGGTATATGTGGCTGAGGAGGACCAGGGGAAAGGATCACAGGAAGGAGGAGGGAAAACAACTGACAAGCCAGAGCTCTAGGCTGGCTAGCCGTGTGAATATTGAAATTTCAATCTGAAAGCGAGGATTATTAAACCAGCACCTAAAGGGGTGATAAAGGAGACAAACAAGAGGCTAGCAGGTGGCATCAGGGATAGAGTTATAAATTCAGTGCAGAGAATCTCCAAAGATAGGTGGTTCTTAAGGTGGATATGATGAGGCTAGGAGTAGTGGTCTGGAAGTGGAAAGATGGAACTTGTCCACCAAACCATCTTCTGGCCCTGAAATATGGGGAGTGTGGTTTGATAAAAACACACCAAAAAGAGAGATTTAAGTGTCCCCTTAACCATAATGCAGAGAAAACAGTCCTAATAAAGCATCCATATCAACACAAGGCAGTGAATCATCAAGGAGGTTAAGAGACCATTCCACAAGAAGATGGAGGCTATTAGAAATTTGCTTAAGCTTTCAAGAATCACAGAGGAAAGATTTAGAAGCAGGACATGAGTAAAAAAGGAGGTTGGATTCTATGATGTGTAGAGCAGTTATAGCCATCAAGATGAGGGTGATACCTTATGATATAAAAGGCCTGAACTTCAGCAGCCACTTAAAGCAAAAAGGTACTGAATTGGGATTCATCTGAGAGAATGAGGAGCCCATAATATTGCAGAGAGCCTAAGGGAAGGGAGGGATGGTTATCCTTTGGTGTTTAGGGGCATCCAAATTTATTTCCCTCTCTCTTCTTGATCAGAAGCCAAGGCTTAGTTTTTACACAGTGAAGAGGACCTTGCAGAGTAGCTGGTTCCACCAGAGAAATAGGAACTCACAGGCCAAGTTAAGGAGACGGCTAAAGACTGCCATGATTACTAATCATAGCACAAAGTGAGTAGGTAACATCTGGGAAGGAACAGTGTAAAGATGGGCCACAATTATGTACTAAGTAAGGGAATGTTCTAATGTAAAAGGAGCTAGAAGCTGTGAAAGGGAAACAGTGGAAACAGAATGAGAAATACAATAATTTAAATCAGGTATACAATATATGGGCAAAAATACATAAAGAATATAGCTCAAGACAAATTGATGAGCTGCAAAATCAGTTTGAGAAATCTTCAGTGTCATCCCAAGTCCCCTATACTAAAAGCTTGGTCACCAGCCTAAGGCACTGTTGGGAGTTGTCGAACCTTTAGGAAATGGGATCCAAGAGAGGGGACGTAGGTCACTGGGGGCAGGCTCTTGAAGGGACTATTGGAACCTCAGCCTCTTCCTCCCCTGTTTTTTTCTCCCCCACCCTCCTCTCTCTCCCCACCCTTCTGTCTTTTGGTCTCCTTCCTGGCTGCCATGAGGTAACCCCTTTCCTTGACCACAGGTTTCCACCATGATGTCCTGAATCACCATCAAATACACTTTTCCTCCTTAAATTGATTTATCTTGGGTATTTTGTCCCAGAGACAAGAAGGTAACTAACCCATAAATTCTTTCACAAATTGACCAGAATGATGAAAAGAAATTATAAAATACCCAATGAAGCATTGTTTGACACTGGTGAGAATGGGCATGATAAAAAATAGTGGTAATACCAAATAGCAGCAAGGATGAGAAACCATATCATGTGACCAATGCTGATGTGAATGTAGAATGTTATGTTCACTCCAGAAAACACTTCGACAATTTCATAATAAAAACTACCATTCTAGCAATTGTACTTCTTGGCATTTGTCCCAGAGAAATGAAAGCCTGTATTCACACAAAACTTGTACATTAATGTGTTTAGCAGCTTTATTCATAAGAGCCAAAAACTAGCAATAAGTCTGGGTGTCTCGCTCAGTGAATAGCTAAGCGATGGTGTACCACGTTCCATGCCATGGAATAGTACTCAGAAATGAAAATAAATAAATTGCCAATACTTGTTTGGATAGGTGTTAAGGGCATTATTCTGAGTGAAAAATACCAGTCTCAGAGGCACACACACTATATGATTTACATAGAATTCTAGAAATGACGAAATTATGAAGATGGAGAAGATAGAAGCAGGGATCTGGAAAGAGAAAGGGAACAAGAGAATTCTCTTATGGTTATGGAATAGTTCAGTGTCTTACTTGTGTTCATGACTTTATGACTCTAAACATGTGATAAATTTATAGACAATGACGTTTTTTTAAACCTGCGCATGCAAAATCTGGCTAAATCCAAGTAAGTTTGGTAACTGAGTTAATTATGCCACTCAATTTCTTGCTTTGATATTGCACTACAATTCTATAAGGTGACACTGTTGAAAAAGCTGGGAGATGAGTATACAAGGCCTTTGCACTCTTTCTGCCATTTCTTACAAATCTATAATTATGTCGAAATAGGGTGTTTTTTTTTCTTTTTCTTACTCTTTTTTTGTGTGTGGGGGGGGAATGATAGAAAATGTAGAACAAAAGAATGAGTACCACCAATAGGATAATCAGAATTAACAACAACGACAACAAAGAATTAACAAGAGCAGCAAAATATAGAGGAAATTTTAAAGTATGAACTCAAATATTTCAGGATTAAAGATAAATGTTTGAAAATGTCCATGTAGTTCCAGAATGACTGATTAGTGCTCAGGTAGACACAGCGTCTGCTATGGCACCATGTTGCAGAATGCACTGGCCTAGGGAAGTTGTTCATCAGGATTTGCTACATAGGCACTGGACGCCTACAGCCAAGAGAGGGAAGCCTGGCTACTGCTCCAGCTGGCAGCAGACCTCAGTGTCATCCGTGTGGTGCTGGCTTTAGGCACACGCAGAATGGAAGAGTTGTGAGGCCATGAATTCTTCCACCCAGATCTCAGAAGTCCTGGGAGGCCAGGCAAGGTGCCCCTGAGAGGACCATGTGTGAAGCTGTGAGTGTGAAGCCGAAGGTGCAGTGGAGACCTCAAAGTTCAGAGAAGCTAAGAATGTGGATTGTCTGAGAAAAACTGCAATAAGGGAGGAGACCAGCCCAAGAGAGAAACTGTGGGAGCTACAGCCACCAGCAGTGCCATAGGGGCAGAGCCACCCAAGCCCTTTGGAGTTCAGAGCTTGTCATAGATTGCTGGGGATGCTGGAAGTAGAAACTGCATTTAATGTTTGCACCACTGTGTTTTGGTCTTGCTTTGTTCCCATTCCTTTCTATCCCTCTGTTTGTAACTTTTAGAATGGAAATGTCTATCTTGTGCCACTGAATGTTGGAAGTGGTTAGCTTCCCCGCCCCCCATTGGTACGCAGGTTTACAGCTAAGAGTTTGTCTTAAATCTTAGAGGAGACCTTGGACTTGTTTTCAGCAATGCTGAAACTGTTAGGACTTTGGCAACTCTTGGAGATGGACTTTTGCATAAAGGGATGTGCATGAGTCTTTGGGAGCCTGGGGCAGAATGTTATGGCTTGTGTCTAGATGTCCCCCCAAAGTCTCATGCACTCATAGGTAGGGATTTTTCAGAGGTGGTTGGATCTTTTGTGTGTGAGAATGGGATTGATTCATGGTGCAGTGCTAGGCTCAAGGGGACTACAATTAAGGGTGTGAGTGCTACCTGCCCTAAATAGTATGGATAAGATACAGGGGAGGGCTGGGGATTTAGCTCAGTGGTTCTGACACCTGCTTGGCAAGCACAAGGTCTGGAGCTCGATCCCTAGTACCCCAAAAACAAAAGTTATAGGGGATAAAAAAGAGCTGTGGTCATGATCATTGATTGCTTGCTTTGCTGCTACCTACTTCCCACCATGAATTATTTCTCCTCTGTGATGCCACGCTGCCTTGGAGCCAGCAAATTATGGACTGAAACTTCTACAAACTGTGAGCTAAATAAACATTTTCCCCTTTAATTCTGCATGTTAGACATTTTGTCTCAGCAAGAGAAAAGTAACTAAGACAGTGACATATAGGAAGATCAAAGATGATTCTAAAATACAATGTCAAAAGTTTAGAGGAAGAACAGACCACTTCCAAAAAACAAGAATCATGATCACATCAGCCCTCTCCGCAGCAATAATACTGTGAACAGAGGTGATCACCTTGAATGCACAGGCAGTTAACTGCACAGACTCAAAATATTTCAAGCAGCAGAGAGGAACAGATCAACAGTTTTATTAGACATTTCGACACATGCTGTCAAGACAATGATCAAACAAAATTAAGGAGAGAGACAAAAGACCTGAATATAATTAATAAGCTTAATTGTTAGAATATGTATATCCAACAGAGAATAGGCAATGTTCTTCAAGATAAAGGGAACATTTATCCAAATTTAAGAATCCATTTCAAGAGGCTATGTTGCTTGGCCGTACTGCAGTGATGTCAAAAATAATAACTATAAGTAAATAACTTTAAAAATGACATTTTTGGAAACTATATAATACTGAACAACCAATCATTGGGTTAGAATTGAAGCCTGTTTTTCAGAAATCCTGTGTTTGTTATAGAAACTTTATAGTTTTGTTCATATAGACCTAATGTCTATTAGGTTTATTTTGACTAATACAATTATTACATATACATCATTTTTCCATTACATTTTCTGGTTAGGTATTACTGACGTATAAGAAGTTCCTCAGTTTTGTGTGTTAGTCTTGAATCTTGCCTTTCAAGTCACTTTCTAATTGAATAGCTTCATTCACGGCCATGTGATATACCAAATGTCAGCTTGTGCTCTTCCTTCCTAAGACTTGCTACCACCTATGACTTCTGTTTTCGGTGTTGGCTCATTCTCACCCTATGCAGGATTTTAATTAGAAAACCTTCTAATGCTTTTCTCCTCTTAAGTGTGATATGTCTTCATGGCACTCTTTATCACATTAAGAAAACCTTCTACTACTCTTAATAAGAATCAGGAAGGGGTGCCATCCTGATAGATGGCTTCCTCATGTAAGCAGCTGCTGCTACTCCACATCTTAAAATCAGAAAGGAGACGAGGTGAGATCTTGAGAGCACATACTCAGTTCTTTTACAGAGAGGACTCTGGAGCCCAAAAACATCACTTGCATTCAATGTCTTGGTGGCCAGCTGTGAATCGCAGAGCCACATCAGCTGCAATGGAAGCTGAGCACTGATTTTTTACTGGACAGACTGCCCAGCTGAAGCACTACTGTTGTAGAGGAAAATCAGACCAAATACTAGAGGATAACGAACTACACAAGTAATCATGTGCTTATTCCTTTAATTTGTTAATGCAGTAAAAAATAAAAAAGTTTTATATTAAATCATCCTTATGTTCCCAGGATAATTCCCACTTAGGTATGAAAACTGTTTTAGTGTATTGTTGGATTCTATTTGTGCACACTTTATTTAGGATTTTTGCATCTGTGTCTACTAAAAATACATTTGATGCAGAAAGTAATAATAACACTTTTTACATTTAAACAGTACTTTGAAGTTTTTAAAATCATTTTGCATGCATTATCTCTTTTGATAATAGATGATAATCAGAAGATGACCATATTTTTAAAAGTCAACAGAAGTGTGTAAGTAGAAAATATCTACAAATAGAACAATGCAACTTCTTATAATTGCCTAATCCTAGAGAGCCAAAAGTGAGACTAGAGTACAGGCTAGGGACGAGAGAAAGCTGTGGGGATTGAAAAGCTCTGATCCCAGGAAGCCAGGGAAGCGTGTTCACCCCCTCTGGAGTGCACAAGGAACAAAAGGGCTCCAGGCTCTGCCAGCTGTCCAGCATCTGAAATGTCCGAGACACTTTACTAATCCAGTGTTTCAATGACCTCACTTGCATTTTCAAGTGAAGACTTTTCTGGCTATTAAGCATCCTTTGGCTTTATGAACTCTCATTCCTTCCTTACCTGCACATACCAAATTAGATCACGGCAGTTGAGTGCTCTCTAGACAAAGGAAGTGCGGAAAGCACAAGATGCTCCTGCTTTTGTCTGGCAGCCAGTTCGTGTGTGTGCTACTTGCACATTCTCCCCTGAGACTGGAGAGCTTTTCCAGAATACACAGTGATTACCTAACGGCAATCACTCACCACTCGCAAGTATGAAGTGCCTTTGGGAGGAAAATGGATAGTGGGCTGATGTAATGTTGCCAAAGGAGGCGCGCTCGATATTAAGAGTGACTAGGTGTCACCGGAAACGTAGAATCACCCAGGTAGCTCAGCTTTTGTAGATTTTACCTGTACAAAATATGCTATCTGTTCTCTCTGCTCCTCAGGGCCCTCACTGTGTCCTAGATACACAGGACATAGCTGCCAAGGGCAACATTTAACCCTGAAATTGCTCCCCTCGGCTCTCAACAGCATATCCCCACCCTCCTCAGCCTGTTTCTTTCCTTCCCAGGCTCACGTACGTGCCCGGGGGCAGCTGTGTTTTAGGTGCACTTGGTACACCGCTGGCTTCTGCACGGCCCTGTAGCTGCACATCCCACCATGAAGCAGTGACTGGGAAACAGTCTGATTGTACCCATCATCAGCCCACATGTCACATTTGAAAAATTAGATTCTGGAGTAGCTTTCGGCCTTGAATTTTGTGGGTAGCTCAGAATGGTAATTGGATACCCTAGGTGCTTACACTCTTAATGACTATTGAGATAAATGTCTATCCCCCGTATCATTGTTTTTGCCATGCATGATAAACAAAACAAAAGCACAGAGAAATGTCCCAGAATTACATCTATTTTTGACATCGTCAGCCTTTGGAATTAATTACCAAATTTAAAAAGGGATGAGGTTGAAGTCTCCCGATGAATAGACCCCCGCACTGCTATTTGTGCTGTTTGTATTCCCACTGGATGTTACAATATTGGTATAAACAACCCCAGAGGTGAAACTAAGCATCTCGGTTCAAAATAAATGCTTTAAAATGGTTAATTATACTTTGCCCTAAAGGAAGAGACAGTGTTTGCTCAGGTCCCTGAAAACAGATAATGAGTAAGTCAAAGTTTGTGGAGATCCAAAATGTGGTTGCCTATTTTTACAGTGCTGAACTGGGGTTTAAAACAAGCTGCCCAGGGACCAAGTCATAACTGTTGGGACTCTGTGGTCTCTTATGTATAAGTACATAAGAGGAAAATTGTAGGGTGGAGTGAAGGAGTAGTGAAAGGCCATTTAGGCTACCAGATAAGAAATAGGTTGAAAACTACACAATTAAAAGCCTGGTACAGGTTGAGAAAAAGGTAAATTCACGGAGAATGGGGGAAGCATAATACAAAGTAGACCTAAATATAACTTGGAATTAAGGGGAGAAAATCAAACCTTGATCTCCCTCCTTTCTGCCTATAAGAACTCAATAAATATTGTGTTGTTATTGAATCACATTTGGTTTTTCAAAAAGATATTGAAATGAGTATTTCTGTAACTTGGGGCGGAGATGAACTCTCTTAGCCGAGTATCATAACTAGAAGCTATTACAATCTGTATTAGTGAAACTTGACTAAACACTGTAAAAGTTGTGCTTGGCTGAGCATACAAAGGCTTGCTCTTAACTCCAAGACCCCATCCTCAAAAGAACTTTGAATTCTAAAGCCTTAAATAAATATACCTAAAAAATATACATAAGGAAATTAATTAAATGAAAAATTACGAACCCACCATTATTTAAATATTTCTAAAATAGCCGCAGCACCAGGACAAACCTCCCCAGGCCTGCTTAGTCCAGTATATAAAGATCATGTTTCTGGAGAAGGGAAACCTGCCAGCAGCCCTAATCCGTCGCAAAACCCCAGTCTACACGCAGCCATTAGCCAAAGTAAACAGGCAAGGAGAAGGGGCAGCAGAATTGACAGTAAATTCTGCAGAGTTGGAATTCAAGCCGCCGGTTTCAGTAATTCTCAGGAACAACGGCCAAACACCAACACTTTGTGCTTTATGATTTTCCAGTTGGATTAGTGCAAAGTGTGTAGGAATTTTTTAAATATATTTTTGATGTATCATACAGAGATACCTCTGTGTGTCATTGTTTTTTTAATGATATAAAAATATGTCACAGTGACAGATACTTGAAAGTCATTCTGATATGATTAGCTTTTAAAGCATTCAGTCTGAGTGAAATGCCATCAAGGAACACAGCATTGGAAATCTGCATGGAGACCAAGGTGAAAGGAAAGCTCGAAGTTTCTAAGCACTTTGCAACACCTTGAGCAAATGTGACTTAGTTCCTTTTAGCTGAATAACCACAGCAGGTGGATGTGGCCAACTTTAGCTACTGTGGGGTTTCATTTTGTCCAGAATCTGCAACATCCAAATTGCAAATTTTGGCTTCTCCTTGATCTACCGAGCATGATAATGGGTCCAGCAGACCCATCCCTTATTTTTCTGCAGTAGCTTTGTACTTTAGCGTAATAATAGCCAGCTGTGTATCTCAGATCCTTTCCCTGAAGGATACAGGAATCATACTCTGTGTTTATCCACTTAGTATGACAAACAGCAAGGTGTGTACAGGTGTGCAAAAGTGACAAATGGGATTTTTACCCACATTATGCTCTGTCTAATGGTTTTGCCTGTGTTTGCCCAAGCCTCACGGAGGGTTCAGTATACCCACACCACTCCAGGAATGGTGAATATTAAAATTTTCTTTTGATTTTTTTTCTGGTAGAAGTAACTCAGTTCAGTACAATGGTATACACACACACACACACACACACACAAAACAGATTTGCAAGTTTTGGAGGTCAAAAGTGAGTCGTCAGATTACTCATCTATGGATAATGAAGATGATCCATTATGGTAAAATACGTGTTTTCATAATAGAAGAGTGGTGTGGGTGGATGATGATGATGACTTTGACATTGGCCATGTGGACTAAAGTTCCTGTGATAGGGAAATGGAGCAAGAATGGACTGATACAGACACAGGGAATGCAGACCTCCTTGATTCAGATGACAGAGAAAAATGCAATGTGATTACCTATTTGACTAGCCAAACTGTTGCAAAATGGCCACCCAACCAAATGGAATGATCCAGTGTTAGAACTAGGTCCGAAAATACAGTGAGGGTCTTGGCAGGGGTGAAACAGATTGGACAGAATGCCAGCCCTGACACTCAGTGTTGGGCATTGTAACATGAAATGCTACAAGATGCTGTGAGACGCACCAAAGCTGAATGCAAGTAAAACTTTGTACCAATTACCATATTGTTTAAATGTGTTTACTATGACACCTCACTAGCTGAACTGCTCTACTTAGCTGGGATTTCGCATGGTAATCGCAAGGAACATAAAAGAGTTATGGAAAAGTGATGGGTCAAAATATGGCATAAGTGTGTATACCCTTTTAGATATTATGCTTTCAATTTAGACATTTATCCTGGAACTCAACTATCAGGTCCTTATTCATTTAGTAATAAACCAAATGATGTTGTTCACGGACTTATTTGTTGCTTCTATCTCCCAAACTAATTAGAATGTGACACTTGATGATTGGTTTACCAGGTTCCAATCGAGGTTACATTTGCTAACAGAGCACAAGTTCACCAGCATAGGAACTGTACAGAGGAACAAAGCAGAAATTACAAATGAAATGTTGCAATTTCAAAACAGAGAATTGTATCATACAGTCTTTGGCATTCAGAAAGATTTACATCAGCCTCAAACATAGCAAAGAACAAACTGGTACTGCTGAAGTCAACAATGCACTGTGATGGAAATATTGCTAGGGAAACCTCAACAAAACGGAAGCCTGAGAGGGAAACTTTCTACAGCAAAACTAAAGGCAAAGTAGATGTTAATCAGTCATGCAACCACTATGATGTCACTCGAAACACAAAGCACTGGCCAGTGGTTGTGTTCTACTCAATCCTAAACATGTGTGGCATAAGTAGTGTGATACTTTACAAAGAAAACAACAAGCTTAAAATGCCATGGAGAAGTTTTCTTAGAGAATTGGGACTGGAACTTGTAAGAGATCATTTACAGCAGGGAAAAAACAAAATGTTTCTACCAAAAAAATCATGGAGCACACTGGTGAGCTGACAGGTGAACAGGCAGGTGCAGCATCACAAAGACCTACGATGACAATAGGAAAACCAAAAAGATGTCAACTGTGCCCTACAAGAAAGGACAGAAAAACATACATGCTATCCATATATAAGCGATAATTGTACAGGGAACACGCAGTTGTCATGTATGAAGACAGCCTTGGGTGTGACAGTTGAAGCAAAGGTTATCTCTGTGGTAGACATTTGTTGGTGTTTGCATTGTAGTTCACTTAGGTTTTTATTTCTGATGTTACCTCTTTGGTTTTGTGAACAGCTGATGTGAAGATGTTGGTATCTATTCTAAGTGCACAATACATATTAAGAATTTCATTCTTTATAGATATTTTATGTTCTGGTTAACTACACAATGTATAACATAATAAGCTCCTAACAAAACAGCAAAACCAGTGAGATGTCAAGGGTGTCCTACAAAAAGGCCAGGAAAGCAAACCACATGCTGTGAGTGGAAGCGGTAGGTGTATATGGAACGTGCAGGTGAGCAGGTGTGTATGGAATGGTCAGGTGAGCAGGCTGCCTTAGGTGTGATAATTGAGGTAAAGTCTACCTCCTGTTGTAAAGTGCTATTGGTATTTTCATTGTAGTTCATATAAGAATTCCTTTGTGATATTCCTTTTTAGACTATACACCAAAAAAAGCTGTTAACATTTTAATGCCTTTTTATAAACACTCAGGAAATACTAAAAATTCAGTACTTTATTTTTGTGATTTTTTTCCTGTTAAGCACTCACTGTTTAGCATAATAAGTCTCATAAAGTTAAAAATAGTAATTCATCAATAGAAATATTCTGAAGTACAGATGTGGGTCTGATAGACCACGTTCATGTGCCTTGATGACAAACTCCGTGTGTGCAGTCACCTCGGGTGATGGAGTACTTCATATGGATGGAGCTTGTGTATCCTAATCGTCTTGCTGCTTTCCCCTCGGATTTCAATGGGTGATCTCCGAAAACCTAGTGCAGTGGATACTGTCTTCTGTGTATCAGCCCAGTGGCCAGTAGGGTCAGTTCCTTTGGATCTGGTGTCCTCTCCTTATCAAAGCCCCCCAGGTAGAGATCCTAGAACTCCTCACCAAGGAGCTGCCCCTCCACTGCTGTGAAGCACCGGGACTGATTTACACAGCCCAGGCCCCCTTACTTCAAACAATCTAACGGCAGAGGCAATGTGGTAGTACTGTTTGAGCTGGGGGAGTAAAATAATCCTGGAATTCTCTGCCTCTATCTATCTTTCCCCTGCTTGGGATGAGGGAAACAGCTGTTTCCGTTGAATGGGAAAAAAGAAGCAAAGAATAGCTATGAGGCCGTGATTTTATATTGGCAAATCGTATGAGAACTCTCTTAAGAAGCTGTCTTGGTTGCTTGAATGCTCACTGTTGGAGAAAATTGCCTTGGAGATGGTACACAGAGACCTGTCATTGAGTATTCATAGTCTGTGTTGGGGAAGGGGCAGGGCAGTCACACAGTGGCATCACCCTGGGCATTTTACCTTCTGCCCTCCTTGGGGATCTGTGAAATACCGCATGGAACTGTAAACCCGGCTGACTAGGAAGAGTCTGTCTACCAGGTCTCCGGTCAGGGTTAATGCCGCGGGGTCCAAAAGACCATGACCTCACTGGTGCCACAAATTATGAATTCGACATAGGTTTCTTTCAGCAGCCTCCCCGGTTAGCTGAAGAACAAACATACGTTTCCCCGCCTGCCTGTTGGGTGTTCTCAGCCCAGCATGACATTTTCAAAAGCAATGTTCTCGTTTGCTTTGCACGGTACCTCAGTGTAGACATTTCACTATGATTTCCCTCCACCCCTGCCCCTCCCCGACTGCCCCTTCCTTGTCCCTCTCGCCACAGGTGTAGAAGACATTGTGGCCATCATGATTCCTGAGCCCAAAGGGAAGGAGATCGTCAGCCTGCTGGAAAGGAACATCACCGTGACGATGTACATCACCATCGGAACCCGGAACTTACAGAAATACGTGAGCCGCACCTCGGTTGTGTTTGTCTCCATCTCCTTCATTGTCCTGATGATCATTTCCCTCGCATGGCTGGTCTTTTATTATATCCAGAGGTTTCGATATGCAAATGCCAGGGACAGGAACCAGGTGAGTACCAAAAAGTTTGAAAAAAAACACTTTTTAAAACAATTGCAAAAACAATACACGTTACTGGGTTAAACTTTGGAAAAACTACAGAAAAACAGCAAGGCATAAACAGAACCACCTGTTATTCCTCTACTCAGCAGAAACGTTGTGCACATTTCCTGCACAGTTTCAGAGGTTTCCCAAACACACATATCTTCATGTGGATTAGTATTGTAATAAAATTGCCATGATTTGCCTGCATTCCTATTGCTCTTTTGTGGACAATTATTTAATTAGGGCACAGAAGAACGGGAGACAGAGGAAGCGAGTTGAGATTATGCTAAAAATGTCACACGCATTTATGTATGCAGATATTTTTTAAATAAGATGCTGGCACACTTAACTGTATCCTCCTTTTTCACTTTATCTGGGAGATTATCTTGGAGTTTGATTTCTAGTAGCCCACAGACCAGTCTCATTTCTAATAACCACATAGTATCTCATTACCTGCCTGTAGTCACATTTATTTAACTACTTCTAGTAGAAAGCCGTGCTTTCTCAAAACAAAATGTACAGTGATGCTTAGCACATGTGCGACTGACTGTATCTGTAAAGTAAACACTACTAAATTTAATGTGCTAGGAGAATGGTATGTGTGTCTTAAACTATAATAATTCCTGGCAAATTATCTGCCAAAGACTGTTGGACCAATTTATACATTAACCAACAGTGTGTAAAAAATAGATAGAGCTTCTTGTTGAGTGTGATTTGATAAATTTATAAAATGGTGTGATTTTGTGGAGCTAAGAGTATATATAGCTCAGTGGTAAAGCACTGACTTGTCGTACACGAGACCCTGAATTTAATCCTCAGCGTTGCAAAAAGTTTTTAAAAAAAGAAACCCATCACATTCTTCATCTTGCAGGTAACATTAAACATTTTCAAGTATAATAGAAAAAATTTAATGTCTGCTTGTATTATTTGATCAGTTTTCAGCTGTATTCTTGGTCATTGTCTTTTTTTGGGTTTTTTGTTGTTTTGTTTTGTTTTTTTGTTTTTGGTACCAGGGATGGAACTCGGGTCCTTGCACTTGAGAAGCAGGTGGCGGAACCACTGAGCCAAATCCCTGGCCCCTTGGTCATTTTCTTATTAATGTACAGAAGGTCTTTACAAGCAAGGAAATGAATCCGTCTTCGTGATACTGGATTCAGTTTTCTCCCCTAGCTTATCATTGTCTTTGATTTTATTTATGTTGCTTTTTGCCAGACAGATATTTTTGGCTTTTATATAACTAAGTTTATCAATCTTTTTGTATAGCTCCCATGTATTGCATAAGATCATCTACAGGCCCGCACTAATGAGAAATTCTCTCGTAGTATTTTCATCTACTGTGTTTTTAATTTCATTTTTATCATGAACTTTTAGAGTGCTTATTTTAGTAGAAAGAGTAAAGTGTGGAACTAACACTTCTTTTTTCAGATGGCCTACCATTTTCGAAACTGGTATTCACTGAATAATTAATCTTTTGTCCTCTCAAATGAAATATCCTTATTTAGCATATATTAAACACTCATTCTATTTCTGTGCTCTCTGAACCGTACCATTAATCTGTCCCATCATACTCCAGTATCATATAGTTCTGAGGACTCTAGAATTATGTCTCTTAGCTTTGCATGCTTTATTTTTTTCTGTATTTTTACTTTTCTGTATTTTTTCTGTATTTGTATTTTTCTACATTTTTATTTTTTCCTTATTTTAATGTTTTATCTTCATATGAATTTAGAATCACTATATCCATTTCAAATTTGTAGAACAAATTAAAATGTATAACTTTATGTTTAGTTTTCCTATCCAAGTATAACTTACTCAACTCTTTCTTGTATCCAAAAGCATTTTAAGATATTCTTACTAATCTTGCACATTCATCTGTTTATTTTCAGGTATCTATTATGCTGCTATTATAGGGTTTTTTGCATACTATCTTCCAGAATGCATTAGCTTTCCTAAGAGACTCCCAGAACAGATCTAAAATAATATATTGAAAACATTTCTTTTCATATACTATTTGTGGGAACATCCTCCAGCTAGTGAGATTTTTCATTTTACTATTTCCCCATGTAGTTGTCTAGATTAAGTTACATATACCTGTTCTAAAAATATAGTATCAGAAATGTCAACTTATTAGTGAGAGTTTTTAATTAAAAATGGATGTTTAATGCAAACAAATTCCGGTTGAATAGCTCTATGCTAAGTATTGTGTTTGGGCTATTAAAAAGAATGGACTCTATGGGTTTCCCAATACTGAGCGATCCTAAATTCCAAGTACATCCTAGTCCTTTGGCTTGTCTTGGATTATATTTGTTACATTACTCATTTTTCGCCTTAGCATTTTAACATTCAGTGTGACCATAGTTTACGTTTCTATCCTGTCAGGAGATGGATATTCTGGCTTCATAAGAACCATCGGACTCTTCTGCACCTTCTGTAGTCTAGAGTTGTTATGTAGTCACTAGCCACATGTGGTTACTTAAGTTTAATTAATTGTAATGAAGTAAACCTGAAAGCTCTGCTCCTGTCCACAGCCACCACACAGCACAGGGCAGCAGCCTGGCAGCAAGCTGGCAGTGCCTATGCGGAGTGTTTCTGTCTCTGCAGAAGGCCTGGTTGGGTAGCATTGCTCTCAGGCATTTTACAGGCCAAGGAATTAACTGCTTCTTAAGTTATAGTGAGGTCTAAATTGTTGTTGGGTTGAGATAGCCCTTTTACTTTTTCTGTTTATTTTATGGTAATTTGTCACATGTTCTGTAACTTCTGGAACAAATTTTTAAACACTATTAATGCTTTGTTTCTGATTCTCAAAATGGTACATATTCATTTTAATAAACTTCAGCAGCCGCAAAAAAACACTAGAAGGGAAAACAAATTACTCATTACCACCACTGAATTGTTAACAATTTTTAACCCCTTACATTCATATTCAGGAAGTTGTCATTCTATGTAGATGTGCAGATGCATCACACACACACCTACACATGTGTGTTATCCTGTGCATTAAATGGTGAACATTTCCCCAACATTAACACATGAAGTTACCTCGGTGTCAAGTCCTACCACTTACCAAAATTTAGAATCATTTTTTGTTAGTTTTTAAAACTAAATGATAATATTCCTTTCTCTTATGGTTTCATTGTGGACTAAATGAGTTGATGTAGGTCAGTGTTAAAGCCACTAAATGTGACACTAAATCGCTTCAATTCCCAGTGAATGGTGCTACTTTTAATGCTAATTATTAATGTTAATTCCTTGATGACTATACACCATATACTTTGCCGCTTTCATTAAATATTCTGGAATGTGAATGAACACAATGCCAGTTAGACCTAAAGTGGTGAAAATGGATTTAGAAATATGTGCGAGATTTGCCTCTGTGGAGTTACATATGAAAAGTAATTACTTTAAAAGATAAAATAGTCACTCAGCTAATCACATAGTGCTAAACAGAAATGATGTCATTACATTTTTGAGCCATAATTTAAACAGGTATTAGGTAGTGGAGGCAAGGATAAAATGTCAACTTTGAATGAGTTGTGTAATTGTTTCAGTCATTTCACCTGGTGCAGGTACATGTACGCTGCATGGCTAGACACATGCATGTACCATGTTATACATGAAAAACAAATCAGAAGGTGATGGTATGGAATCGATGTGGTAGCATTCATGGAACTTAAGTTTTTACTCTGCTTTCATTTTATTAACTTTCCCTGAATTACAGGGTCACTCAAGAAATTGGGATCATGGTAAGAGCTAGCACTGTTCCCCATCAAAATGGTCTTTATACTTTCCACTTTTGGTGGCTGAAATGAGAACATATAATTTCCTTTTTAAAAAAAATACTCATTTTTTGATGGTCAGCGCACTGCTCTACTTGATAGAAAGTTACAGCTGTGCAAGCTGTGGCTATAATAAGCATCAGGTTAACGTATATCATGTATTTTTATTAAAGCATTATTGACCTTCAGAGTGACTCTCAAGTTCTGTGTAGGATCACAGCCTGAAACAGAATATAAAAGGCATTAATTTTACATTGGTGAAGGACCCAACATTCAAGTGTGTGAAGAGAGACTGCACTTCAATTACCGAGAGGAACACCTCAGTGTCTGCGTGGCTTTGTGTGGATACAAGTAAAGAACAGTCCTCAGCATCATGTATGACCCTAACCATTTTCATGCCACTCTGTACTTGGAGAGGATCATTTCAGTGCAGTGCCCTGTGGAGTAAGATTTGCTAGATGCTCACCACAAGAATAAGGGCTGCACCTGAAAGTGGAGAGGCTCTCTGGCTGCCGTGCTGTGTTTCCTAAAGCAGCTGTGCCAGGCTAAATCCACTGCGGGACAGTACAGATAGAAGCTTTGGAGTCAAGTGGGGCTGCATTCAAATCACCACCCAGATTCCTAGCAGGGTGACCCATATGAGCTGCTACAGCTTGCTGTGCACTTTATCCTTATGTATAAAGCAAGAATGGCAACACACCATCCCCATAGGTACAAGGTGAGGTTAAATGGGAAAATGTGTGACATTACTAGAGGGTTGTCTTTAATGGACAGAGCAATTCTTAGAAAATAGTATCCCAGGGCCGGGGATTTAGCTCAGTGGTTCCACCACCTGCCTCACGAGCACAAGGACCTGAATTCAATCCCTGGTACCAAAAAAAAAAAAAAGATAGAAGAAAAGAAAATAGCATCCCACCAAAAATATAGCTGTATTCTTACAGAATTTACATAAAGGTAAGAGTTATTACTTAGTCATAGAACTCACAAATGGGTATAGGCTTTTTAGCGCTAATTTAACAGTTTACAATGAAATGGGACTTTTGGTCCGTCTTTTCTCCTGAGTTATATAAAAAGAAAAGCATATAAATGAGAACAAATCTTACTTTCTTGGAAAATAATCTTCTGTGTAGTACTGGTTTTAATTAATAAATTGTGTGTGTAGACCAGCGGTGGCAAACCTTTGGCACACGTGCCACAGCAGGCTGTTGGTGTCATTTTATCAAACACTTTTGGTATACATCTTATCAAAGTTGTATGTGACGGGAGAAATGAACACCCAAAGACCCAGGTTTTTGTGCTGAGTTTCCATGCAGAATGGACAGCCATGTGGACATGTGATTGTGCAGACAGATCACAGGAGGGACTACTAAGGAGTTAGGGGACAGCAAGGCCTGTCTGTCCTGACTCCCCTTGGATTCTCTGTGAAACATTTCTTCCCCTGGCACGAAACAGGACCTCTCTGGAGCAAGTCTTCAAGGGAGAATGGAGCGTGTGACCTTTTTAGGTTTCATATCTTGCTTTGGGCAAAAGGGTTTCTGTGACTCATCTTGGAGAAGAGGAATTTGGGTTTCTATGACTCACTTCAGGGTAACAGGAGGGCAAGAGAATGTTAAAATTTATTTATGAAGCTGCATCTGAGGACTTCTAAGCTCTTTTAGCTAAAAGTACTCAGCATATACTTTAGTATAAGACTCCTAGAGTCCCAACGTATTTTTTTATCCTTATGTTCCTGTCTGTTTGTTTGTTTCTTTATTTGAGTCTGCACTAAATTTCTAATGCAGAGGAGATAAAGAGGAAATTGTCATATTTTCCTCGGTTTCTTGGATATTTAGAAGATGCCTAATTGATGAGTCCTGGGTTGCACTGGGATCAGTCATTATTTGCCATCTTTGTTAGCACTTATGTAGACGTAGATCTCTTTTCTTTGAACTTGTGCTTCTATATTTGTTTCCTGTAATGCAGTTTATCTTCACTGTTGTCAAGGAAACAGTGAACTTGGTGAATATTTTCTTGTACCAGTGTACATCAAATTGATGAGTATATCAAATTACCAAGCTGCCCGCCTCCTGACAGTCTATAGTAGAAATCGTGGCTCGCATGGGTTTGGTTAGAGAACCTCCAAGGGAGCATCCAGGAGGAGGGGACAGGTCCCCAGCTGAAGAAAAAGGCTCACACGGAGTCACACTGGACCCTCAGCCTGCCTGAAACGCAGCCAGGTCTCGCCTCAGCATTGCACTACTCTGAATTCCCGAGACTCGCAAAGGAAAGATCCTGTTTTAGGGTAGAGATAAGGTTCTACTGCCTGGATTCTCTTTTCAGGCTCTGGTTAAGACTAAGTTCGAGCAGGGCCTGCAGCTTCCCTTCCCCATTACACTAGATGTAGCTAAAAACCCAGACACAGGGCTGGAAACATAGCTCAGTGGGTGAGCACCACAGAGAGAAAAGGACAAGAGATTCACTACAAAGCAATAGCTGATTTATTTGGGCCATTATATTGAAAAATATTTGTTTTTACTTATTAGCTCTTTGGTATGCATTTTGGAAATCCAATAATACCAGTTTGAAATTTGTTTAAGATTTTTTTTTAATGTTGAAAACTTTTAGATGTTGAAGGGTGGGGCAAATTTTCCTCCATACCATTTTCATAACAAGAAACAAAATGTACATATACTGACAGTATTGGACTTACTACCACTTGCAAAAATTTTTGAAAACTTCTATGGTGCTTCTCCCCTCATTGTCTTAATCCAGAACTCATACAGGAGGAAAAAAAAAAAGATCTAGCATTACCTGGCCCCATGACCATCGTAAACATCTCAAGAGCTGATGTTCCTGTGTCTACAGTTTTCTGACCCACCTGTTTTGTCCCTGCCTACAGAGATTTTCATAATCTTCATGCCCATTGCCAAAAGGCCACCCTTTTCCTCCTCAAAAGAGGCCTAAGCTCTGTAGTTTTATACAATTCCATTTGTTGAGTCTCAGTATTATTTCTTGTGTCACTGTGATTGTGGCCACAAGAAAGTCCTTGCCTATGCCAGTCTTCAAGAGTTTTACCTATTTTATCTTCGAGTAGATTTAGTGCTTCTGTTTTAACATAGAGATCTTTGATCCATTTGGATTTTAGTTTCGTACACAGTGAGAGACATAGGTCTAGATTATCTTCTGCCTGTGGATATCCGATTTAACAGCACCATTTATTAAAGAGGCGGTCTTTCCTCCAGTATATATCTCCATCAACAGATGAACTCGTAAGGAAAATGTGGTATTTATACACGGTGGAGTACTACACTGCCATAAAGATACACTTGAAGGTCAATCCCCGGTACCAAAAGAAAGATACACTTGAGGCATATGTAGGTAAATGGATGCAACTTAAGAACATAATGAGAAGTGGAATGAGTCAGACATACAAGCTCCAATATCACATGGTTTCTCTTCTATGAGAAATACAAAGACAGAGAGAAGGATAGGGAAGGGGGAATGAGGGAAAAGGAAAAAAATATGAGAAAATATAAAAATGGAATTAAAGTGTCTGAAGGGGAGGAGGGGAGGGGAGGGTGAAGGGAGGGCAGGGACAAGGGGAAAAAATGAGAACCAAGACCTGGCATGTAAAGGTACACGATTCCAGTAATGAATGGAACTGTACTGTCTACCTGGAATGTACCAATAAACTCAATTTTTTAAAAAAAGAAATACAAAGAACAAAATAGAAGAGAGATGGAATAGGAAATAGGGAGAAGTTCAAATACTTGCCCAAACTACAAATTCCACTGTTTTAAAAATATTTCAGTAAACGCTAATTACATTCATTTATACTACTAGTCTGTCTTAGCTCATTGAAAAGAGAGATTTGTGTTACTGTGTTTCTTTTCTGTAAGACTCTTTGGTATGTATCCTGTTCTCTAAGAGTCCTTGGAAGATAAGGATACTCGGTGTAATAACTGTGGTTACTCTTACTATTTTGATCAGGAAGGGTTTTTCCATAAAACGAATTTTTAAAGAGAGGCATATATAGATAATCTATCAGCAATTTATAAAATGACGCTTGACTCAACTTTAAGGGAAGGGGAAAATAGTAGTATAGCTTTTTTCAGAATGATTAAGGCACAGATGTCTTCCTGCCTTTGTGAATCATTTAATTTTTCAGTACTACCAGGGAAGAAGCCTCCTAGACTTGATGTTGAAGAAGACTTTCTTATTGTCTCTTTCACTCTAGCCTCTTAGTCTGTTAATTCTACTAATTTGGAAAGCCCATCTCCTGGAAGACTTTATCCTTCACTAAACTTCTTTAGCCTCTCTAGGCCTCTGTCAGACAAATGGCACCAACAGAGCTCATCTCTCTAACTCCCTAACCATTACCTTTCCTGTGGGCCGTAATCCCTAATATGCTAATGCCATGCCAGCTTGCTTTATATTTTCTGAGTGGACTTGCCATTTCTTTTTTAAATAAGAACAGCTTGCAATTTCCCCTCTGTGAGAGAGAAAAAGGGACTGTTTTCAAAGCTACCTTATTTTTATTCAGATATAGCCAAAGTAAAGTTATATTCATAGCCGAAGTTTAAAGTGGTCTTTGAATTCACTTCACATGCTCACATTTCAGAAAGGCATATTTCATGGGCTAAAGAATTATTTTAAATGAAGTTAAGTTTCAAAAACATTATTTCTACTTTACCTGCTGAAAAGTAGTTTGGCTTTCTTTGAATAAAATCTATTACTTCATTTGAAAATACTGTTTTCCACTTAATTACTCTGCCAAGCCTTTGAAAATAAGAGGTAATTTAAGTGATTGAGTTGGATCCGAATATTATAGAATATCAATTAAACACAACTGCAAAAAAATCTGAAATCTTGAAAGCAAACATAGTGAATATTTATTTATTTGGGGCCCAGATTTTTTTTATTCTAAATGCAATATTGCGCAGGTGTGTGATTTCCTTTTCAGCCATGCCCAGGTTTAATGAATAGAAAATAGCAATTAGTGGAGATTGGCTGGTTTTATCAGGGCTAGGAACTATTAGCTTTTGTTTTCTTCTTGTACTAGGAATTGAACACAGGGCCTTTGCACTGAGCTATGTCCCCAGCACCCCCACCTTTTATGTTGTACTTTGAGACCAGGTCTTGCTAAGCCATTACATTGCTCAGGCTAGGCTCAAACTTGTGATCCTCCTGTCTCAGCCTCCCAGAATGCTGCAATTACAGGCATGCGCCACCACACCTGGTTTATTGGTTTACTACTTTATCTGCTCATGTTTTATGGAATGCCTTCTAGATTATAATCTACAGAGGACAAGAATTTTTGTGCTTTTCATTACCTCTTTTAAAAACCCAGAATGCATTTGGCACAGAAGATAAGGTCCAAAACGTGTGTTAAATGACTGGCCATCAATCACTGCGGGCAGCTTTATTCCGCAAGCTGAGGCCACAGTGGGAAGCAAAATAAACTCGGGCTTACTGTCCTGAAGCTGCTTTGAGGGAAGAGTAGCAGAGATAAATCACAGAAATGAATACCATGTTTGCAGTGCAGTCGTGCTATAAGGCAGAGGTACAAAGCGTGTTCTAGATTGGAGGAATCATGCTGGGAGGTATCTAGGAAGGGCTCCCTAAAGCAGTGGCTTGGATGAGACCAAAGGAGGATTAGATAGGAGCGGAGAGGGGAGGCCCATCGTGTTCTGTTTCCTCTGGTTCCTTCCCTCTCTCTCTCCTCTCCCCTTGGTAGTTGTCATATAGTCTCTTTGCTAATTTTTTCTGCTACCCTAGTTGCTAACCTGAACCGCTGCAAACATCGGAAGGAAGTTTATACAGGTCTTCTTTTAGGAAACAGCCAATATTCACCTTTCCATTAAAAAAAAAAAAAGCAAGTCCGTTTTGTTTTAGAAATGAAGGATAAAATATCAAAGAGAAATTAACCAACAAAATGTCTCCTTTTCTGCTCTTTGCTTAGGGACACGCCCCCCTGATAAATACTTAATATATTCTAACTGATTGACCAGTAGGTTGGTTGGTTAGTTGCTTGGATGGGTGGACGGTTGGCCAATTAGCTGGTTGGTAAGATGCTGCTCGTTTTGCCAGCTGGTTGCTTGGTGGGCTGCTTGGGAAGTTACATGTTGGATGATTGGCCAATTGGCTGATTGATTGGATGGTTAGTTGGTGAATAAAGATGAGGGCAGTAGATCAGCATTAAATTCAGGCTTAATTTTATTCAGGTACTAACTTCACACTTTGCGACATTGAACAATTTACCTAGCAGTGTAAGTTTTTTCTAAAACAATACTTTTCATAGGTTGTATAAAGAGTTACGCTTTAGTATGGTACGTAGAACATTTTAAGAATGTGTTTGCTAACATAGGGAAAACAGAAGGGCTGGGATGTACCTTGGTGGTAGAGTGTTTACCTGTCTTGCATGAGGCCCCAGGTTCGATCTCTATCACTGAAAAATAAGTAAATAAACAAATAAAAATGTTTAAAAGAAAGAAAAAGTTGAAATGTCTTTTTTTTAATAATGGAACAAAATGAAAGCAAATTATTATTTTGTACTAAATATTAGCTCTGCTCATTTTAAACTTTAAATATGTTTTCCTGCTGCAAATACACATATTTCAGGTGAGAAGTACACGTACCTTGGATGGAGAAAAATCTCTTCAAAAACTCAGGAGCACACAAACCATTTTCTTCTTTGAAAGATTAAAATTGAATCACGTCCCTCCTTGTTGCCCTCTCATTGTATTAGTTCAGTGCTCAGTGGGCTAGTAATGCTCTCCATTAAAAGAAGAGCGAGAGCTGGGCGTGGTGGTGCACGCCTGTAATCCCAGCACTCAGGAGGCTGAGGCAGGAGGGTCGCTGTGAGTTCGAGACCAGCCTGGGAGGTCAGTCTCAACTACATAGTGAGACCGTGTCTCAAAAAAACCAAAAAAAAAGAAGAAGAGCATGTGATATATATACATATTTTTTATTGACCTGAACAGTTGTAGTTGCCTGAGTATTTGCTTCCTAATTATTTGCTTACCAGAACGTTATGTTTTATGTCATTTTCTGTGTGCACAGTCCTAACATGTGCATAAGGGAGGTAGGGCTGGCACATGAGAATGTGATGGGACAGGATAGAACAAACCAAACTGAAGTCAGGTCTGTGCAAGAAATAGGGAAGACATAAACCCTGGCTGTAAAAAGGAGGAAATGAAGTTTATTCCAACTACTCCATGTCACAAATGGAGCAGTTATACTGGCAAATTAGTAGACCCCCCTCCTTTTTTTTTTTTTTAATTAATCTATGCAGCTGTAACCCGTACTGAAGTAGCATCTTACTGTGTCCCTGGCCTAACTCTAGGCGTGAAGAGCTCTCTTTGATGGGCTGTTTCATGCACCTGGAAGAGCACAGCTACAGCTGCCCCATCTCTTCCCGCCATCGTCGTAAACAGCCAGGCCACGGGTGCAGGATTTCAGAGATAGCTGTGCTAGTTTATTAAACGACATCAGATACGAGGCCAGCAGTTTTCCATCTTTATTTCTAACAAGCAGCTTTTGGTGTTTCAGCGCCGACTTGGAGATGCAGCGAAGAAAGCCATCAGCAAGCTGCAGGTCAGGACCATCAAGAAGGGCGACAAGGTAATGGCCCTCTCTTTGGTGAGGAGCTACTGAAGAGTGCAGGAGAAGAGGGAAGGGTGGGACAGAGAGGCACGGCAACATCCTGTGTCTGGTATTTATAACCCTTCTATTCAGTATTACTTAAAGGAGTTCATAAAATGCATACAGTCAGACAGAAAATCATTGGCCGGAGAACGTGGAAACTGAAAAGGAAGTGTGCAAGAAAGTAGAAAAAGCCAGGGTGAGAATAGTACACGAATGTACTACCTTAAACGTGTCACAGAAAGGGGTCCCACTTTTAGCTTGGGCTTTTTAGCAGCCGACACAAAAAAAAAAGGAAACAAAATTCAATATTCAAACAAGATTTAAATACCTTATTCCAGCGTCCAACAAGATACTAAAAAAAAAAAAAAAAAAAAATGCTTCTGCCTAGTAGTAAGATTTGGACAAGGTTTTCTAGAAATCCCTGAAAGAAGAACAGCACTATGTGCCGAGCTGCGTTCTGCACTCAGTCTACGGTATGAAAGAGGGAAAGGTGTTCAGTCCCTCAGAGACATAGCATTCACCTGAAGGTGAATTCCCTGCCTCCCTCACTGTGGAATGATGCCATGGTGTGATGTCTACAGGAAGGACAGTGGGTTATGATACAGTGCGTGGGTTTATGGTTCCTGAGGGTGCCGTAAGGGATTCACATCTCCACATGTGCACCAGATGTTGTCTCCACTGTGAGTAATTGATTTTTCTGACAAATACAGTGCTGATATTTTTCAGCTCTCTGAAAACACTGTTGGGTTTAATGAGATAAAATTCAACTCCGCATGGTGGCGCATGACTGTAATCCCAGAACTCTAAAAGGTCGAGGCAGGAAGATCACAAGTTTGAGCCCCACCTGGATAGTTTAATGACTTAGCAAGACTGTTTCAAAAAGGACTTGGGGGTACAGCTCAATGCAAAGGCCCCAGTCCAAAAAACAGACAAAATTCATTTATTTAACAGGATTGCAAATTACTGACATTTTGGTCACTGTCTTCCCACTTTCAATCTGAGAATGATAAAAGTACAAAGACTATTACATAAGTAGTAAGTTGTGATGTATTCAGAGAGATTTCAAAACACGGACCTATTATTTTGTGTTATTTACATATGTTTCATATATTAGGTTGCAAAAGAATAGGTACCTTAATCATTCAGACTCTGCTCCATAAATATTATTTTGGATCCTCAAGAGTTGGCTGTGTCACCACTAAACATAATTGTTAAGAGCATCGTTAGTAACGGCACATGAGAAAATGCTTTCCTCCACAAAAAGCACTTGCAGTGGAACCTAGAAACAAAAAGTGGAGCTTGAAGGATGGAAACTCAGCCAATAACCAGTCAATACCGATGAAGAAAATTGACCCAGGAACATTGAAAGCCTTGCTCCAGGCTAGCACCCCTCCCCGTGGGTTGAGCGGGGTCGACACTTAAGAATCCAGGCTAAAATCGTAGCCTCATCTCTGCTGCTTCTGTTGCAGGAAACAGAGTCTGATTTTGACAACTGTGCAGTGTGCATCGAAGGGTACAAGCCCAACGACCTGGTCAGGATCCTGCCCTGCCGGTGAGTCACTAGGCCGCCCGTTTCTCTGTGTGTGTGGAGATCCTGCTGCCCCAGCCCTGCTATTCCAGTGGCTGGGGCTTCCCCGTTGACGATGCAAACAAGCAGAACACAGCTCTTTCCCTATGACCTCAGTCCATGAAAAGGCTTTCCTATTGCTCTTTGCATAAAAGAAGCAAACTGATCCGACCAGAACCTCGGGAGAAAGCTTGTGAGGATGCAAGCCCAGGTACCAGTTTTTATGAACAGTACCCCTGTGGTGTTCAGAATCAATTTCTGGCGTTACCATTGCTGTTTTAATTGAAATCACAAGCCCTGAAAATGTCTGAGAGTGATCGTGAAGGGTTCCACAATCCGAATATCAGGAGTAAGTAGGAAGCCAAAGGCAGGTTTCACAACCCTTCCTTATTTTTTTGCTAGTGGAAAGAAAATATGAGAGCAAATCGCCCCTAAATTCTGGCCTATAGGGTAGGATACCAAGATGGAGATTTGAAAAAACTTCCACAGTGTTTCTCACAAAACCTAAATTCCTCTTCTCTGAAATGCACTACTCATCTGCATCATTTGAAAATTGTTAAAATTCAATAAATTTAAATACTTTAATTAAATCAGATTTTTACAAGTAGCATAAAAGCTATTCTCCTTAACTGAAAATCCATTTTAGTATATTTTCTTCTGTACAGTGTTCTAGATGTAACCAAATTAGGCCTTGATGAAGAGTCTGCATTTAGAAAAATCAGCTGTAAAAATTCTTAAGACAGTTTAAAGTAGCTAAAGTTAATAAAAAAGCATGAGACAGTTTAAAAACAGTCCAGTGGTTCATAAAACAGTGCAAATTTTAGAACTCTTTATTAGAAATACCAAAGGAATAAAATACACATTTGGAGGATTGGTTTAATAATCTCAAAATGACAGAGATGTAACAACAACAACAAAAAAAAACTAGACACTCAGATAAATGCAGGAAACCCCCAGGGGATTGAGTTTTTCCCGAGATGTTCAGGGGCAAATTAATTATTAGGAAAATGAGGGGTAGGAAAGTCTACACAAAGGCCCCAACCAAATCTTTCAAGAATGGTTGATTTTTTTTCTTAGCCTGTAGATGCCTGACTCTGAGATAAGTCATAAGCCGGGATCCACGGAGACTTCAGTTTCCTGTGTATGAAGGCACGCGGTGTAAAAGTCCTCCTAGACATTATGCTTAGTGTTCACCCAGCAACTTCAGATAATCTGGCAAAGAAAGGCAGTGTGTAAACCACAGAAAAACCTCTCAGTCACAGCTTTCGTCTGTGCAGTGTTTTATTCGGGTTTGCAAAGCCTAATGTCAATAAGCAAGTCTCGTTCTTTCATTTACTTTTCTTCTGAGAGATTGTTTAGAGCCTTATGGGGGCGCTACCTAGTACTAAAAAATATCCAAACCCAATTAAGTAGCTGCTTTTTCCTGGAAACCCAAGGAAGTTTATAAAAACGATCAAGAGAATATGATTAAAAATGATGCATCTACGGCCATGGATTTGACTCAGTGGTGCCACTGCCTGCCTCTAAGCACAAGGTCCTGAGTTCGATCCCTGGTACAAAAAAACAAAAAGTATCTATATACATATCATTACTTTAGCTTTGCAGTTCATATAGTGTAAAATAACTTATTCCTTGTTAAGCTCTGTCCTGAGTAAATTCCATGCTACTCCAAGTACGTGCTGTGGCAATGCCTAAGAGCCAAGGCATAGTTGTGCCAGTTTAATTCTCTGTCTTCTTTTGGAACATTTTTGGCTGATTTCAATTTCTAATTATGACACATTGCAATCCTTTAACAGTATTTACATTTTTATCATCCCAGGCTTCTTTTTACAATATAATTTATAATATAATTTTTAGAAGTATGAATCAAAGCATAGTGTTTTAATATTTGCCATGAAAAATAAAAGTTTAGGAACTTTAGTTTGGTGATGGCAGCACTTACTGGGCCCATTTTGGTCTGGCTTCTGGCTCCTGCTTTACATGGTTACTTGGTTCTCAGTGCGTTCCTTGATTCTTCTTGTTTCAAACTCTTTACTCTTTTTACTTCCTTATTGTAGATCCTGATTTAAATAACAAACATGGGTTATATGTTTGATCTTACACTAGGCACATGTATGTGTTGTTTGAATAGCTCATATATTTTGATTTTAAAATCAAGATATTTTTATGCCTGTTGCTGGATTCTGCCAGATGGGTCGCACTAATGGATATTAGCAAACAAATGCAGTGGCATTTGCTTTTTGCTAGATAATTTCCTCTGGGGTATTATTAAACCTCTGCTCCTATGAACATCACAGACTCTCATTCCTATTATTTCTAGGCTGACTCATCCACAGAATTCTTTGCATCTCCTTGGAGTAAAAACTGTTTCAAAAAATGTCCCAAGGTGTCACGTCCCTTCTCTTAGACTTTGTTCTGTGGCCTCAGACTCCTGCTGTGCTGGGTATACCTCTTCGCTAGTGCTGCCATTTAAGATGTCTTTGCAAGTCATCTCTGTTCATGTCTGTACCATGGTTTTCTCAAACTTTTTCTATGGTTTGTCTTTTCTGAGGTCTCTTGCACAAATCAAGTTAGAAAACACCTTCTCCTCTTTACTATGGTTATGTTGATAATTAAAGTTAAGTCATGCACGCAGCCACCTACCTTTTATTTCTCCCCATGCTGAATTGTCTGGTCCTTCTCCATCACATGAAGACGAGGCTCCCGTGGTTGAGGGACAGACCCACAGCACACACCAGGCTTGGGTAGGTCCAACTTTTGTGATTTGGGTTTGATCCTAATACACCGCCAAGGCTTCTTCCAAGAAATTTTGTCTTTTCTACACAGTGCAGATGTAAAAACGTAACTTGGGCTGTTCTAGCACTGGCTTTTGTGTCTGTCAGGTATTTGTTATTGTGAATTTTAGCCACCAAAGATCTTTTTCTGGAGCGTTTTATTGAAGCTTTATTGTCTTCTCTTATCTGGAGAATAAATTGGCCTCTCTGATTCTTCTCTAGCTTTTGTCCTATGGCATCCTTACTGTTCTTAATGATTATTCACTTTAGTCTACTTCGTTACCCTGTTTCAATCACTCAGTTTCTCACAGAGAATATGAATTCACCGGGCAGGTCAAAAGTCTGTATTCACCATTATTAAGAAGCAAAACAATAAATATGCTTATGTATGTATCCTTTCCCTCATGCCTGTAAAATTATTTTCTACCTCTAATTTATCACTACAACATTATCGCTAATATTTGTGTGTCGTAATTTTTCCTTTGATCTGGCAAACTCTCCCCCATAACCAAGGAAAGCTTTAAAAGCCTTCTGCTAATAAGCAGACCTCATGATAAACTTTTTTGATAACGAAATGCTTCTGTTGGAACAGCAGATGTTTCACAGCAGCTGTGTGCCAGGAATAGTGGGAAGTGTCCAAGGTGAAGATAGATGGTATGCTCCACGCTCTTAAGGGAATGGTGTAATAGGAAATACGAGAATTTCCGTAAGTAACCAGGATTCAGAATGACATGCGCAGTCGTTGCAATGAATATATTTTAAAAACTGGTGGAACAAACGCCAGGCACAGGGAAGTTAAGAAAGGCCCCCCAGATAAAGGTTCTACCTTCATAGTTTTACACAGAGATTTTATTTGTCCTTTACACCTTCATCATGGAAAATTTGTAAAAGTGGATGAAATATTTAAGAATATGTTGTGCTCGCTTTGGCAGCACATATACTAGGAAAGATTCAGAGAAGATTAGCGTGGCCCCTGAGGAAGGATGACACGCAAATTCGTGAGGCAATCCATATTTTTGAGCTTCTCTTAGTTAATGGGAACCGTTTGTTTTTTGACTGTGCCGGAGGAGACAGGATAGTTTAATGTAATTTTTGCCTACATCAAACAGCCCACTCTAAATGTTAATTTTTAAATGTCAAGCTTTAGTGAACCATCTATTTGGGAAGTAAAATTATAGTCTGCTTAATTTTCAGTGGTAACTAAAAACAGAAAAATCTGAAATTTGTTACTGTTAAAGCTTCATTAAGAGAAATTGATAGGGACTTCCTATTTCTGATCATTTGAATCGATACCAATGTCAGTGTATGGGAAACTTTTCTTAAAAGTTGTTCGTGTATTCTTTTGATCCATTTTTTGCGGCAGTTGCTACAGTAAACCTTTGGAATTTATCTTGAACATTAAAAAAATAAGAATATGTCTAACTCCCTCATGCAGGTAACTACTGTTGATATTTTTACAAATCTCTCTGTTTTATGCCTTAGTCTGTTCTCGAAAGTTTGAGGTATTATTGTCAACATCATGTAATACCCTGTCCTTTTTACTTACTGTAAGAGTTTGCCAGAAATAGTACTAGATTATTTTTGGTTCCTTTTGACCTTCCTGTGGCCTTTGAAGCTGTAGTCAGAAGCTGGTCAAGCTCTTACACAAACCAAGACCCTGGGACATTGGTATTATTTATATAGACTCCTCTCTTAAAAGAGTGAGAATTTTCACTGCGGAAAAGCAGGAATGTGGCCCTTGAGCTGCTTCGTGATCCACTGAGGAGCTGTTCATGTCTAGCCACTCCACCCCACTTTGGAAGACAGAGAAGCAGTTTCTCATCCATCACCACTGTGGTCTGTGTCTGTGGCCCTTAGAGCCAGGGGGTCCCACTGGCTTCTTATGACCAGAGTTGGGTTACAGATAAACTCTGAAACTCCAGCTGTTGTCTGGTAGGTGCTCCCCTAGCGTTTACCTCGTTCACGCGTCACTTTCTGCAGTCACAGTTTGTAAACAGTGCTTCCTGGAGGAGATGCTAAGAGGCAGCATTGTGAGCTTCCATAGAAGCTGCAACTAAATACTTCTTAGTTCAAGCAAGAGCGCCCATAATATTTATACTAACAATTATCTGCTGCCTGAACTTTAAAGATGGAGGTCTTTTTATATTGGAGCAGAGGGACATAGCGTAATAAAGTAAAGCAATTAATAACATCTATCGCAAAATCCCGCTGGTTGGAAAGCATCCTCCTCTCTTACCATCTAAACCCTGAAAGCAGTTTCTGTTAGTGTTAGGAAGAGCAGCGGCCCTGTGGGCCTAGATTCCTTGTTCTTCATAATAAGACATTGGTTTTTCCTTATGTAAAATGTCAGGCCAGGGATGTAGCTCAGTGGCTCCTGGCAAGTGTGAGGTCCTGAGTTCGATCCCCGGTACCAAAAAAAAAAAAAGGAAGAAAGAAAGAAAAAAGAGGACACCATGTCAATTTTAACCCTTAAAGTTAAGAATCCAGTTTAAATTGGCTGGCTTATGATGGGTTCTCACATACTCAATACCTGACAGAAAGTGATAATTCTCTGTATGCTTATTCACTATTTTTGCTGTCACTGCAGCACTGAGGCGATGTTCCTCATTATCACACTGCCACGGGTCGGTCGCCCAGGATGGCGTCGTTCTCACCATCACAACTCTCCTGGGCCTCCTGGGGTAGCTCTCACTAATCTCCCGCTTCTGCTCTTGCCCCTTCTTTGTTCCTTTTGTTTTGTTTTGTTTTTCCCTCATTGAGTTTATCGGTACATGTTAGATAAACAGTACAGTTACACTCATCACGGGGATCTCCTACCTTCACATGACAGGTCTTGGTTCTCATTTTTTCCCGTCCCTGCCCTCCCTTCACCCTTATTTGTTCCTTTTGGCAAGTCGGCTTTGAACCGCGATGCTGAATTCGCTAGATTCTGACTCCGCTTTCAGCAAGTTGATCAAGAGTGTGACAAAAAAACAAATATTATTCTTTGGGAAGATTCCCTGGAATGTAGCTTACTCCTTCCCTTTTTGTTTTTGTTTTCTTTTCTAAAATGCTCCTTTATAACAAGGCAAATGCGTGAAAACTAAAAACACGCACTCTTTTGTATTAGCTCCCACAGGAGGATTGCAGAATGGCATTGGTTGGTGTGAGTGCCGTGACCAGCTCTCTCAGACAACTCGCCATCATGTCTCTCATTAGGATCTTGCGCTCTGGCTTCTGGCTCAGGAACACCAGAGCAGCTCCCTTGTGAAATAAGGGAATGTTATTCTAATGCAGATGCTGAACTGTGATATTGCCGGGTTATTTTCTATGTCTCTTGATAAAAAAGCTGAGAGCCGAGTTGGTGACCCACCCATAGCCAAAGGTATTTTTAGTCTCATCTCTGACTCTGTCTTGTGTTTCCAGTCTTATTTTTCTTTCTTCTTTTGCTTCTGCAGTAGGCTTTTGGATATTTGCATCTTCTAAGTTACCTTTGGTCCTTCCTGAAATATTTTCCGTGTCGTTAGAGACTTTGTTGACATCATTTTAAATTCATGTATCATATCTCTTTGTGCTGGTCAGTTTCTGTCACAGAACAAACACCAGAGAGAGTAAACTCATACAAAGAAACTGTTTATTTTGGAAATCTCGGTCTTGGAAGTCTTAGTCTGTGAGCAGTTGTGCCTCTTGCTTTGGGGCCTGTGTTGGGCAGCGCATCATGGCAGCAGTGCGTGGCAGAACTCTCTGCATCATTGACAGGACCCAAGAGGAAGAGGAAGGGGCTGGAGGCCCATTATTCCCAGTGATCTAAGCCCCCAGTTCCACTCCACTCTTCAGAGTTATACCATCTCCCAAGAGCACAAAGTTGGGGACAAGCCTGGAGCACACACGGGCCTTTTGAAGGAATCCAAGAGCCAAACTGTGGTGCCCATATACCAGAATTCATTTTCCTATTTCTAGACATGTCTATTGTTACCCCTACATACACACGTACCTTTTATTGCTATTATCAGTGAACCTGGGATACATAACTCTGTGGCTAAGCCTTAATTCACAGTTCAGAATATTTCCCAGCCTCTACGGTTATATTCAAATTGACTCGTCATACATCAGAACTTGTACCAGCATCTTCCAGCCCACTGGGGCTAAGAAGCCCACTCGAAGCAGAGATAACGGTGGCTGGAGTGTAATGTGCCTGTTAGGGCCGAGGCTGGGGAGGCTGTGGGCTGGGGAACCTGCTGAAGGATATGGTTTGTGATTCATACCCAGCACCCTGGCAGCGGTGTGGGCCAGTAGGTTGTGACTGGAGCCGAGGAGACTGGAGTCCACTAGGAGACCATTACATAGTCTGGGTAAGAAAATGTCAGAGGCTTAAATTTGAATCTTAGCACCGGGGTGTGAAAGAAACGGATGTATTCCAGAGTCTCAAGGATAAACCAACAAAGAATGTCTGGCTGTTTCTCGTGTTGGTGATTAATGGCTACATCTGTATTTGTTTGCATTTAAAACACGGTCATGTCTTTTCCTTTGGATTCTAAATAGAAAATATAAGTCCAGCAACTTCCACAGTTACTCACTGCAACAAGGAACAGATTTAAGCACTGGGACTTTATTATGTAGCACACACTCACACACACACACACACACACACACACACTCACACTCCCTTTGGCCAGCTTTAGGTTATCTCTTTAAGCCTTTCTCTGGAGAGTTTTCAGCCCCAAAACACTCCCACATCTGGGTCATGTAGGCAGAGCTCCACTTTGGATGGAATCCACACGCTCTTTGAGTCTGCATGCAAACACTCCTCTTCTTTGTTAGAAATGTGACTAAATTTCAGTATCAGTTCAAGAGTTCCTTTTTGTAAGTGGGGACATAGACTATATCATATAGAACATATCACTCCCATTTCCTTTTCTTCTTTTCAACTTGAAACATAAGGCTATACTTGTACAGAATATGACAAGCAGCATAATTGTGCAAAGAGATGATACAGAGATTTAAGGGTACTGATAGTCCAGACTAAAAATTGAAAACAGAACAGATAGTTTTATAAGTGCAATATAAAGTAACAGTGAAAGGACAGATGAAGCTTGCATATATCCTGCATTGGGATTGTGGGTACTTTAGCTTGCAGAGAAATTTCTAATAACATTTCCATGGCTAGGGGCTGGAGTTTAGCTCAGTGCAAGGTCCTGAGTTTGATCCTGGTACAAAACAAAATTCCATGGCTGAGGCTGATAGAATCTCAAAGGGAGACTTGGAAAGGAATTTTTGAGGGCTGCTAAAAAGTCAGAGCCTAAATTTGGTGTTCTAGTTTGAGGGAATTAATTCTTTGAAGGTCATTACATTACTTACTGTGTCTATAAATGACGAGATCCTCATAAATCAGCCCTGTCTGCCCAAACAGCCAGCCAGCTGCTTTTTGGTCTCCATTGACTGATGTATATTTTTAATGTGGATCTGTTTATTAATTGGCCTCTCAAATACTCTAGTCCATTAATTCTTGTGTTCAAGGACAGGTGGCTCTTCTCTCAGAGACCCAGCTTTAGGAGATACCTAGTGTCAAATACATCGGAACAGTAGCAGGACCCATATGTAATATTTCCTGAAAAAGCAGACATCCTAAGGGTCAAAGAAAGGCTGGCCTGGTGAAGGCCCCACCTTACTAAAATCCAATTAATTACTTTCACTGGGGTGTTGGAAAAACGCAGTGCCTACATCAAAATTGCCGCACAGAGAGTGGCTTGCATCGGGCCTCCTTTTAGGCCGTTCCTTCACTGTGTCTCAGAGTTTTCAGGACCTCACTGGATGCTTCCAACCAAGCCTATCTGGCCAGTTCGCAGCCTCCCCTACTCCTCCCAGAATTCGCGTGTAGTTTTCATGTTGTGGATCCATAACAACAACCAAAGGGAAAACTGAACTTTACCTGTGATATTCATTTGTGATCTTCCCTTTTTAGAGGAGGAAAAGACCTCTCATTCATGCTACCTACTGGGCACAACTCAGTCATAATAAATAGCATGACATGAGAAACCATAGTCCCATCAAAATGTGCATATCATTGAACCCCTTGACAATTCAAAGACACACAGTCAAGTTTTACTGAAATCAACAAAGATAGACCCTAGCCCCTTAAGATGTTTAAACCCTGTGACTGCTATGATTTTAACATGAGTCAAATGAAATGATATCTGCGGAGACAGAAAATACCAAGGTCTTTATAAGGGAAACAATTTCACGAAGCACTGTAATATGAGCAGGATCCTGATTACAAGTCCTGCAGCTCGTGAAGTGGAAAACAAAGGAGTACTTCTGGCCTCACAGAAATGGCCTGTCCTCATTTACCCTGCCATGCCTGTTACATATGCCTGATTAGGAGCAGATTTTTCCAAGTTCCTCTTTCTGAAAAGAAAGACAATTATGGGCTCTATTCATCAGATTTGGCCTCCTCTTTTAGGCCCATGTTATGCAAATTAGATTATCAGGCATTCTATTTATGGTTACTTGTTGATACGTGTGGGGCTTTTGAAAATAACTCACAAGGTCCAACTGCTGTAAACAACTCTGAAAATAGAGAAAAATATAAAGAAGTCAATAAAAATAATCTCATTATCCAGAACTAGTTGTCATTGGAATGTTGAATTTTTATCATTCACATATATTAGCATCATATATGTTTTAAACATGGCAAAGTAAAAGTTTCATTTTTATTCTGTTTCCTTAGTTAACATTAACATGTAAGCATTTTCCTATAACTGTAGAAATTATGTACACATAATTTATAGTGGTGCATAGTAGTTCATTACTGGACTTTAATTTCCTTTCTCTTGTTCAGTCTTTAAATTGCTTCCAGTTCTTGTCATTATAGCATCATGACCTTAGGAGTTTTGGAAACTTGTTTTCTCTACTTATCCCTTAAGACATATTCTTAAAAGTGAACTTACAAGGTCAAAACTGATTTGTTTTTTTAATTTGTTGGTACTGGGGATCGAATTCAGGTACTTGAGCTTGTGAAACAGGCGGCAGAACCACTTAGCCAAATCCCCAGCCCTACAGGACTGATTTGAAAGGAGTTGGAGAAGTTTTGTGCAGTGGCTTTCCCGGAAGGAGGGAAGGACTGATGCCTCCCTAGCAGTGTGGGGTGTGGACATCAGTGCTCCTCCTGAACTGGGAAATACTGCATTTTTAAAGCACCTTTCTCCTCTGATAGCCAAAGAGTAGGGTAGTTTTAATTATTATACTACATCTTTGATTTCTCTGGGGTGTTACTGTTGACTGAACTAAGTTCTTTACATATCACCTTATATTTACGTAAATTGTCATAGAGCATAAGAGGTTTCCGAATGGCAGGTATGTTCAAGTAGAGGTAGATATGCTCTAGAATTGATAAAGATAAATATTAAGTAATTTTAACATTTTTATGCACGTTTTTCATCATAGTTTCTCTCACTTTAAATGTTTTTATGATGTTTTTTAATTAATTGTTTAAAAGTTATACAATGGACGATTGCCTCTGTGGGTTTTTTCCACTTCATTTTTGTATTTTAGTTTTCCTATTTTATAACACGTGTGTGCAGTACATAGTGATCAGTTCCTCCTGGGGAATTGATACACGGACACTTCATTCTCTCCCCCCACCACCTCTGTCTCTCGGTCCGCTTCCCTCTTGCAGGATCTCCTCATTTCCTAGTGTCTTTATTTTGCTCTTTATAGACAGAAAATGTGATATTTAAGTTTGTACCTCTGATCTCTTTCATTTATCTTTGTGCTATTGAAGTCTCTCCATTTCCCAATAAATAATGTTTATCTTTGTTTGTAGCAGAGTTGCTACCGCACTGTGTATAAACACCACACTTTCTTTATTCATTCATCTGTTGATAGACACATAGGCCACATCAGAGATTTAGCTCTTATGAAATGTGGAACTATAAACATGGTTATGTGTGTGTCTTTGACTCATTTGAGAAGACACCAAGGAAGGGAACAGCTGGGCTAAGAGGGATTTTTATTTTTAGTTCTTTGAAGACTATCCATACTGATTTCCATAGTGGTTATATCAGTTTACAGCCCACCCATAATGAAAGACAGTTCCTTTCTCCCTACCACCTCGCCACCATTTGTTATTGGCTGATTTCCTGATGATAACTGTTCTTTCTGGAGTAAGGTGGAATCTCAGTGTTGTTTTAATTTGTCTTTCTGTAATAGTCAAAGATGTTCACCATTTTTTCTTGTATTTTTTTTGCCATTTGTACTTGTTCTTCTGAGCAGTGCCTATTCATTTCAGTTGCCCATTTTTTCTTTGGATCTTTCATTTTGAGGTTTCTTTTTTTTTTTTTTTTTTTG
>NW_022900950.1:68072090-68096859 GCF_012274545.1 Fukomys damarensis | reverse complement strand
GGTTTTTTTTTTTTTTTTTTTTTTTTAGTTCTCTGTATATTCTGGGTATTTAGTAGTCCTCTGTCTGAGGAGTAGCTAGCAAAAGAAATTTTCCCATTTTATTTGTTGTGTCTTCACCTTGTTGTCTGTCTCCTTTGCTGTATAAAAGCTTTTTAATTTGATATCATCCCATTCTTGGTTCTATTTTTTGTTCAGTTGGAGTTATATTCAGAAAGTCCTTACATGTGCCTATGTCTTCAGGAGTCTTACCTATTTTATCTTTCAGTACAATAACTCTTTCTGTTCTGATATTTAGGTATCTGTTCATTTTAATTCTGGTTTACTACCTGGCAAAGGATATGGGTCTAGATTAAATATTCTGCATGTAGACATACAATTCTCCTAGCACCATTTGTTGAAGAGGCTTTCTTTTTGTTTTTATCCCTTTGTCAAAGATCAGATGACTGAACGTGCCTGTGGTTGTTTCTGTATCCTCTATTCTGTTCCAGTGATCCATATGTCACTTTTTATGTTAGTACCATGTGTTAGTACCATAGTGGGTTTTTTAAAAATCACTATAGCTTTGTAATATAACTTGAAATTCAGGATTGTGATACTTTCTTCTTTGCTCTTGTTACCTAGGATTGCTTTTGCTATTATGAATCTGTTGTGGTTCCATATGAATTTTAGGGTTCTTTTTCTCTATTTCTGTAAGAAATGAGGGATCTGTTGGTGTTTTGATTAGAACTGCACGCATGCATGCCATTCTGACAATATTGGCTCTGCCTACATAGGAACAGGGAATAGTTTCCATTTTCTGATGTTCTCTTCAATCTCCTTTTTCAGAGCACTGCACTCTAGTTTTTATTATACAGACCTTTCACTTTCTTGGTTAGATTGATTCGTTAAGTATTTAATTTTTCTTGAAGCTGCTGTAGATGGTGTTGGTTTCCTAGTTACTTTCTCAGTGGATTCATTATTGGGTCAGAGGAATGCTGTTGATTTTCATGTATTGATTTTGTATCCCGCTACCTTACTGAATTTATTTCTTAGTTCCAGGAGTCTTCATGGAATTTGGGGGGTCTACTATGTAAGGGGTCATATTGCCTACAAATAAGGATGGTTTGACTTCTCTTTTACTATATACATCCCTTTTATTTCTTTCTCGTGCCTGATTACTGTGCCTAAGTTTTGAATACTGTTTGAATAGGAGTAGTGATAATGAACATCCTTGTCTTGTTTTGACTTTATCTTTATGTTTTATCTCTACCTCCTTATTGTAAGCCTGCCCCATGAAAAAATAAATAATGGATTGAATTACATTTTTTAAATGTATCTGAAGATTTATTATGCTATATTTCATCCAATTCCATAGTCATTGTTTATGAAAACAACTTCTTTAAAGCCCCTTTATTCAGGAACATAGCTTTGTATACTTGGCCAAATAAAAAGTCAGACAGTTTGGTGGGAGTTTAAAATGGCACAACTACTTTGGTAATTTTTGACATTGTCCACTAAAGCTAAATACACAGTGCTCGATGACATAGCAATTCCATTCCTGGATAGGGACCCAAGAGAAATGAATGCAAACATTCCCCAAAAACTTGCACAAAAATGGCCAAAGCGGCTTTATCAATAATAGGCAGGAAATGAAAGTAACTCACATATGTAAGAACGGACAGATCTGTAGACAGATTGTGCTATATTGCTTCAGTGGGATGCTCAGCAGTACAAGGAATTCTTAACGTACATCAAGACACAAATTGATGAGAAAAACACTGTTTTGAGCTAAAGACACAAGTGGGCAGGAAACACAAACTTCATGATTTCATTCGTAGGAATTTCAGTAACAAGCAAAACTAAGCTATCACGACAGAGGTCAAATCTGTGCTTCCGTGGCAGGGAGTGGGTGCTTACTGGTCAGAAGCAAGACAAGACTTCCTGAGGTGCTGGGGAAGGTGGAGGAGGCAAAACTGTGCTTACACCTCTGGTCAGCAGCTCTCAAGCTTGCTTAGGACGTATGCACTTTATTGTGTATTACAACTTCATTTAAGGTAATGAAAACAACTTTAAAGCACTAAAACTACTTTGTACAATTTAACAAAACAATAGTTCACTTTTGCAGTAATCTAAATTTGTCGATGCTGTTTTCTAATCATTTTTAGTTATTAGTATGTGTTTGCAGTGCAAAATCATTACATTCTTCATGGGAAGGTGGTGCATGTACTTAACACATCTTAATTCGTTTTTTTATTCCTTTCCCCTTCCCTCTGTCTCTTGGAACACTTTTTTAATGTATTTGCAGTACATAATGATCACGTCCTTCTTGAAGAATTGGTACATGTACACAACACATCCCAATTCCTTTCTTTGAATCCTGTTCCCCTCCCTGTCCTTTCCCCTCCCTCCCTTGGTCCCCTTCCCGCATGCTAAAGATCTATCTTGCTACTTCCTATTATCCATCTTTTATTTATATTTTGGGTTTCTCATGGGGAGAGACCATATGATGTTTAAGTTTGTGTGTCTGATTTATTTCATTTAACGTCATGGTCTCAAAGTGCATCCGTACTCCTCCAAATGCTTCAAGTCTATCCTTCTTTATGGCAGAGTAGTGTTTCATTGTGTGTAAATGGCACACTTTCTTTAGCCATTCATGTTTCTAATCAGTTTTCTCTGATTCCAGATTCTACGTGCCAGCGACTAGATATCACTTAAGTAGGGGGGTCAAAGGAAGGAAAACAAAAGAAGGTGGTGGTGCTGGTAGCTCATGTCAGATGTGGATCATTTCTATTTTCTTGGCAGCAGAGCCAGAGCAGCCTTAGAACAGAAGTCTTGCACTGCAATAACCTTGTTAAATGTGGCATTCTGACTTCACATGTCCTAGGCCCCAGTTATTTTACTCAACCAGACATGCAGGATGAGTGCCAACCAGCTATGCTGTCCCAGCCAAATGGTATCGTTAGACCAAGCTCAAGTTTTGGGCACAGAGCCTGCCTCTTCTGCACCCCAAGGAGCCAGATGCACTATACGGTGAGGGCCCTGAAATTCCCCTGCAACTTGCATTTCCAAAGTATCGATGTCTCCCACTGTAGTTTCACAAGAAATCCAGTTTAATAGCCAGAAGATCTGATATGGTTTGTTTTACCCTTTTGTTTTTCTTTCACTCTACTTAAGCCCTGTATAATGTAGGAGCAGAGTAAATGATGGACTAGGTATTATAATCCTGTAACTTTGGAAAGCACTCTACCAGGTTTACAGAGTCCTTTTACATATAGTGACTAATTTATATCTCACATCAGCCTGCAGTATAGATAGATCAAATACCCTTATAGCCCCGGGATTTTACTAAAAGACAGTCTTAACTCAAAGAGGTGGGTCTCGGAGCCCAAAGCCCTCCTGGGTTTCCGGCCCCCTGAGCAGGTGCTCTTTCTCCTGTTTCACTGGCTGTGGATGTGGCTGTGACATCTTCACCAAGCCCACCCCTCCTCTGTGTGGGAACTCTGCTAACCTGTCGTCTCTAAGAATATGGCTTTGGCTAAACATCTGAATCATACACCTCTAACTTCTAACTTACTCTAAGCCACATATGTAAGAACCCAAAGGAAACCGAACCTAGCCCATCTTCTTTGTCTCTTTCCTTCTGCTACTGCTGCTCCTCCTGCCCCACCTCCCCGCTTTCTGTTCCATCGGAATGACTCTATCAGATTAGCTTGCTAAACACAGGAATTAGGTGCACAGCAGCCAGAATATTGTTACCACTGGTTGTGGAGTTGGGTGCCATCTCGTTTATGCCCTGTGCTTTTAAACGTTGTTTACCTAACCTAAAAAAGGGACAAAGAAATGGAGGTTCTTCTCATTGTTCAGACCCTGTCTGATGAAGCTGAGGCCCAGTAGGATGATGCCTACAACAGGCACTGCCCCAGTGGGCTGGAATTGATGGTAGGAGGGGCAGGTTCTGTTCACCTGTCTTGGTCCACACCAAGCACCCAAGTGGTGACTGCCTCCTCACCATTCAGGGGTGCTCCATATAGGAGACGCAGAAGGATAAAATCATACAGGAGGAAATAATTGGAGGATAAGCCCCTCCCCACAAAAATGAGGAAAAATCAGATTCTATGATCATTTTCCTCATTGTTTCTGCCTCTCTGCTATGCAGTCCATCCTGATTATTTCAGAATGCTGACTAGGACCTATCTTTCTCAGCTTTACTTTCTGTCCTATGTTTAAAATAGCCTACATTTTAACTCACCCAAGTTTCCCACACATATGGTGATACTGTTTCTTCACCTTGACTTCTATAAATTCCCTCTCCCTGGAGTACTCTCCTCCAATCTCCACACTTCAAGGTTCTTCCCACCCTTTAGGCTATAACAAAACCCTTACTATACACCATAATCTCATTTCCTCACAAACTGCTCTTTTCCCTCAGTTCCGTGACATTTGACTTTTATCAGTTAATAACTTGTCATTTTCAAGTTATAGCCTCATCACTTTAAATAGTTAATATCACTCTTATCCACTTAACACTTACCAAATAATCACTTTGCAAACAAGTATCCAATCCTGACAACCACCCCTTAAGGTACTGTACTAGTCAAGATAGGCCCAGCCCTGCTGCAGTAACAAAAAAACTCTACCTCTCATTTGGCCCAACACAGCAGAGATCCCATACTAGCCTCTATGTCCATTGTGTTGTGGAAGGAGTCAGTTCACAGCAATCACACTGACAAAGCAGCCACCATCTTAGCGTTGTACATTGATAGGTTAATGATTATGTGCCACAGACTGAGGTGAACTTTGTTATTACTCTATAGCTTATTGGCCACAATTAGTCACATGACCATGGCTACCACCAGGAGAGCCGCTAATCTTCCTGCCTACTTAAAAGAGAAAGAACTGGCATTTTAGAGGAACAGTGCATCAACCTGAGGCTAGCTGATTGCCTCAGGTAAGGTGCAGCTACCTCATTGTTCTAATATATGAAGAAACTAAGGCTCAGGGATGGGAAATGCTTGAAGCAGGAAGATACAATACGTTGGGAAATAATTAAAAGATGACTACCGCCAACTACTGCTCTTACCCATGACCACTGGGGAGGTGGGATGGGAGGATTTAGAATTGGGTAAAACCAGTGAGTTTTGGATGGGTTTAGACTGGGTTTGGGCCCTAGCTCTGGCACCTTCCCAGCTCTTTGTATAAGCCCTAATGGGCTTCAGTTTCCTCCTCTATATCTTCACCTTAAACAACAGTTGATGTCTGGTACATAGCAGACAAGCAGTGAATGGTGGATGCTGACCTAGTGTTTATTCATTCAAACCTCACTATTACTTCATTGATAACTGCAGATAAGATTCAGAAGCACTAAGAAATACCTCAGCCACCCGTGGAAGCACTGAGTATCTGTCCTTTTCAGATAACTGGCATAGGACAGAATATGGGATTCTTGCATTGGTGCCCAAACCCATAGGATCATAGTCTGAATTACAGGGTGTAGGGTGGAACAAGCCGATAAAACTGAATGGGGTGGCAAGGACAGAATAGCCCCCCTTCCTTCTCCAGGTGATGGAAGAAATATTATTTAATTCTTGAAAGAATCACACACATAGGTGAAAGAACAACAAAAACCAAGAATCAACAGATGTGGAAATTACTTTAACTTGGTTTGTAATTACCACTAAAAAAAAAAGTATGAAAACTAACGCTTCATAATTATCTCAACACTGCCAGCAGTCATCTGCATTCTCCCTTGTCAGGTGTTTGAAGAACTCTTTCTAGAATGTTTTCTTCCCTTTGGTGAATAGGAAGAAAAACAATTTTGATCGTTCTTCTGTTAGATTTTCAGTTTGCTGGGATTGTTAACAGAGACAGAGTAGACTGTCCTCTTGTTCCTCTGTCGGCCTTTCTCGTGCAGCGCTTGTTAAAATATGGGAAGGGGCAGTGCTGTCCCATGAATCATAGAAGTGAGGTGAGTTGTGGTTTACTGCCCCTTAGAGATATTTACTATATTGTTCTTGTATTTCTCTAAACTCCAGATTCTTTCCCTATTGCTTTAATCTGGTGATTTTTTTTTTCTTTCTACTTAGGAAGGAAAAATTACTTTGCAATCTCAATTATAAGAATGTAGTTATCATATTTGATATTTTGCATAATACATATGGCACTAGAAGTAAATGAGTATCGATTACTAATAATTATGAACATCTTCTCTGTCATTCTAGCACTTTTTTCTTTTTTACTCTTGGTTTTATTTTTTTAATTTTGTGGCTGCTTTCTTTGTACATTAAAAATGTCATACTAAAAAGCAGGCATCACAGTAACCACATAATATCTAAAATTAAGATATAATACTGTGGTATTAATAAGATTAATGGTAGCTTATAGTTAAGGAGTGCCAGAACCTAGATTTTAAACTTTGTGGGCCCTCCCTCTCCCCGACTTTCCTCTCCCTCTCATACATGGTAGACACCCCCAGACTCATTCACGTGCAAACCCCATACTAGAAGATAAAATAATCGTGTCTGAGAGCTAAGCTAACTTGCCAAAGGTTGAAAGCCTGAACACAGTGGGTCCAGGAGTGTGGGCTTTCAGTGGTATTTCCCCGTTTTGCTAACGAAGACTTGCTGGAGGACTGTGGTACTGCCCGAGGTACACCGCCTGTGGAGAGACCTGGCCTTATCCATCATTATACCCGGCTCCTAACATAGAACAGAATGGAACAAGGGACTGACGTAACTAGTGCTCTATTTTTGGAAGATAAATCTGGTGACAGCGAGTGGGATGAAGAGAACAGGAAGGGCCTGGCAGCATGGAGAGCACTTTGGCTGCAGCAACACAGAGAGGAAGATGATGAGAGGATGAACAGGAGAGCTGTGCTGAGAAAAGCGGTGAAGGGCACAGAGACTTAGCAAGGGTGAGGGAATGAGAGGAGCTGAGCATGCGTGGATGGGATGTGAGCTAGGTCCTCAGATAAGCAAATATCCGCTCGTGCAGCAAGTGTTTTCTGAGCTTCGACTGTGTGCCAGGAACTATTGTAGATGATAAGGATGCAACTGTGAATCAAAGAGATTTTGCTGTCGTTGAGCTGTAGGCTGATTGGAGGATGTATCGGGCAGGGTCCTCTAGAGAAACAGAATCATGGGAGATGGAGGGAGAGATGTACAGATGTTTCAAGGAATTGGTGACGTGGGTGCAGATCGGCAGGTCTGAAGTCTACAGGGCAGGCCTAGAGGCTGCAGACCCTTGTGCAGGAGCAGATACTCCTGTCTAGAGGCAGAGACTTCTCAGGACAACCTCAGCTTTGTTCTGAAGGCCTTTCAAATGGTTGTAGGCATGATCCATATGTACAGAGTACCTTCATAGCAACACATAGATTAACAACACATAGATTAACACCTTCATAGCAACACATTGAACAATTGGGTAAGATAGCCTCACCAAGATGGCACACGAAAACTAACCATCAGAGAGGGGTGGCAAGAATGACAGCACAGGAAAAGCATGGGGTCTTGGAGAATGACCTTAGTTACTGCGGATGGAAGCCTCAGGAGATGCCTAGAGGCGACCCAGAGTTAGGACATTAAGTGGCTTCTCTATGTGTTAAAACAGCAAAGGAATGGTCCCGCCACCATGCCAAGTGCCATGTGTTTGCTGAAAGCACATGAGTCGCCTGCCTCTTGGGGGCCAGAATGTTTGACTTTTTCCCAGGAGCAACACCACTTCATGAGCAATTTTAGTTACGAACTTGTCGAGGGTGGAGCCCGAATGTGGGGAGATGAGTGTTGCCTTTTAGAGGGCAAGGAGTGTGACTTGGGTGCCACTCACCCAGCTGCTCTTGCCCTTCCCTGCTGCCATGGGAATGGCCACCTCCCAGCTTTTGCACGAACCACTCATTCTGCCTAGGATATTGTTCACGTTCTCTCCTCCCATTCTTAGCCCTTAAATACAAGTAGCCCCTAATTCTCAACTCTGTCACTCCCTCAGAGAAACTGTCTCTGAGCACCTGACACTGTATAAATCTCCCAGTTAAAAGCCATGACACCAAATTCCTGTTCTTCTAATGTGGTATTCTGACCTGTTTTCCCTGTGACGTATGTGCGCATTTTATCAATGCATGCCTCTCCTGTTAGGGACCCTACGGGAAGGAACGAGGCCACTATAGTGCTGATCCTAGATGCTGAGCACAGTTCTCGGCATATACTTCTTGTTGAACGAATGAAGGAAGGAAGGAATGAATGTGGCATATACTTTCCAAGCTCTAAATCTGCAGGGTGGCCTCAGCAACAGTCTGGAAACACAATAGCATGTCCTAGTTGCTTCTCTCCTCTTTCTAATCCCATCCTTAGCCCTTGAGTTCTTCTGGATTTCCATACAAAAGGTGGAACTGTCTGAATTCTTCTCTGATTGGGGAGCACTTGAGCTCAAAGCCCTCTTAACACAAAGCAGATGAGATTTGCAGAACTGTTAGAACAAAAGAAGTTGAAAGTGGCAGAGAAAGGGGTGGAAGTATTTGAGAATAGCGCCCCATTGAGGAGAACCAGGCATGAACAGAATGTTCTAAGAAAACCTCCTAGAACATAGGCAATTTTCTCTTTCTTTCCTTCTCCCTCTCCCAGACAGACAGGAAATTCTCAGTGTTTCTGCGCATGACCAGAGTCTTGTGAGTATGAAGCCAAGCTTCTCACTCCCATGGCTCCTGGTATCTCTGAATGGGCTTTTGTGAGTCAACCTGAGAGAAAATTCAGTTAAGAAGTCATCTTTATGCCCGCTTCTCCTGCCAGAGGCTGATAAAAACTAGCACATGAGACTGGCCACGCCCTTAAGCCCAGGCAGTGATCATTACCCAGTGTTCAACCACCCGCCCTGGCTTCTGATTTGACAGCCACCAACCGGAGCGGTTTAAAAAGACATACGTGTTACTGAATGCTTCCAGAATATCTCCTGCCCTTTTATGTTAGATCCCAAACATTAATGGAAATCAGCCTTTACTTTACAGTAGTCTTCTGATTATGGGGGGAAAAATGTTGGGTATTTCTTAAAAGCAGCCTCTATCAATTCATTGGGCAAGGCCTGCACAAGTTTCCCACTTGCCTTCTTGCCATTAAATACTCTTTCCACTGAGAAAGAGGGAAAATAATTTGTTTTTAACTTCTAGACATTTTCTGAATTTTTGAAGAGTTGGTTGCAAATCATACAAGGCACTGGTGGGATGCAGACAGATTTGGGGTGGTCACCGCAGGGTGTGTGGAAGCTCTTTGGCCCAGGAGTTCGGTGGTTTGAGTCTTGGCCCAGAACCGAGCAAACGAGCGACCTTGGACTTGTCATGGACTAGGTAGTCTCTGAGTTACCATGGCTCTAAGATGTATGGTTCTCATTGCAGGCATCTTTTCCACAAGTCCTGTGTTGACCCCTGGCTTCTAGACCATCGTACCTGTCCCATGTGCAAGATGAACATTCTTAAAGCCCTAGGGATCCCGGTAAGCACAGCACAGCCTACAGCATCCTCATGTCTGTCTTCCTGAATTGCCCCCAAAGCAGGGAGAAAACATCTTACCTGGATTTTGGGTCCCCTCAGTCACGTAACAGTGACATCATCTAATGGGGCCCACAAGAGCATTCCAGGTTTGGAAATACTTCTCTCCCTGCGTCTCCCTCTGAGCACATCACGACCCTTTCCCCGTGCCCGTTGTATTTGTCTGTGAGCTGAGATGCCTCTTGCGCAGGTCACAGGCAGCTCTTCTGGGGGCCGGGTGAGACACACCGGCCTGTTGAACATTGACTGCTTCTGTAGTTGCCACCCCTGGTCAGTCATTAAGGAGCCCTGCATGCCACACTTGCCGGTCACCAACCTCTCAGAACATGGCTAGCAGTGGGCCAGGAGGGCAGCAGCTGAGGATTAGGCCCAAAGCTGTTGCCCAAGTCAGACCTCTGCAGAGGCCTTGAGTGAATTGGCACGTGGAGCAAGAGCCACTTTTCCAGCACTGCCATCCAGCTGCTTCCCAGGTCAGCATCTTCTAAGGCTTCCCCCTGCCCCAGGACAGAGAATCCCACCGGCTGGCCGCATGCTCCGGGGAAAGGCTTTCCCAGGACTGTATCAAGTGACCCCACAAGTGGTGGCTGCTGGAACACCAGCTGCTGGGTGCTATTCCCTGTAAGCAGCTGAGGGCAGGAAGCAAGCCAGGCCACCCGAACCATGGACTACACAAAAAGAAGTGAGAAAAACCTAAGGCCCTGTCTCAAGGAAGCCACACGAGCAGAATGCAGAAACCAGCCTCCCTCCCGCTTCCCAGCTCCACTTTGCTGCATCTGCCTGTTGTCACTCCTCTCTACTGATGGCACAGAGAACGTTCATAGTCCCAAGACGCCACTGAGGAGGGAAGAATCCGATCCTAAGTCAGAGTTTTCTTGAATGTCGAAGGGCTAATTAGGACTATCAGGGAGACGCCATTGGACAGCACGCACACAGTGCGCCAGAAGGGTGTTCATTCACTGAAGTTTCTACCCTGTGACAGCTGCCTCCATGCCAGCTGCAGGCTCTTACACAGTTGATAATACCAAGCCCAGATCAGCTTGTGTGATGCGTATGGCTCGAAACTAGATTTGAAGGACAATGCACTGCATTTTCAGGTCAGAGTTGTAAATGTGTGGTGCATTCATGGTGAAAATCACTTACGATGAACATGAAACATTAATAAAAACTCAGCATCTCAAGCCAGATACTGACAACTTTAAAAATCAAACTGTTTTTGCACTTTTCACATTTCTGGCTGTAACTGAGTCTCCTAAAGCAGAGGAGAGATGTGTATATGTATTGTTTGTATGCGTGTGCGTGTGTGTGTGTGTGTGTGTGTGTGCACGTTTGGTCTCCAGAATCTTCACAGTTCAAGGGAGATGGGTGATTATTTGACCTGGTTCCTACTGCTCAAGATATTTTCAGAGATCCTCACAGGGGCCGGGGATTGAGCACAGTGGTTCTGCTGCCTACCTCTCAAGTGCAAGGTTCCTAGTTCGATCCCTGGTACCAAAAAAAAAAAAAAAAGATCCTAACATTCTCACGGTTCTTTGATCAGGACAACAAAACCAAACCACCCCCTGTAGATAATATTGTATTCCAGTGCATTTGACTCCAGACTTTGCCTGTAAAAGTATAATTTCTCCAGAAGCTATTTATCAGTGAGTTTTAAGTATTGCTAATTATTGCTAAAATAGAATTCATTGAATGGCCTTTTGGCTAATTTCCAAATTTAGAAACATTTCAATTTTTGGCAGTGGGGTTTTGAAGCCCATCAAGTCTGGATAGGATTTTATTTAGCATGCTTTTCCCGGGAAAATAAACATTGGTGGCATTGAGTGGATTTTGCCAAGGATTTTTAAAGGCCAGCCTGACAAGGACATGCACACCCCCAGCTTGCCCCACAGAACAGCATGTCCTCCATGAAGAACAGGGCACAGGTCCTGGGCTGCTCCTCCCCAGTCTCCAAGGCATATGGCCACCCTCACTGCACCCCAGGGCTCTCCGGTTTTGGTCCTAGGGAATGACAGTCGGAATCTGCAAGGAAATGTGGGGTGTTGTTCTGTTCTATCCTTCTGCCACTGAGGAGCTCTGTGCCTACAATACACCAGTGAAAGGATTTCCCTGCCATTCTTCGGACTTCGTATATTGCTGGACAGACAAGCTCCCAGCCTTCTCAGCTAGAACAGGCTGCCTGTATACTGAGACCCTTTTGATTCTGCTTAAAGTGATTGTCTTAGAATTTCCTTATTCTCTTCATAGACCATTGCTTCTTATTTCAGGAAAGTTGAAAGAGCCTGTCACTCTCTGATAATGGTTTTGGTTTTATCGTTCTCAACTGAGTGTCTACATGGACTGTGTTAAACAGAAAATATACATATTTACATGTATATGCACATATATAAACACATATATGTATGTATGTCTATGTGGAAAGCCGAGAGTTAGGGCCATTTTTATTGTGTAAGCGGTTTCTCTACAGTGAGTTAGAGAATTAGAGCACATCTCACAGATTACAAAACTCCCTTAACGATGGACGTCTTTTTCCATTCTATTTTACCAAGAGAAATATAATACTGAACTGGAAGAGAAAGTTCTTTATTTCTAAAGTGCTTTTTTCCCCATTGTCCACCTTACAGTGCTTCATCCTCCTCCTGTCTGTGAGGCCCAGGTCTGTCTTTGTTGGACAGCACAGTGTTAATGACTCCTCCTCTAAGACTGCACAGAACGAGGTCTTCTCCCACAGTGACGCTATCCTGGCGTCAATCGGATGATGTCACCGTGGTGTAGCTGCTGCATGTCCAAGTTCTGGCTGTGAGCACTGGGTGCATTTAGGAATTGCCCCATACTAATCTGAATTTCCCCAAACTGACCTAAATTTAAATACCTGGACATTATTTATTTGTAGATGGCATTTGACATTTTTTTGAACATTATGATTATGGGTTTTCTTATAGGTATATAAATATGGTTTCTTTTCAAAATATTAGTCTGTTTGATGAACCATATAGAGAGAATACAAGCCAGGAGCCTCTAGAAGGATGGTCTATCAAATGTTATATCAAAGCCAAATTATTCAGAACTGCAAGTTGAGGTAATTAGCTCTCCTGTCTCTCTCTCTCTCTCATTGAGGATATAGCACCGTTCTTGCTGGCCCACAAACTAAGAGCAAAGAAGCACACTGCCTCAAAATTAAATACATAAAATTTTAAAATTTTTATTTTTCAAAAATCAGGAGTCGCTGCCTTCTCCTGTGATCGCATTCTGCTGTGGATAGTTGAAAACCCAACCAGCTCTTTGCGTTCCTGGTGAAATTGTTTTATCTCTGCTACCTGACAGAGGATTGCTTTTGCTTTTTAAAAAAAAAAAAAAAAAAAAAGGACTTTACTTAGCATATCTTACTTGTGCGTAGAGCTTTACAGTTCCTACAGTGCTTTTGGAATCCTACCCTAATTGAGCTTGTGCAGATACTGATATGCCCATGTTTTCAGTGTAGAATTCTGAGACTCAAAGGAGAAATGTTCAGCATTTACTGAGCATCTAATAACTGTCAGCAGCACCGTGGGGAGGCTTGGGATTCAGGACCAGGATAATGTGTTCATGTGTCTCTACACCGCGTATGGCCCACTGGGAAGTGACAGGCACTAACAGGCGACTGCCGAGGGGAGAAGTGCCGTAGAAAGTGCCGTGGGGTCAAAGATGAGTAGCTGGGAGAGGAGGCTCTAGAAGAAGTGGCACTGGCCTGAGAATGAGAGTGATTAGGAATTCACCAGGGGTCAGTTTGAGGTCTTAGAATGGGAGGAGGAGGGTGACTGGGGTAAAAGTCATCCTGGGTGGGAAAGCAGCATAGGCTGAAGCACTGAAACAGGAGAATGAAGGTGACAGCAGTAAAAGAGGCTGGACCAGGCTGAGAGCACCCGTCCTGCTGTGCTTGAGAGATTGTGATTCATTCCTATGTGGAAGCGAGAAAAAATTCTACCTGTATTTTCTTTAAAAAAGAACGTTCTGGTGAGAGAGTGGAGACTGAACTCAAATAGAGAAAAGCTGGAAAACCCAGACAAATAATGAGAAAATGTTCATAACTATACCTTTGTGTGTCCAGTATCACATTTTGTAAATACAGTGCATTGGTCATTCTATAAATTCACTTTTGGCAAATTGAATTTTAATAAAATTGGCTCACTTTCAATAGAGCCTGAGGAGCAAAGGGAAAGTGGGAAGAAAGGGAACACGCTGAGGATGGGAGACAATGGAGACTTCCAACTGGCTGTTGGAAACACAAGCACGGTCAAGCGATTGGTCTTCCCTAAGGGCAGAAATAGCACCTGAGTGGAGCAGTTCGAAGTTCTTCTTTGTGTTTCCCAGGAGTCCATGAGTTGTAAGTTTCTCTTTTAATGAACTTTAAATACAGCATTTTCATTTTAATCCTGATACAGCGTCCACCCAGTACTTTCACTTGCTCCTGGCCACAATGCCCCGCAGAAGGGAGAGTAGGGAATAGCGCCATGATCCTCCTTCGACAAAGCTGAAGTTCAGATCGAAGCTATTTTTAATGTGCCTTAAGACCACGCCCTTCCACCACTGCCTTTTAGGAATGATTTTCATGGCTTCAGGAAAAACACAACGAAAAGTAACTTTAAAAGTTTCTCGTGGAAGAGAGAGAAATGTACATTCATGTTATTTCATACAGCAGAATGAAGACCGAAGGGTGAAACTTCCAATGAGTAAGACTATGCCCAGTAACACAGGAAGGAGTCCAATGCCACCAGCAAGGGCCACCTACCTGCCTTGCAGGGCAGAGAGCTTCACCGCTGTGCTGTTCAATGGGCGGGCAGGGGGGGGGCAGTCAGTGGCAAGAGTTTTAATGACGGGTGATTGAGCAGGTGCTGTCACTCTCATTTTAGGTGCTGAGATTTTAAAAGGTTGGACTCACATATGATCTGGCCCATGTGACGTGCATAGGAATATTTTTGTATAGTTTGTTTTTAGCTTGTACTTAAAGTCTTACCCTGCCATTGTGTGTGATTGTGTGTGTGTGTGTGTGTGTGTGTGTGTGTGTGTGTGTACATCTCTAATGGGCAATTCACAATAAGATTTTGTTCCCCTCCCACTTTCATATCATAGTGTATTTGTAATCAGTGCATGACTCTTTAGAATAATTACTAGGCTGCCAGCTTCATCCTACCTACCTGGGGAGTAAACGCTACATATGAGGAAGTTCTATCATCATGAATGAATGTCATGTATTCCCATTCATTGTTTAGCTGCAGAGATCTTGCTAACTCCCGGAATTAAAACTTGATACCTACATCTGAAAATAACCTGTGGAAAGGAGACTTTGGACGATCTTTTTATGTTAAAGATTTTTTTGCATGTTAAATCATATACAGACTGTTTTTAAACAAAGTAGCTCAAGAAAAAACAACGCTTAATTTTCCGGTGAGACAAAGTATTCCAGCTGTACACATTTCATCTTTAAACTGATGACATGCTCTAATGAGAGATCTTTTTCTGCCCCCCACCAACAGCCCAATGCTGACTGCATGGACGACCTGCCCACGGACTTTGAGGGCTCCCTGGGAGGTCCCCCAACCAACCAGATCACAGGCGCAAGTGACACGACGGTAAACGAGAGCTCAGTCACTTTGGACCCTGCTGTCCGGACTGTGGGAGCCTTGCAGGTGGTCCAGGACACAGACCCCACGCCCCAGGAGGGAGAAGTCATCTTTACTACTAACAGTAAGTTCTGCTGTGCTTAAAACCTAGAGCCTAAAGGGCTGTTGTGTCACAGGGAATGGAAAAAAAGATATCTTTCCTTGAGGAAAAAATGAGAATGACATTGCCAAGCTGAACAGTCAAAGCTGACAAGTGCTTACCAGCTCAGATCTTTCCTGAGGCACCAGGGCAGACAGCAGTCCTGGCTGTGCTTGTCCACACTCCTGCTACCCACACCCTGATGCCTGGGCCCATAGACCACACCACTACACTTTCTCCATGTCCCCTTCTGCACGGTACCTGGGGCAAGTAGCTGTGGATCTGGCCTCTGAGGGTGGAGGGAAGGTGACAGACGTTCCTGGGATAGGGCGCTACCCACCCACTTATGTATTCTGCAGTACATGCACAATTGAGCTCTCCTCAGTGTGCCTGTGTAGAGAACTGATTCGGTTGTTTTAGGGCTCCGATATAAATGCTGCCTACTTTATGTGATTTATGTCCTTATGTGCCATCCACTGAGGCTGGCAAGTGTCAGGACTCACATGATCCTCCCATGGGCCACCATGCCTGGATTAAGTGGTATCACTTTGTGTGCTGAGTACTGACAATAGGGCCTCGCGTGTGCCCACTGAGCTACGCCCCCAGCACTAAATTGCACCCTTTCAGACGTGCACTTTTCAGCATGACCTGAACTCCTAGACAGTGAACATCGCAGGTAAATATCTCCTACATAGATGGTCACTGAACCCTGTTTGTTTGATGGCAGCTATAAAAAATGCCAAATATCTGTATGACCATCAAGATTGACTTGAAAAATCTAAAGTACCTACTATTAAATTTAATCTAGGAGAGATCAAAGCTTCAGGAGTTTTAAGAAAATGAGGATGCAAATTAACTGAGATTTAAGGTTGAGTAAGAATGAGCGGATACTGCAATTTTTAAATAAGGTATATTTCTTTTGATAGAAGCAAGCAATTCAGTTTTAGAAATACAGAAATGCAGATTGAAGCATCTCGATATTTCCTTTTAAGTCTGCCCCCCCTTTTTACATATTAGTGATTTTTATAGACTTTACAAAAGTATAGTTAAATGTAAAGGTATACATTTTCCGGTGATGCGACAGCAGTTTTATGTAAAATTGAAAGATTAAAAAATCAGTCAGGGTGCTACTCTCAAAAACAGACACTTTTACTGTCGTGCCTATTTCTGGATCATCTTTTATGATATAGCTGAGACAATTTATAGACTTTGAATACTGAGTATTGTAACCTTAGCATTTTCCTACACTTTTATTTAATTGAATTTATTGGTACATTCTAGGTATACAGTACAGTTCCACTCATTACTGGGATCTTGTACCTTTACATGACAGGTCTCGGTTCTCATTTTTTCCCTTTGAGTGACCTCTCTTATTTGCTTTGTCAACTTAGGATCTTAGTGCTGCAAAAGCTCAAGGAGGGCTGGGGATTTAGCTCACTGCCTGCCTCTCACGTGCAAGGTACTGAGTTCAATCCCTGTACCAAAAATTAAAAAAAAAAAAAGCTCATGGAGATGGTCACAGCTCAGTAGTGCATTTCGGAAGATGGAGGCTATGAGACGTAGAGGTTGAGCATTAGCCTGAGTCCCTACCCCTAGCCAATGGCAAAGCTAAGCCATAGACGAGGGTCTCGGGACAAGGGGCTTGTGGGCTCCCAGCACACTGGCTGCCCTGGCATTGAGGGAGACATTACTCCAGCCCCACTCTTTGCGCCACAGGAGGTACCAGCTGCAGCGCATTGTAAATGTGGAGAAGCGGCAGGACCAGCTACGTGGGGGTCGCTACCTCTTGGAACTTGAGCTGCTAGAACAAGGCCAGCGCTTGGTGAGGCTGTCTGAGTACGTGTCCACACGAGGCTGGCAGGGCGTCGATGCGGCTGGTGCAGAAGAGGCCGAGGCCCGGAACCTGCAGGGCCTGTTCTGGAACCCACACCACCGGCGGCGGAGGCATGTCCTGGATGTCCAGGATCCTGAGCCCAAACTGTGTTGGCCCCAGGGCTTCTCCTGGAATCACCGGGCTGTGGTCCACTTCATTGTGCCTGGTGAGCTTCTGCGGAGCAGTAACCACAGCACCTAGGCACCTGGTCTGTTTTCCTGATTCCATCTTCCACAAGAGAGGAGCTGAAGCTCAGCAAAGAGAAAGAAGGGCAGAGCTAATAGATAGTGACTGGAGGGCTGGAGCTCTTTCATTGAGTCTAGGTCTCTAGGTTGGGTGTGATCATCACCTGGGATGGTTGTTGAGGAAATAGAACACAAAGAATACTATATAGGCTGGTTTTCTTTTTTCTCTTTGCTGCTGGGGTTTGAACCCAAGGCCTTATACTTGCTTGGCAAGTGTTCTGCTACTGAACCACATCCCTAAGTGGTTTTGATGATGAGAAGGAAAGGCAGGCCGGAGTGGAGCAGGAGTAGGACGGGAAATAGTGATAGTGAGATTGATTGTCAGAGCCTGGTGGGATTGCTGTGACCCCAGCCCAAGGCCTTGGCAGAGGCCCCATCATGGTGAGCTGCTCTTCTCCTTCCGGTCTCTGGTCCATTGCTCACAGCTTCCCGGAAGTTGTGTTATCCTCACAGCAGGGGTCTGGTGGGGATTCCTGACTCGTGATGGAGCTGAGAGCAGAGATGCTCATCTTTCCTTATCTCTGTTTCTTTCTGCCTGGCACCCTGCGGTAGTGAAGAACCAGGCGCGCTGGGTGCAGCAGTTCATCAGAGACATGGAAAACCTGTTCCAAGTCACTGGCGACCCACATTTCAACATCATCATCACTGACTACAGCAGTGAGGACATGGATGTGAAGATGGCCCTGAAGAGGTCCAAGCTACAGAGGTGAGGACACACCCTGCCCTCCACAGCCAGGGCGTAGCCTGGGCGCCTCCTTCCTGAAGGCCTAGGGCTGCCGGGTCCAGGGTTGAGCTCCCCCACCCGGCTTTCCTGGATCCTAGTCTTCAGCTCTTTCCCAGGACTCCCCTGCCCATAACCTCACCCAGGTGCATTTATCATCTCTATTCCGGAGGACCCCAGCAGCTGACTCCTAACACTCAGCCTTCCTTTCTCTTCTCTGTAGCTACCAGTACTTGAAGCTCAGTGGTAACTTTGAGCGCTCAGCCGGACTTCAGGCTGGCATCGACCTGGTGAAGGTAATTGGCCTGGAAAGGGATTGGGAAACTGGGTTAAGAGGCAGAGAGAACTTTGTGATGTGTAAGGTAGCCAGCCCCTCAGTGGGGAGGGAAATAGCGACCTGGGAGTGGTAGTCAGCTTTCCCTTACTGTACAGATACCTGAGAGAATCATCTTTATAGCAAGGTTTCAGAGGTTTCAGAGGTTTCAGCCCACAGTGGGTTGGCCACATTGCCTTTGGGCCTGTGGCAATGCAGCACATCATAGTGGGAGAGGAAGCTGCTCACTTCGTGCTGGCAGGGAAGCAAAAGAGAGAGACAGGAAGAGCCCTCATACCCTCATATCCCCTCCAAGACCCCATCTTCAATGACCTACTTCATCCATAGGCCTCGCCTCCCAAAGGGGCCACCACCTGCTACTAGCGCACAGGCTGGGGACCAAGCCTTGGACACATGGCCCTTTGGGGAGCACTGGTCCAGACCACAGTAGGGAGCCCCATCTCTGCTATGCTGAGGAACTGTGGCAGAGTGGGACTAAGCAAACGACAGCGGAGCATTTGCTCAACTGTCCAGGGTCCTCAGGGCCCATAAAGAGTGGGGAGAGGAGCAGGGTTCATAGTCTGCTGTTAAGAACACTGCTCTGAGCTCCGTACTCTGGACGTCTCCCCATCGGGCAGGTTTGTGTGGATTTGTCGGCCGTTCCAATGAGGAAGAGCCATGCTCGCCTCGGCAGCACATTTACCAATTAGGAAGAGTCTGAGGGTTCTCCTGGGAGTCCTGAGGGTCTGGTGACCCTGCCGTTTTGCCCCCAGGACCCTCACAGCATCATCTTCCTCTGTGACCTCCACATCTACTTCCCAGCCGGAGTCATCGATACCATCCGGAAGCATTGTGTGGAGGGCAAGATGGCCTTTGCCCCCATGGTGATGAGGCTGCACTGCGGAGCCACCCCCTGGTGGCCGGAGGGTGAGCCCTGGCCTGCAGTGGGCGGGAGAGAAGGCCTCTCCCCCCATGGTTCCTGACCTCAGCTAGAAGCAGGCACACTGGTGAATGTCAGCACCCTTTCCCGCCCACCCCAGTGGACAGTCCACCAGAGAAGCACCTGCAGCAGTGAACGTTTCCTGCCCCTCTTCCCCTCACTTGCCCGTCAGACACCGAGGAAGCATCTGCCACGTACCAGATGCTTTGCCCTTGGAGGCTATGCAGGCGAGAGGCCAGAGGCTCCCTGCCTATACAGCGGGAAGTGGACAGGGCCTGCCTGTCACATGTAACTGTAGGGCAGTCATCAGCCCAGGGTCACTGCTCCATTTGCTGACGCAGAACTTCAGGGACCTTCCCCTAACAGGCAAGGGGTTTGCTCAGCTAAGCCAGCTTTCAGGCTCTGCTCCCCCACCCCCAGTTCCCTCAGAAGAGCCTCTAGTGCACAGCTAGAGGGCCCTGCAATCCTCTTCCTGGCCCCAGCTTGACTCATTGCAGCTTCTTGGCTTCCACAGGCTACTGGGAGGTGAATGGGTTTGGACTACTCGGCATCTATAAGTCAGACCTGGACAAGATCGGGGGCATGAACACCAAGGAGTTCCGGGACCGCTGGGGTGGGGAAGACTGGGAGCTGCTGGACAGGTGACTGGGGAAGGAGGATGTCCAAGGGAGCTTATGGAATTGCATTCAGCATGGTGCTCTGGGAAGGGACAGGGTGGGATCAAGCCAGCTGCACCCTGGGTCACACATCCCAGTGCTCTCAGATGGCTCACACTCAGCTGGCCTGTCCAGCAAAGAGGGATGCCACTCCTGCTCCTGTGTCACAGGGCTAGTGTGACCATGAAAGTTAAAGGTTGGTGAGCTGTCAGAGGAAACACAGAAACCACTGAGCTGTGAAATGCAAGTGGCAATGTTCTGAGCACCAGGCAGGAACTCTGGTGGAGAAGACTCCACTGACCCTAGCCAGGGCCAGCTCTTCTCCCTGCCAGCACTACCTGGGTGTGGGGGAGCCAAAGTCAACCTAGGCTAAGGTCAGGAAAGATGCTGGGGCCAGCAAAAGAGACAGTGTGACCATTAGGGGGCAGTGAGGTTCCCAGAGCTACTGAGTCCCTGGAGGCCAAGGGTAAAGGAATTTGGCCTGAGAAAAGCCAGGGATGTAGAACTCCGTGCAGACTGTGGGCTTGGCAAGAAGTGAGGTTGGGCAGTGATGCTGGATTGTCAGGTAGGGAGGGATGTGTGGTAGTGAGGAAGTTTCTCCCTGTTTGTGTAAGATTCCTCTTTCAAGAAATTTACTTCCTCCAGGGATGGTGGTGCACAACCATAATCCTAACTCTGAGGCAGGAAGCTGAGGCAGGAAGATCAGCCAATCTGGAGTATCATGGTGGATCAACCCTGTATCCCCCCCCAAAAAAGAGTTTTCACTAGAAGAAGGGAAAGGAAAGAGTGTGGTACCTTGAGCTTTAATCCTAAGAGGAAGTAGCAAAGGAGAGTAAGGAGGAAAGAAGGGTATAATTGTTGCAAGGGTTCCGGACAGGTGGACCAGGGGAAGTCGGCCTTGACAGGGAAGGTAGACGCTTCTTCCTCAGACATAGGCAGGGTGCAGCCACTGTTGTGGGGCTCCTGTGCTGTGCAGGTGAGTCACTCAAGTAACCTTGTTATCAGGTGTAAGTGGCCCCATTTTTCAGAGAAAACCAAATCATGGAGAGTAGTTAGTAGTTTGCCCCAAACCTCTCTCACTAAAGTCTCAGAAGCTTTACAAGCAGCCTGTTCATGGTTTTCCCATAGAGGGAAGAAAGGAAAGGATGGTGATAATACTAAGAGAATGAAAGGTGGAAAGTGGCGGCTGAGGGGATGACCGTAACTCCGATCTCATAAAGCTGGATCACAGCAGCCTGGAGCGGGATCTGAGAGATGCTGTGCCCACAGTTATGCTGGGCTGTGTGCTTCACTGCAGACCTCCAGCATAATCCCCAACCCTCTCGCATTCTCTGAGGCCTAACAAGAAAGAAAACTGCTCCCGGTGGGCTGCACACGTAGGCAAGGAACATGGTGGGCTGGGATGTGCTTGCCTGGCAACCTCGTGCCTTGGGTCCATCCCCAGCACTGTAAAAAGAGAAAGAAAAAAAGCGGGGAGGGAGGAAGGAAGAACAGCACAGAACAGAACAGAACAAGGTGGGTCTAGAAGAAGCTGTCTGGCTCCAGGGCTCTGCCCCCATAGATCCAGCGATGTCTCACCAGGCTGACCTGCAGTCACTGAGCCCTTGGTGGACGCCGGTCCTGTGCTGGGCACTTGGTATCTAGCATCCCTACAAGTGTGTGTCTGTGTCAGAGATGAAGACTAGAGGTGTGGGTATATGTGGATGGGCACATTTATAAAGTAAGCATCCTCGTTCTAGAAATAGTGAACAGGCTCTGGCAGATGTTGTCACTTGCCCAGTCATGGGGCTGGGATTCTAGCCCAGCCGGCTGGCTTCTTTTCACCATACCTACTTCCTCTGCCCTGTGGGAGGTTCCTGAAGACGGAGGGTCTGAGGTCAGGGTGGAAGGGACATTCCCTGGGCCCAGAGCTCACCCCACCCCTCCCCACTCAGGATTCTCCAAGCTGGCCTGGAAGTGGAGCGTCTCTCCCTCAGGAATTTCTTCCATCACTTCCATTCCAAGCGAGGCATGTGGAACCGCCGCCAAATGAAGATGCCGTGAAGCCCGTGGTGGGGCTGGCTGGACCCGCTGCTGTGGCTCTTTGACTTGGGGCAGAGGAGGGGGGAGGCAGGGGAGCAGAAGGATGGCTGAGTCCCAAGAGGCCTCGTGCTGATCTCTCCGCCCGGAGCTGTCCCTTCGTGTGGAGACAGGTACCAGGGCTCCTCTAGCACGTGCTCAGCTGACAGAGATGGATGACTCCTGAGAAGATGGAGCGGTGAGGTCCGAGGAGAAGAGCCCTGTGCGAGCGATCCTGTCCTCGGCCCTGGAGGTGTGTTCCCGTGTCCCCAGTGCTCACCGTAAGGGGTGCTGACGTGAACTGCTGTGCAGACCCAGAATTGACTGGAGGAGTGTGTGCTGAGGGGGGATCCCCACTTGTGAACCTCAGGCCCATTTGTGTGTTGCAGTGTGGCCCTTGGGCACTGTCCCTTCCAGCGGCGCTGGCCCCATAACGGAGCAGTTCTGGCTCAAGCCCAGGCTCATGCCTCCCAATCACATCTCTCCCGGTAGCTACCGACCTACTGGCCACCCTTAGGGCATTAATCTAACCCCTCCTAGTGGCTCCAACTTGTGACTGGAAGCACAGAGCTGGGGGTGCCTTCCTGGTCCGGGGGTTGGGGTGAGAGGTGGGTTCTGGAAGGCCACGGGCCCGTTGTCACTAGTGGCCGGTGTACGGCCCTGCAAAATGGGAGTGTGAGGAAGGCCAGAGAGCGATGCCCTTCCCCTCTGGGCTCACTCTACGTGGAAGTCTCTGGAGAGACCGTGAATGCTGTGCAAAGAGAATTTGCACAGAATGTGGCGGTGCTCCTTAGACTACGGGTGCTGAGGCCAGGCAGAGAGGGATAGAAAGGGAAGTAGAGAGGGTCCAGACACCTGACCCTGTGTGGAAGCGGAGGACAGGGCAAGGGTGGCTGGGAGCAGGGAGCAGTAGAGGTATGGGGAAGCCCCTTCCCGGGGGGAGGGAGCAAGGGGTAGGAGGAACTGAGAAGTGAAGCAAGTTCCGGAACTAGCCCTGGCCTTCGCCATCGGTAGCCCTTCTTTCTGTCACCAGATGGTCATGCACTTGTCTTGCACTAGTAAACCCCAGGTGCTCTTTTGGCTGGGAACTATTCTGCTGCTGCTGCTGACCTCACCAATGTTGCATTTGGGTGATTGCTCTTGAACCCCAAGTGTGTGGAGGCTCCCCTGCTCTGGGAGAGCCTGCAGCAGGGTCCTGAAGCTGCTCGGCTGAGCCCAAGGTCCATGCGCCACTGACAGGCCAGATGGCAGCAAGTGGCACTGAGGGGCCTGCCAGGGCATCTGTAGTCACCAAGAGCGGAAGCTTGGAGTGTGGGAGGCTGGAGCCCCTGGAGATCTGGGTGGCCCTGGGAGAACCACTGCCTTCCTCTAGGAAATCAAGTTAGGAGGTTGTGGTTTATGGATGCCCTACCTGCCCCTGGGCTGTGGCCTTTTTGCCATCTGGAAAGGGCCCATAGGAATCAGGTAGGCCTGCAGCTGGCCAGCTGGGGCCAGGTTCTCTCCAGGGCTGCTGTGGTTCTTGGCACTGCACTGGAAAGCCAGATCTGGTCCCAGCAGCTCTTTTGCTCCACCTCTCCTGAGGACTGGGGCCTGCCCAGCCTGCCTGCACCCCTCTTTCCAGGCCAGTGCCTTGCGTTTGTTACTTCCACACCATCTGCCTTAAGGGGCCTATCCCGGCCCCTGCTCTGTAGGGAAAGTTCTTGGGTGGGGAAGGGATTAATTAAATACAGCATCTTCTTAGAAAACAAATGGCTCCTGCGTTTTCCTATCACCCGTTCGTGGTGGGAGAGGGTAGGGCTGAGGAGCCCAAGGATCACATCTCTGTCCCTCAGCTCTCTGGCCCTTTATGGCCATGCTGAGGACGCTCTGCCACCACCCTCCACCCTTGCTGCTAGTTCGGTGTCTGCCCTGGTGGGGACAGCATTCTCTGTGCTGCAGTTCACTCAGAAAGGGTACAGAATTGTCCTCTTCTGGTATCTCAGTTCAGTAATGAAGGAGTGTCCTCAGGAGGCTGATGGAGGGTGGTGTTTCTGCCAGGAAAGGCTGCAGACCCACAGGATGAAGATGGCATTCTGCAGGGTTTGGTGAGCCGTGGAGAAGCTGCGTGTGGCTTGTTCTAAGATAGCACATGGGGCTGGGGCTGTAGCTCGGGGTGGAGAACTTACCTGGCATTCATGGGGTCCTGGAAAAGGATCGTGCATATATAAGGTGTGATCAACAAATACAGTGAATGTTTAAAGTTTTTGAAAAAACCATTGTAGTAAAAGACATGTTGCTTTTTTTTTGCTGTTTTTTTGTACTGGGGATCAAACTCATGACCTTGTGCTTACGAGGCAGGCACGGTGCCACTGAGCTAAACCCTGGCCTGACACATTGCTATTAATCCTTCTCAAAATATTCCCCCTCACTTCAAACACAGGTATCACATTGCCCTTGCCTCCTTTTTCAGACAGTTCTGGGTGGAGGTCTCTTGCACCAGTGTCTTCAGTTGCACTGACACAGCTGCCTCCATGCCCTGAATTGATTTAAAGCTTTTACCTTTCATGGCCATTTTGACTTTAGGGAAGAACCAGAAGTCTCACAGCCCCAGTTGGTGAATAAAGTGGATGAGGACACACCATAATATTGAATTGTTGTTGTTCTTTTGTTTTGGTTTTGGTGTTTTGAGACAGGGTCTTACTATGTAGTTGAGACTGACCTGGAACTCACTGTGTAGCCCAGG
>NW_022900950.1:68058789-68071590 GCF_012274545.1 Fukomys damarensis | reverse complement strand
CCCCTCCTCCCCTCCCCACCTACCAACACTTTAATTCCATTTTTACATTTTCTCACATTTTTTTCCCTTTCCCCTACCCTTCCCACTGTCCCTAAACCTTTAGCTCTTTTCTTCCTATTTCACATTGGTAATTATCCCCTTAGGATCTTGAGTACTATTTTAGTTTTTCACACCAGAGAAACTATTCGGTATTTACACATGTGACTTATTTCACTTAGGAGTATATCCTCAAAATGTATCCATTTCCCTATGAAGGAATCTACTTTCTCATTCTTTATGGCCAAGTAGTATTCCATTTTGTAGAAAAACCACATCGGAAAGTAGCTTGGGCAACTTGGTGAGAACTATCTGCCTGGTGAGCTTTCTTAATTTCTTGATAAAGATAATTTCAAAAAACTTGACTTTTGAGCTGGGTGTGGTGGCACACGCCTGTAATCCCAGCACTCGGGAGGCTGAGGCAGGAGAATCACTGTATCACTGTGAGTTCAAGACCAGCCTGGGCTACATAGTGAGTTCCAGGTCAGTCTCAACTACATAATAAGACCCTGTCTCAAAAAACCAAAAAAAAAAAAAAAAAAAAAAAAAAAAAAAAAAACGACTTTTAGAAGTATAAGGAGCTCAGCATTGAAACACTGACCATTAGACATCTCAAAGCTTAATATTTTGATCCTTTGCGTTAAAGGTCTAGACATGTGCCATCCCATGTTAATATGTGATTTTGTTTTCTGTAGTCATATATACACATAAAATATGCACAAAGCACTTTTCAATAGTATATTTTATTTGACTCAGTACATCCAAAATATTTTAACTTGGTCTTTAAATGTGGCTAAATTAAAATACCCCAGATTTCAAAGTGCTGTGTAATTCAATGTGACCAGTGTCTGTCACATGGATGGGCAAAGACCTAGAACGTCAGGAATTTCTCTAGGCAAACCTTAACATGTTTGATTTTTACTGGGATACACTTGTAATTTTTAATCAAGAGAAAATTGTGGCCCAGAGGAGGAAATGGCTGACCCAGGTCAAACCATAAGCTTTCTTTCCAGTGTGCACAATGGCCTCAGAGTTTCCCCACTTACTGGACATCTGTCATCAACATAAGCCATGGCGACTAAAGATCTTAGTAAGGAACACTGGGATACCGGGTAAAATTTTGTTGCAGTTAAAAAAAAAAAAAAAAAAAAAAAAAAAAAAAAAAAAATTAAAAAATGGATTGTTGGGCCAGGCGTCATGGCACATGCCTGTAATCTCAGCACTTGGGAGGCTGAGACAGGAGGATCCCTGTGCGTTTGAGACCAGCCTGTCCACATAGCGAGTTCCAGGTCAGTCTCAACTACATAGTGAGACCGTCTCAAAAAACAAACCAAAAAAAATGGATTGCTATCCTTTCAATACAGTGATTATTTGATATTTAAAGACAATGTTCTCTGCCTTTATTTTGAAAAATGTCTATGAACCTGTACATGAATGTACTTGGTACATCTCAGTAAAACCCAGTGAAAGAGCATTTTACTCAAACGTGGGTTAAATGGCATGTAACGTGAAATAGATGTAAATATACTGTGGGTTAAAGTACGTTCAGAATTTAAATAGAAAATTATGGTCTGGATCCGTGTAATTCATAATCCCTAAACTATTTTCTAAAACTAGAATCAGTATCCACGTCATAGCAGGTATTAAGTGGATGTTTATTGAACGCCTTGAGGTGAAAATGGTCAATCTAGGCATGAAGCCAGGGACCTTATGCTCATAGTAGAATAAGAAATGGCAGTAATCTTACAAGGTGATATTAGCAAAGGTGAGAAGAGGAGGCAGGAGGAATGAGACCATATCTGCAGTTAGAAAACGCACAGTAAATATGAGATGCCATCTCTTAGCCCAGAAACAGAACTCTTCTCGCATTTTCCTAGATCACCTACTTGTGGCTAGTTTTACCCGTTGTGATCTAATGAGAGTTTTATAAACGTAACCATTAACAAAATGATGGTGTATTTCTTAAGGGAAAAATTCTCTGTGCAGATTTTTAAACTGCTCAGGACCCTCCGCAAAGCAGTAATCAAAACATAAACACAAATATATTCGTAAAAATATTCAGGTTTTCACTGATGTCATTATAATCAACACTAATACTACCTAAAAAATAATGTAGTAGAGACGTAAGTGAAATTGAAGATACAGTTCTGCTCTAAATCACAAATAAACAGCCCAGTAGAGACTGGACCTGGCTGTTCTCCAAATTCTCCCTTCCTCCTCACATCTGCACAGACCCAGAAAATGACAGGAAAAGCAGCAGCAGTGGCAGGTAACGGACACACACCAGCCACGTACTGGGCACCCTTGAAGACTGTCTTGGATTTTAGCTCACAACTCTGTGGGGCGAATGCTATTTTTATCCTCCCTTTACTGAAGCAGACATGGAGGCTCAGAGAGATTAAAGTACCTGGTGCAAGGCCGTGAGCTGGTGACAGGTGGAACTAGAATTCAAACTGGGCTGCTGCTGCTAGAGTCATAGATGCTCAGAGAATGAGCAAAAGAGAGACCGGCACAGTTCTCCTCTCACTTCTGATCTGTTCATCCCTTGCGTCTTCAGAGTCTCTTCAAAGATCAAAAATGTGCTCAGTTCCTACTTGCACTCGCCTTCCCTCCCACCTCTGTGCTTCCTTTTCTGGCAAATGTGTTGGGCAAATGTCAAAGTCATATCAGCGCTCTCTGGGAGAAAGTGTAGGACAGATCATCCTTAGGGTGGAGAGGGGGAAATCTGGCATTCAAGGATCACCTTTAACTTCCAGAAAAAGGGAACAGAGGAAAGTGGTGATACAGCCAAGGAAACCAAGGCTGTGGTGCAAGTCTGACGTCGGGAGAGACATCTTTACTTAGCCATTTTTAATGTTTCTGACACTCCGTCTCTTGTGACCTCACATGGAGGTCTGAATCAGTCTTTCCCTCCAACTCTGTGCAAGGGGTCTGGAAGCCGAGCTGCCTCTCCCTGGTTATTATCCACAGGCCAGATCAGGCCTCAGTGTACCCTGCCTCCTTTGTCACCAAGCTTTGGCTGCACCTTCTCTTGGCTCCCACGGGGAGAGAGTTTCTTAGGAGCAGATGGAAAACACAGCCAAACACAGCCCTGTGTGTGGAGATTCCAGAGAAGAGCTAAAAAAGTCAGGGAGGGAGACGACTTTCACTGCCCTCCCCAAAGCCCTCATCTTCTTCACTGGAGCACTTGAAACCTTCCCCTTTTCACGTTGTTGTTGGCCGCGCCATTTGCTCCTGTACTTCCCCTGCTGAGTCACTGCCCGCAGATCGCTGCCCGCTTGCTACCTTCCCTCTCAGACTAGGAGGAGCCAGCAGTCACGGGGGCGGGGGAGGGATGGGCAGAACCAAGAAACCCCAGATCCTCCCAGGGTGTTCTGAGCAGCACGTGGCATGGCGGATGTGGTCTTCAAACTTTGCAGAAGGAAACGGCACACACGAGTCAGTGTGGAGGCCAATGAGGCAGCTGAGATAAAAGATGGTGTGGGTTTCCTCAGGGAAACCTCCTTTCCTAACTTGGCAGTCCTGCACTTTTGAACAGAAGGACCTCTGTTGCCTACCTCAAGGCCTGTGCGGCCCCCAGGTACCCAGCAGTCCGTTTTCATCCACTGTCTCTGAAGCTGTCCTCACCACCCCCACGCCCTGCCCACAGCTTCTTTAGGACAGGGCCCTGTCGCCTCACCCCAGCTGGCTCTCCCACATGGCCAGCGCTGGGACCTCAACGTCACCTACCCTGACTGTCCTCTTCCTCCCGCAGCAGCAGGCTCTGGCCTCCAGCCCCTCCCAGGCCACTGGCCTCTTCTCTGCAGAGTGCAGGCAGAAGGGAGACTGGCAGTGCACTCTGTTTATCTCCCCCTCTGGGGGCTCCCTTGTAACAGCCCCTCACGGGCTCAGGGTTGGTTCTACTTCCTCACCCCTTTGGTTAGAGGAGTGGAATTCGGTAGGTGAGGCTCTGCCCACAGCCAGTCGCTCTACCAACCTCTCCAGCTTCCTCTTCTCTGCTCTTTCTGTTGAATGGTGAGGTCACGTTTCACAAAGCTGTCTCCCCTCCATCTCCACGGCTGGAACAAGGGCACGGGGAGTGGGTGGAAATACAAGTCTGTCTCCTGCTTCTTGGCTATTCACATCTTCTCAGGAGAAACTGAGGCAGGAACATGAAAGAATTAGTTCCTGAATGTCTTGATCTTTTTCCTGATTACCACATCCTTAACTGGTATTACTACTAAACTAGTCACTAGAGATAGGTCAGCCCTGGGGCGGGGGTATATCTGGATACACAGTTACAGCCAGAATTGTGGAATGAATTCTGTGGCCAGAATCGTGGAAAGGCTCAAGTTTGTGAATATTCAAGGTACCACTATAATATGCACGTATATCCACTCTCTTCAAAATGCACTCCTGAGGCAAAAACACTGGTGAAGTTGCTCCACTTTTTAAAAAGTCATTTTCATGCCAGCTCTGACAACTCTCACTGCAGCCACCCAAAACTGTCTAGAGACGTGCACTTCAAACTCGTTATAGAAAAAACTTCCAAAGCTTGCATTCCAAGACTTGTATTTAGTCTCTGGAATGCTGCTTTCTCTGACTCAGGGACTCAACATAAACTTCTCTGTGGGTTCTGCATCCCCACAGACACATTCTCTTAAAGTCCAGCTCCTATTTTTTAAGTTTCATGTTTATGTAGGGGGCAACTGATGAAACATTCAGAACATCTATATTCACAAGTTTTAACTGCCCCTAGCCCTGCTCTGACCCCAACTGAACATGAAAACAAGAGGAAGAATGTCTGTTCCAGACTTTTCCAAGGAACCTGACTTTGAACCTCTTTGAGTCAAGACAGCTGAGGGACAGAGTTGGCTTCAACATCATATTTCTGTTCCAGATACACAACTATACTTAGCTGCGTTTGCAAAGCAGCAAACTTCCAGGTTGTGTGTGAGAACAAAATATATGGGTACACTCAGAAATAAACACATCTACGTAAAGCATTCCCGTGTTTATGAGGAAGTGGTGGCAAGAGTGAGCAGTCACATCTGCTTTTTTGACTTGCATTTAATGCCAGAAACGACAGTCTCTGGCTTTGACTGGATAGCTATGCCTGCTGGATCCAGCCGCGAGAACGATTTCCCTTGCTGCCTGGAAGACTCACATTAGGGACGGAGAGATGATCGCTTGGATTTGTGAGCATGTTCCGCTGTGACAGACAGAAGAACCAGTCAGCCCACTTAAGACCGCAGACCCCACTGGGGTCTCCCCTTCAGGAAACAGTTAAGCCGCAGTGGACTCCTTCCCTTCAATACGAAAGGAAGCGTTCGCAGATTGTGACACTACTCCAAACAGTCTCCGTGTCTCTTCATGGGTCGGGCCCCTGGAACACCATCAGCCCCTCATTTCTGAATGCACCAGCTCTCAGCTCAGTGGCAGCTTCAACAGAAGGACAGCTTGTCTGCAGAGCAGAAATCTTTGCAATAAGCACACGCCTTGATCATCAAGCTTACCCACTTGGCAACTAGGCAGGGTAGAGCCCTCGGGGCTTTGCATGGTAACCTTCCTCTTCAATTAAAGACACGTGCCAGCCCAAGAAAGCCCTGTCAGGCCCAGACTTCCATGGCTTTCCTGTCTTGTGTATCTGGCACCTCTAACTGGAAGAACTGAGAACCTCATGCAGATGCACAAACAGCCTGGGGAAAAAAATTAGTCAGTTTCAGAGAGAGACCGCCCCATGGAGCACAGAGTCTGCCTATGACACTCCGTCCCCTCCAAGAGCCTCGTCTTCCTGAAGTCGCTCGGCCAGCAGATGAAATCCATTCATTGCTGGGAGTATGTCTCAGATGCTCTGAGTTACTTATTGACAGCACCATCCCCAGTTTGATGAACTCCTCATGATGCTGTCTTCCTCTTGGGAAGTGCCGTGGGCCAGCAGCTGTTAGCAGAGTGAGCCCAGGAAGGGGCCCTACCGCAGAGCTGCGCTTCACAACACCGATGCTCTGCGTAGATCACAGCAGCTGATGGCAGGAAACAGAGTGGGCAGCTCGGCGTCAGGTGCAAATAAGATAGTTGTTTCTGTGCGCATTTCAATTCAAAAGCGGAATACGGAGAAGGTCCATCATTCTGAGTGTGAGAAGGCAGGAACAGCTGAAAATGCCCTTTGGGTGACATAAGGATGAGCATTTAACATTCAGAGTCTGAAGGTTAAGGCAAAGCATTTCAGGACTAAAATCCCATCTACCAAACATTACCCGGAGCCACCTGAGGTAAGAGTAAAGGCAGGAAATTTGGGCCTTAGGCCTGGCATGGCTGCCAGCTGGTGGTGTGTCCTTGGGCAAGTCCTTTACCCTCTTTGCATTTGACTGGGCAGTTATGCAGGTCCATAACTCCGGGATTAATAGGAGAATCCCTGTGTGGCAGTGTTCCAAGTTTTGCCAAGAAAAACTCCAGATCTTGCATCCTCCTTCACATGCCCTTCCTGCCTCCTTTCTCCTTCTAGAACCTCTAAGTCATCCTAGCCTTCCCCATACCATTCTCTGCCACCACCGAGCATCCAGATCTGCTCATCCTCTAAGTGACCGATTCAAAGGACAGTGGGTGGAGGCAGCTTGAGGAGCAGCACCATTGCTCTTGGTCCCCAGCTGTAGCTCGGGTTCCTTCTAGGAGACCCCTGCCCAGTGGACCTTGTGTCAGGGCAGGCCAGCTCTCTGCTCACAGAATGCTGACAAACAACACTTGCCTGGTTTTTGTGTGGCTCTCAGTGTAGATTTTAGCCACAGCTCTGATAGCATGTCATTTAACTCAGAATATTAACACCGAGCCATTCTTCTCGATCCTGTTTTAATACTGACACTGAACAATGAGCAGAAAATACTTAGGAAAACAAGTGCTGGGTTTCTTCCCTACAGCGGTGTGGGTGTAATGTCCATATTCGTGTGTGTGAACACAGTGTAGTATCTATTTTTGCATATTGGTAATGCTTTCTGTTTCTACAGTAAATACTACATATACTGTGTCCTTTTCTCATCTCAGGGAAGTTTTTGCTAAAGCCTTGTGATGTCATTTGGAGTTGGAATTACCTCCATTTTGCAAATGAGGTGCCAAGTAGCTCAGTTGTTGGTCCTAAATTGAGGCAGGGAACCCTCTTACTAGGCCCCACATCCAGGGTAGTCCATGCTGTGCGTCAGTGGTGGCGAGCCTTTTAGAGCTTTCAATGATGAAACAGCTTGCTGTGGCATGTGTGCCGTGGGTTCGCCACCACTGGTATAGATGAATCAATTCATGTATCTGTCAAGAAATTTTAAAGGAAAATAGTGGTGGTCACCTAAGAATCGTTCAATTCACTTATGCATTTTTAAACTTAATAAACTTATAATAAGAAACCTTAGTATCATTTGTCAAGGCTTGCTGTACCCTGGCAAAAAGAAACACAGTGGACCGTCAAGTTACAACCAGCCTAACATATAAACAACTTGGGTTAATTAGATTAATGGAAGATGCATTTGCCTCTTGTTACCTATAGCAGGTACCCAGGTAAACATCCAGATCTCAGCTCTATTGATTTACCTCCCACTTGAGGTACAACCAGCCCCTGGGAACCAATAGGGTTTGTAAGTCAAGAGTCCACTGTACCTCGAGTTCATTGAGTGGCATTTCTCCCCAAGATGTCAAAGCATAATTCACAAATATTTTATTTTGGCATCATACATTCTCCTACAATAGAAACAAAATGATACTGTCCTTCACAAAGGGGACTGTTGTCCATCACAGAGGGGCTAAAGCAGTCATTCCCACCCTAGCCTAATTGTCTTTCTAAGACTTGATCACATGTTTCATTTGTATTTCTATAAAGAAATGCAAAGGAGAAAAAAAAAGCTCACTTTTCCCAAACCAATACTGAAAAGTTGAAAACCTGATTAAAACAAGAACATAGAAAGTAAATTAAGACTCCAGAACATCAGGGCTGGTCATCAGAGTCCACTTGGGATTTCTGGCTACTCTCAACAGATGGAACTTCCACGGTTGTTGTTTTGCCTACCTACCAAAGTGCCACCAAAGGACTGATGAAAGGTATAAAGCTACACAGATCTGAGCACCGAGAAAAGACTACAGTTAACATGCAGCCTAATGAATGGGTGGACATTCATTTGGAAAGTGGAAAGGCTGAAATATAAATGCCTCCTGAGAGAGACATGCAAAGAAATGACAAGCATCAGGGCCTCAAGGCCACCCCTAAGCCATCTGGTCTTTGTTATACCTACATCAGAATCCTTCCCCAGCCGCACATCCGCCCATGCGCTCTTGATCTCTTCTCCTCACTTGTAGGGCATGCAGAGCAGGGGTGGCTAGACAGTTTTGAGAAACCACTGCATTTAAGTGGGGAGGAAGAGGAGGAGACAGACAGACATCGTAATAAAAAGAAATCCCAAAGAAACCAACATAATTCAGAAATAAACTATAATTTTTGTGCCCACAGAGTTATGAGACAATAATGCATCCATAAAAAAGCAGCAGATGCCACTGAAAAAAGAGAATTTCCAGAGGATAACTCTTGGAAAGTAAAAATACAGCATTAATGAAAATTCCCATAAATGATAAATGATTGAAATACTCCTTGTCTTGTTAAACTGTGTTCTTGGTGTGAAATAAAAATTGTAACCCTGAATCTGATTTTAAAAATAAGGAAAAACAGAAAAGGTCCATTGACTTGACATGCCACTGAAGAATTAATCCACTAATTTAACACATGTTCTATATTAAGAGCCCCTGCAATGAGAATTATGGCCTTGTGTGGCATATTTTGCTTCAAAAATATATACTGAGTTTTTTAAGTGTTTTTTTGCACGATGCATTTGTATTAAGTTTGCAGTATATTAGTGTATTAGTTTGATAAGCTGGTGACTTCCACTTTTATGATGAAATCACCCCGACTGCTCAGCCCAGTAACGTGGGCTTACCCTGTGTTCTTCCCGCTGCTCACAGCACGGCCATCGCCAAGCCATTTTAGGACTTATTATTCCCTGTGGTGTCTATGAGCCACGTCCCTCACCACAGCCTCGGTTCGCCACCTGACCATCTCTTCCTTTGGTTGTGCCGTGTCACCTCTTCCCTGTTCCTGTATCTGCTTTTACCGTCCTCCGAGGCCGTCCTCACCCTGCTTCTGAGCAAACTCCCATGGAAATCTGATTCTGTCTCTTTCAGTTATCACCTGTGTGTCCAAATCCCCACCTGCAGCTCTAACCATATCGCACAAGCGTTTGGCCTCTGCACACCTCTCCCTGGCTTTCCTTACTCCTGCCTGGTATTTTTTTTTTTACATGGGAGCATTTCTGTGCCACTTGGAACCCTAGACACACCGCCCCCACGCTTCTCCCTCTGCCTGCCAGTGCCAGCAAATCTTTCAGGCTTTCCTGCTGCTCCAAAGAGAATCCAGAATATTTTTTCCCACGGTTATTTCTTTTAAAATTTCTTGAGAAATTGCGTGTCACCCCAGTAAACTTAAAGGTCCTAATAGGGTTTGGATAGGATTTTCACTGGGGTGTTTACGCAGATAAAACCCAGCATATTTTATGGTGCACAGTTAGATACAATAAACATTTGAATGAATGAATGTAGTGAATTTTAAGGAAACCAACAATAATAGTTGGAAAATAGAAGAGACTGCACTATAATACATAGTTTGTTTTCCAATAAAAAGAGTATATCTGTCTCCTGAGGCTACTCAAGATGGACCAACCCTCCCTGTAGCCAGTCCCCATGGGACGACACTGTTTCTCCAGAGACAGAGGAGTACAATGTTAAACTGGTCCCTAATCGCAGGAAAGGGGGGGAATAATGCCTTGAGAAATGGACTGGTGATTTATTATTTATCATTGTCAATATTGTACTACACAGCAAGAACGAGATTAAAAGCAATGAAGAGAGACAAAATGGCCAAAACAGCAGCAGAGAGAAATGTTTTGGAGAAAGACTCTAATGCTTTAACTGCACATAAATTTCTCCAAGTGCCCTGGTAGTGATGTAAAACCAAAAATCCACAAACCAGTGCAGGCTTATCTCTAGCTTTTCATTTTTGTTTTGTACTGTCAGCGTGAATCTTATCATTTCATACTAACCCATGTCAAGCGAAGATGACCCTACTGAGAGATTTAGGAATGGGAAGCCTTCATAACTTTGAAATTAAATTTGGCCTCAAGTCCTGGCCTCAAGCCCTTTCTTACATGCCATAGCCAGTTTATAATCACTAGGCCTCAATTTCCTCATCCCTAAAATCATCAAAATAAAACCACCTTCACAAGTTCACTGTGAAGATCAAGTGAATCAGTTTACAAAGTTGCTTTCCCTGAATCCCACACTGGATAAATCTTAAGTGTTACTACCTCTGACCCCACCCCACAGACCACCTCCCTGTGAGAATATACACAGCGCCAACATCCCAAATAGCTACTGGTGCAGCTGAAATTTCTTGATATTAAAATATGTACATATCTTCAAGGCCCGAGAGTGCTGGGATCGATCTTAAACTGTCTGCCGGCGGGTGTGAAAACTCACATCATCTTGTTCTTCAGTTACCAGAATTACATTAGTTCCTGAACCAGAGCTGCATGCCTTCTTTTTGTTCATCTTTTTCACTAATCAGTTAAATAACTGCAAGCTTTATGGCCATCATCTCCTAAAGAATAATGAGTGGCCTTATAACACCATTTACAGACAGCCCTCTCGGATTATCAGCACTATCACTAATCAGCCCATCAGTCGATCAGCAACCCAAGAGAGTCAATTCCCAGAAAGTCAGCGGGCCCTTTCTGCACATGGCACTCAACTGGTTACACAGATTAAGCATTCTTATCTACAATGCTTGGGACTAGAAGGGTTTGATTTCAGACTTTGGAACACTATTTACATATACATAGTGAGAGATTGTGGGGAAGTAACCCAAATCTAAACACAAAATCCATTTGTTTCATATGTCTTTTGCATACACATGAGGCCAAAGATATTTTCATACAGTGTTTTTAGTGCAAGTACATGCGTTTTGATCATAACTTATCAGTCCGGTGTAGAATTTTCCACTTGTGGCACCATGTGGGTGCTTGAAGTTTCAGATTTTTGATTTAATATTTTTAGATCAGTGATACTTAACCCCATATGCAACAAGCAGTGGCCCTACCAATAATCTTAACTATTGTTTTGAGCACAATGAGGTACAGACAAGTGATTTATAGAAGAACTAGTAATTTCAGATCTCCATGTTCATTCAGTTTTGTTTTTATAAAATAACCCTTAGAGGACTACTTGAAACAAAAATTTTGGAAATATTCACTGACATACCTCTCCAAGTTTGCAGCAGATGTGTCCCTGCAAAAACACACACGTAGAGAAACCACTCAGGAGACCTTTGAAAATACAATAGCATCTAACTCCCTGGCTGCTTCTGTGGTGGTCCTCAACTGCTGTTTCTTCCTCCCTTTGGGGAAAAAGTTGCAAGGAAAACTTTCAGAGACAAGACAGTAAATCATGGTTAAGTAAGATCACCAAACTCTTCTATCTGTCCAGCACCTGGCTGTGGTCGTTATCAGTTGGAATGCCCTCCACTCAGCTGGGACAATCCAGCACCGAGATGGCTAGAGTCTGTCTGTCCTTGTTCTAGAAGCTTCTCAGCAAGCATGCACCAGGGCCCCAGAGTGAAAGTCAAGCTGAGTTCCCAACACAAACACCAATGTACACACTTGTGCACACTCATGTACACACCAGCAGCCCCTAGAGTCTTAGCTCATCCTCCAAAACCAAGACTTACCTGTTGAGCAATTTCTATGACAAAGGTGGCAGGCAACCTGGTGCCCCATATGTGACTCTACCTGCCTACAGATGAGCTGTCAGGCACCACTAGTACCTGTTATAAAGTTCAGATACAATTGCGCTGTAATATACATAAATATTTGCTCACACTTCACACAGGTATACATATATGGAAGTGTGTACACACTTCAAAATGCTTCTGATAAAGTTCATTTTTGAGTCCATATGTTAAATATTGGGAGGTTTTGCGGCAGACCTAGATTTCCAACTTGGGAAAGTTGGAAGACACAGAGATTCTGGGTCCCATTCCCTCATGGTAACAAGGGGTTGGCCCCAAGACATGGCAGCCCTCTTTAGATAATGCCTGTCCCTTACAGGCCACCATAGTTTTGCAACCCCAAAACTAGGGACAGTTTCAGGGCAACCACACTTTATTCACATGCAATAACTGATGTCTAAGAAGTCAGTGTTTCGAATTTTCCTTTTAGCTCTCATTAACAATGACGACAAAACAAATGCAGATGTACTCAGCTACCTCATCTTCGACAAAGGAGCTCACCATCCTCAGTGGAGGAAAGATAGCCTCTTTAATAAATGGTGTTGGAAAAACTGGATATCAACCTGTCACAGATTAAAATTAGACCCTTATCTTTCGCCATGCACTAAATTAAAATCCAAATGGATTAAAGATCTAAATATTAAAACAGAAACATTAAACTTGCTGGAAAGTAAGTTAGGCAGAACTCTGGCAGACATTGGTATAGGAAAAGACTTTATGAACAAATCCTCAGTAGCACGGGAACTAGCAGAAAGAATCAACAACTGGGATCTCATCTTACTAAAAAGCTTCTGTACTTCAAAAGAAACCATTAGCAGAACTAAGAGACAATCTACAATGTGGGAAAAAATTTTTACCAGCTGTACCTCAGACAAAGGACTATTATCAAGGATATATAAAGAACTCAAAACAATCAGTCCCCC
>NW_022900950.1:68022827-68058120 GCF_012274545.1 Fukomys damarensis | reverse complement strand
AAAAAAAAAAAAAAAAAAAACAATGACGACAACAACCACCTGTTGGTAAAATCGTACTGTAAAACAGTGTGTTCCTGTTAGCCAACAACATACACAGCTAATACTCTCACTGCTAACTGATGTTCACAGCAAGGAAGAATAAGCAGATTTATAGATCCCAGCTCCATCAAAAATTTTTTTATCCAACAAATCATTTTTACAACTACACCTTAATAAGAGCTGTCAGCACAAAAAAATATTGGCTGCACTTAAACTCTTGCTGTGAAACAAGAACAGTGGAATGAGTTTTTAAGGAAAAGCAATACCTAATCATACCACCCCTGTTACTTAAATAAGGAGTTCATTGGAGAGTTGAATTTGGAAGTCAAATGGTGCAGGAACACAAATTTACAAATTTATGTTCCTCATAGGGTTGAGAAAAAATGTACACAGCATAAACGTCTGCATACACTGCACACACAGATATACGTGGAAAAGTGTGCACAGCTATGCACAAAAAATACACGTTTATGTTTATACACACATGAGACTGCACGCTGAAGCACCTAAGCAGTACTCATGCAGACGTGTGTCTGTGTGCATAAGCTTATGTGCACACAGTCAACGTGTGCATATTCCATCAACTTTACTTCATGATGATGAGTGGTAGCTGAATTTCCAGTCACGGCTCTCATGTCTATACCTGAAAATGAAACTACAGTTCCAGCTCAGCTCATCAGAGAAGAAAGAACTCTAGAATCAAATTTACATAGCACGTTGGTCCTTTGGTAGAACTAAAGGCCTACTGACTTTTTAAAAAAGCAGTGTCCCCCTACAAGTAAAGCAGCTCCTAATTTCAGGTACGGTGGGTTTCGAGCATTCAGACCTTCCAGATAGAATGCCTTGGCAGCCTAATAAAAAAGTATGTGTCCATCCATGCTGAGCACTCAGTATTTTTCTTTGTCTGGGAAAGGCATCAGGGAAGCTTACTAACTCTAAGCAAGTGTTTTCTTATCCCTACAGTTCATTAAAATATTATCTTTATTGACCCTGATCTTAATTTGACACAAGGCCATCCAAGTTAGAAAATTCTCTTCCACCAAACTATTTTTACCTGTTTCTTGTTGACCCAGCTGTGAGAATTTCCCATGTGAACACTTTAGTGTACTCTTGGACTTGGTCCACGAGTGGCTTCTTTGTAGTAGTTCCTGCTGTCTATCCATGTGTGCAATAAAGATGCCACTGGATTCTTGGAACAGAGGTACAAATCCCAGAAGAACATCTGCAAAAAAATCAAATCAGGTTTTCATCTTGTCGTGCCTTGCTTGTGATGTTGACAGAAGTGTAAATCCTAGCAGCCAAAATCACTACATGGAGCAGCATGCTACTGCCTTTTTGTTGTAATAATCACTCTTTTGCTACTAGTAGACCACTGTGGAGCTGATGTGTGACGCACATGCTATGGTGCAGGTACATCTTGAGCATAAAAACTAAGTCCAGAAGGATCTACTAGAGAAAGGAAGAGCGTTCTGTAGGAAAAAAATACTTTAAACATCTGAGATACTAATATAAATTCTTAAGCCAGTAAAGATGAGCAAAAGAATTAAAATTGGCTTTCTCAGATACATAATTTTACCGAGCAAACTGATGTTTGGAGTCACAAAAGTAACTGCTAAAAGAAAAAAGATGAGGCAGTAAGATTACATTTTATAATTCCTTTAGATTGACAGGAGTCAAGATCTGTATCATAGTACCCGTTAGTGGGTAAATGATAAACGTGATCATCCTCCAAAGGTACAAAGCAAAAAATATATTCTGGGAGTTTGTTGTTTGGAAAGTGGGTGGTAATGGTGGGAACTATTTGTTTTTATTTTTCTATCTTGACATGCAGTTACAGTTATGGAGCTTATGGAAGCCCATTAGCTCTCATAATGTAGACAGCTAATTTCTTATGGAGTCAGATAGGTTTTTGTCTTCTAAGGCATACTGCTGGGACTTTGACCGGACATTCTCACATACCCATGCTTAGCATATGCTCATCTGCTCTCAGGGCTGCCTTAGTACCAACATATGCACAGAGATTCCCTAGCCCTAAAAATGCAGGAATGAAACAGAAAATCATACTTACTCCCTTTAGGTGCTAGAATTACAAAATTTTGAGGGAAACATATTCAGTCAGTCTCGAGTCCTAATCAATTCTCATGCTGCCAATATCCCGACACTTTTCTGGACATTTTATCTTAGTGAAAGTGGGGGAAAAAACAAAAACAAAAAACGGAAGAGAATCCAGCCATATTTTCCAGTAGGCTGGTGATCAGGATTTACAAAGATGAAGTTCTCATTGGGCAGACTTTGATCCTTTTTGCCAGAATTGCAGATTCCCAGGGAGCAATGGAATCTTCTCTCCATGAATTCCCTGAATTCCTCTGGAGTCTATGGAGATTTAGGCTGCTCAGCACCAGATATTCACCATTGTTGGCAGGCATCACACGTGGTAAGAAATTCTCTCAGGCAGCTACACTTCTGTGGCTAAGCAACTTGAAGTATTTGCACACGTGAAGAATCAGAAGCCTGAACACTGTAGGGTCTCTGTTCACAACAAAGTACTTGCTGTGTGGGACATGGGCCAAGTTTAGGACTACAGAGTCTTCAAAACTACAAGCACAAGTGTACACCTACTTTATGCTACTGGTAAAATGATAAACCCAGCATGAACAATTAGAGGGATAAGATGGAAGCCGTAGCCTGGTATTAAATGTTTAGGGTTAAATAATCCTAAATATTTGCCAAATTCAAAAGGAGGGGTGTTATCATAAACATCAGCAAATATTCCCAGTAGCAGCAGCATGATACTTGAAAACAGGAATATTCAGAATCTACATAGACCACATCATGAAAGGACTTTCTACTAAGGAGAGATCACAAAACATACAAAGAATAAGAGGGTGGAGCCATGCATGGTGGCGCATGCCTGTAATCCCAGCACTCAGGAGCCTGAGGCAGGAGGATCGCTGTGAGTTCAAGACCAGCCTGGGCTACACAGTGAATTCCAGAGCAGTCTGAACTACATAGTGAGACCCTGTCTCAAAAAAAACAAAACAAAAAGAATAAGAGGGTGGGTGAAGAGATTCTGACACACTCTGAAAATATCTAGAATACCTCACCAGAAGTTAATCTGCATGTCGGTTTCATTAATTAAACAAAGGCCCTGTGCTGGAGATGTCAGTGATTTAGATTAATAACAATGCATAAGATTCTAATAAGATTACTGACATTTAGAAATGGGAGGAAAGGAGCTAAAGGTGTAGGGAAGGTGTGATACGTAGGGGAAGAACAAAAAGGGAAAAGAAAAAAATGTGAGAGAATGAAAAGATGAAAATAAAGTGTTTGTAGATGGGGAGGGGAGGGGGGGGTGAAGGGAGGGCAGAGGTAAGGGGAAAAAATGAGAATCAAGACTTGCCATGTAAAGGTACATGATCCCAACAATGAATGTAACTGTACTGTATCCCTAAATGTACCAATAAACTCAATAAAAAAATAGATTAATATTTATTAGCAGCAATTTTAAACTAAGATGAAACTGCCCCTCCTTTGAGAGAATTTAGATTCTACCAGATGTTAAACAGATGTGTACAAAGTAGAAGTTACTCTGCCAAGTACTGTTTCTTAAATATTGGTTTTGTTTGCCAGACCTACTAAAGGATTTGTATAGCCCTCATTAGTTTAAAAAGGAGAAAGAAGAACGATCACTCTTTGGTTAGCAGAGGACACAAAATGACCTTGGCCTCAGGGTAACTTCCAGGAACTCCCCCCATGGACTAGTTTGAGGAACTCAGCCTTTTGAACACGTACTAAAAAAATAGGAGGATAAAATGCCCCATCTTAGGTTTTCTGTCCATAATATTGAACAGGTGCTCGTTTTGAAGTCATTTTAAGGATTTTCCTAATTCTGTGCTCTTGTGGATATGTTCGCCTCATCCTGATAGACCATTTATAAATGCTCCCTTCTCAGTTATCCTTATCTCCGCATTCTGAAGCTTAACACCACACCCCACTGCTACCAGGGACAAGGACAGAATTCTACACAGGTGGTCCCTTTTCTCAAGGAGGGGTTGACCATGATTCTGAAACCACTAACTTTTTAAAAAACATGGTTTTAGAAGGTACCTCATACTGGAGAGAAGCTGGAAAGAGCAGAATAAATCCCCTGGGCCAAATAAATAAATAAAATTCTTGGGCTTACTTTTTTAACCTTTAATACACAAACATGATTTTTTTCAGATTTCCCACTTTTCCCATTGCTCAGTGCATTTAAGTGGTAGCTACTGTGTTTCCTTCGTCTGCATAACCTTAGGAATGGAAGCTTGGCACTGTCAAAAAGAGGCCCCGCCCTCTAAGAGCTTGTCCTCTGCTCTCGTTGGGAGGGAAAAAATGCTGAAAATATTTATAAAATGAAAATAAAATAGTGCTGTTATTCAGGTGTCCAAGGTTTTGTGGGTAACAGGTGCTCCTCAGAGAAAAGGGGGGTCATGGTGGGCAGCACTATGCCTACATGATGAACTTTGGGGTACACTTCTCTCTCTGCACCCATCCCAAGTGGGAAAGACCCTGCAGGGCCAACGAGCAAGCCATGCAGGATGCCTGGGCCTCAGCATAGAGACAGAACTAGTGCAGTTAAAGTGCCTTTGCGTGGAAGGCATAGGATGGCCGTAACCCTGTTTGTTTGTTTTACAGCAAAAGCCTTTTAAAACCCAGAACAATCAGCCCTCATCATCCACAGATTCTGTCTCAACGAACTGTGGATGGGGGAAAAGTTGCATTTATACTCAAAATGCCCTGACTATTTCTTCTCAATGTCCCTGAAAAGAAAATAATTACCATATCATAGAAGTATATGGGGTATATTATAGGCGATCTAGAGGTGATTTAAAGTATATGAGAATGTGTATGTTACAGTGAATATCACACCATTTATCCATAACAAACTTGAGCATCTGAGGACTTTGGTACCCTTGGGGAGTCCTGGAACCAAACCCCAGTGGACAGAAAGAGACAACTGTGGTTGTGTACACTGGAATGTAGCAGAGAGAGAAGGTTAAACTCTGGTTTTGAAAGTGCAGGGCAAAGTGAATTACTGGCCCTTTCCCCTCCCTTGTTGCACTACCTTAGCAGAGGCATTGGGCAGAGTTAATCTTAGCTACCAGATGCTTGTCTGTTTTGACTTGTGTTGACTTTTCAATAAAGAAAGATCAGATTAGCAAAGGAAATGAATCTCCAGTTATGGAAGTCAATTGAGTGTGTTAATGAATGGTTTCAGCAGAGATCCACTTCATTATTGGGCGTCTGTACCTGGCTATTGCTAAGCTCCATGCTAAGGCATGGGGGCAGGGCACTCTGGGAAGAACCACCTCAGCAGAGCTCCTTCAGGTACCATCACCCACCCCTGCTCAGCCTCTCTGGGCCCTTGGGACATTTCAGGGAGCACCTGCAGCCCTCCAGAGCAAGAACAAAGGAACTGCGTTCAGGCCTCTTCCTGGCTCATCCAGCACCTGTGATAGGGCCACAACCTGAGAGTCAGGCAGCCTGCTGTACAGGAGGTGCAGATACCTCAAAGAGCAGGGCAAACTAAAGCAAAAGGCATGGTGATGATGGTGGCAACACAGGTGAAGAAGAAGAAATAAACGGTGTGGTTGTGAAAAACAGTTCTAGGCCAGAACTGTCTGTTCCTCACCCGCGCCTCCTGCCTTCCGCGTCCTCGCCATGAGCAACAGACACAATAATAGACGCAGACACGTGAGCAGCTATTATTGGAATTAATCATATGGGACCAGTAATTTAAAATGGTGCATGACACCTCTTCATTTCTTTTATTAATTTGACATTTATTTTTTCTTAAGCCAGAAAAAAAGAAAACGGCAGCATCTGGGAGCTGCTTTATAAAACTCCTCAAAATGTCCCTTTCCAGGGGAAGCAAGTAATTTTTATATTCCTAGCTCTCGTAACAAAGAGAGGAGAAGAAAATGAACATGTAGGATGAGCCATTGTGACAGTCTAAAAAGGCTGCCATAGCAAAATGCCATTGACTGGGAGGTTTAAACAGCAGGCACCGGTTTCTCCCCGTTCTAGGTGCTGGGAACTCCACTACAGGGGGGTGAGCTTGTCTGCCTTCTCGCTAAGTCCCTGCATAGTGGAGAGCATGCATGCGTGGGTGCTGGCTCCTCACACTTCTTACAACATTAATCTCACCGCGGAGCTCACGCACCTCACCTCATCCAGACCTAATACCCTCTTGAAGACCCCACTCCTAGTGCCGTCACGTGGGGGATGTGCATTGGACACAGGAATTTTGAGGAACACGAACATTCAACCTGTAACACACGGAAGGCAAGGTTATTCTAATGGTAAAAAATGTGAATAACCTACATATTTGTTGGAAAGAGGACAAAAACATATAGCACATTCTGAAATAAGCAAGATGGCTCATAGCAGTTAATGAGGATTAAATATATGTGACTAAATCCAAAAAACAAAAATTAGAGGAAAATGTTTCAAAATAGCATAAACTAAGCTTTAATATGGAAAATTAATGCACAAAATAGTGTCTACCTTTTTCATGATTTATCTGCACACACACACACACATCTGTATATATACATTTGTATTAAGTGTAAAGACTCATAGCAAGTCATAATAGTGATTTTTTGGAGGGTATAAAAATAGAAATATGGTACAAAAGTGAAATTTCTAGTTTTCATTTTGTTTTATACCAAAAAAAAAATAACTGGCTTAAATATAGCACAATTCTTTCAGTGAGTTTTGATTTAGAGCCTCATATAATCCAGGCCCTTTTGTGTGCTGGAGAGTTTATGGTGATGAGGTGTAGAGGTTACATCCTCTTGAACAAGACAGAATTAGAATATAATGTGAAGACACGACTATCAAAAATCAAACTAAAACAAGGTGGGTGGGGGCGCCTAGAGCGTCACTAAGGGCTCAGGAAGTCGAGAAGGCTTTATCTGAGTCTCAAGCAAAGCCTGGAAGCATTGGTACCTGGTGACAAGGACACAGCATTCTCACTTTCTATATAATTCCTTGCACTTCTGTTCTATTTTAATATCATGCCTCCCCAGTGAGTGCTTCAGAGCAGAATGAGATTGTTTCAAGATGTACCAAAATCCAAATAAAGCATTTAGTCGCTGGAATCCTCTGGACCAATAGTAAAGGAAGAATGTGTCTGGAAAAAAAACATCTCCCAACGACTTGATTTTATGTCTGAGAAACAACACGATGTTGATCATTTTCCTTTTTAAATGCCAGTTCTCACGCTTAACGAATTCCCCTGAAGGGGGTGGGGTGGGGGGGGTTCAGGAAAGATAGTAGTGACTGCACCTTTGCAGGCGGGGATGAGATCTTTATGTTCCTCAAAAGACAGTATGTCTTTAAGGTTCGAAAAAGTGCTCCAGAAAAGAAAAGAAAACAATTAAAAAGAGCTGCCTAAGGAGTTTGAGGTCCCAACCTCACAGGGGCAGGGCAAGTGTTGTAGCGCCCAGGGCCCAGCTCACCCTGAAGCACATCACCGCCACTCACCTGCTTTCTATGAAGCAGAAACCAGGCAAAATGCTTTATCCCACTGACACGTTTTCGAATGTTTCACCTCCTGTGAGGCCATACGTGATGGATCAGGTCATCTCTAAGGCTCCTCCCACTTTATCAGCCTGGCTAGGAGACCAAGAAGCAGAAGAAACACAGTGACTAGAGAAGCAGTGGTTTCCTCCTCAAGGGGCAAAACAGCAGACCAGTATCTGGCTCAGCTCGTTTCCCCCTTAAACCCTTTCTTTGCCTTTCATGTCCTTCACCTTGCTAAACATCCTACCTCCTTTGTTTCGCCTTTATTCCCACTCTGTACCCATGGCAAGGAACACCTACTGCAAGGACGAATATTAATTATAGGCTCCATTTCTGATCTAAACACGAAGAGCTACAAATTACATACTATGAGCCAGAGAAATGGGTTAGGTTGCGATTTTATAGCATGCATGACTAGTCTGTTCTGCTATTATATATATTGGATATAATCCATTAGGCTTCTCCGGGAAGGTATGCTAACATCCATCTAAGAGAATTTCGCCAATTACTGTTGGGACATCCATCCATCCATGCTCTACGTTAAAACATCAGCTCTTTTCTGTAGCTAAGACTGAGGCTATCGGTTTCCAAAGGCTTATGCTGGCCAATACTTGAGGCCTCCCGCCTGCTCCATTCTCCCACACACAGTTGTGACCTGCTTTCAAACCAGCCAGAGCTGAATTATGCAGTATTTATTAGAGGAGGGGAAGGCAACCCAAGGTGCTCCTAAAAAGATGACCCACAATCTTGACGTTTTCCAGCAGGCTTCCCCATGTGCTTTCTGGAGGAAGCCGATGGTCAGCATGGTCAGAAATGACAGCTCTATTCAAAACTTTAAATAGACCTTGGGAACACGTTGATGTAAACAATGCATGCACATACACAGCCAAATGTGCTCGTGTCAGTGTTTGCTCTCCAGTTTAGCACTGAGCTTTGTACCTTCTAATTTGTTTATCCACTTCCGGGGAGCTTATATGTTTAACAAATGCCCCGTTTGAAATGTTTCTTCATTTTGTAAAATGCATGGGGAAGAGAATGCATTCCTACTTCTGTCTTCTCCTCTCCATTTCCTCTCACAGCAAAGTAATTCCCTACTTCGCTATGTTCTGTGGCGTGACCTTTAAACGAGACCTTGTGTTTCCATTAGAGCCCTGGTCTCCAGTTTCTTCTGGCTCCACTGATGGACTATCCTGTAACAGGGTGACACTTGTTCCAGCAGGAGGGATAAGGCTGTCACGTGGTGAGGGATCTCTGTATGAAATGTTGATACATTGACCTATTTCCAACAGCACAGAAGAAATAGAACATTACAGAAACAGTGGGATAATGGCCAAGAAAAGAAAGGGCATCCCTCATCCACCAGCGCATTAGTGGGCAAAGGAGGAGGCTGGACGGTGTCAATGGGGAAAGAATAATGCAGGTTCTAAGTGAATACATTAAATACAATAATGTCATGTTCTGGATGGAGGTTCAACACTCTGTGTGTGTGTGTGTGAAAGTGTATGCTCATTTACTAAATCTCATTAAAGGCTACCAAAAAAGAATTATTATACATACTTTCCTGATAAGGAAGCGGAGATTATTTTTAGCACTTTATGTAAGAAAGTACTTCTTTGGGGGGGATTCTATGTAAAATTTAATTGAATGAACAGTTTTTGATATCTATTATGTCTCCAGCATTATAATAAAATTCTGGGATTAAACAGTAACCATTAATTTAATAAAGCCCATGGGCAAATATTTGAGAAAATATTAAATGTTCATTTCATGAAGTAAAAATTTACAATGTATTAGAAGTGGACCTATACTCATGAAATAAGATGTTTTAGAATATTATGATTAATAGGTTTTTAAATTTATTAATTTTATTGATTCATTTTAGGTATACAGTATGCTGACAATATTCACTATTGGGAATTTGTACCTTTACATATATATCTTGGTTACTTTTTCCCCATTCCCGTGCCCTCCCTTCAGCCCCAAAATACTTCTTAAAAACCAACATATTATCCATGTACATTAAAGTTCTGACACTTTAGCCTAGTATTCAAATTTCTCTACAGTCTGGGTACAGCCTGTCTTCACACTGCTGTATCAAGTGAAGTCAATCAGGAAATTGAAATCACTCGACGTATTTCTAAACAGAGGAATCGAATACAAGAAATTGATTACAAATAAAATATCAGCCCCTCCAGACCTTGCATCATACATAAAAATTAATACAGAATTTAGCATTTTTCTATGTAAAAACTAAAACTATAAAATTTCTAGAATAAAATACGGGAGTGACTGCAACTTTAGGATAAGCAAAGATTTTTGATAGAGCCAAAAAAAGCAAGAACCATGCAAAAATTGATACATTGAACTTGATGAGAATTTAAGTCTTTTGCTCTTTGAAAGTCATTAAGAAAATGAAAAGTTAGGCCACAGAGTGAGAGAAGAATATTTGGAATACATATATCTAATAATGAACTTGTATTTGTATATGAAGAACTCTTACAACTCAGTACAAAGACAACCTGACTTAAACATGGGTAACGTGTGCAGGTGACCTGCATTGTGTCATTTTGAGAAGCTCTGTGGGATGCCTGGTTCAGCTTCATTTATCAACTACGTTTTCACCATACCCACCACCCACAATACCCACACACACCCTTGGCTCCTCTAGTCTGTAAAAACATGGAATATAAACAGATAAATAAAAGCTAACAATTACTGAGAAAAAATGGCAAAGACCTTGAACACTGTTCCAAAAAAGACACTTCTTAAAATGCAGATGAAAAGAACCTTGACATTAATAGTCACCAGAGAAATACTCATTAACACTGCGGCCAAATAGTTCAGTGCACTTACTAGAATGGTTGAACCTAAAAGGACTGATGCCAGATGCTGACGAGGATGTAGACAATCTAAAACCCTCAGTGCTGCTATAGGATTGAAAAATAGTATAGCCAAGCCCATAGTTTAAAGGTGACATCAGCAAGATGGCAGAATAGAAAGCCCCAGACCCTCCTCCTCCCATGGAGACACTGACTGACTTAAAGAAAAAAATCACTGGACTTACCTGTCTTCATAAAAAAAATGCAGAAAGCAGTTACAAGGTTCCTGTACCCCAGGCAAGCTCAAAGCCAATGACACTGAAGCTCAATAGAAAAATTCATGGTACTCCCTGACCAGAACACTACTGGTGAAAACTCTCAGCTCAGAATTCTTTCTTGGCAAGGAAAAAGAAAAATGGGATATACAATGTTTGGACATTTAGGTGCACTGTCTGAGAGACAGTGCCTGAACCTAACAGAATAAAAACAGAGTAACAGGGACACACACACACACACACACTGAGAACAAAGGTGATTGACAGTACTTAGTTGACCGCCAGACTCTCACAGACAGACACTACCGCCAGACTCTCACAGACAGACACTAGATGGACCTCTAGTGCCACCATGTCCCACAGCATCAGAAAGGCCATAGAGAAACAGAGGGGCACCAGGAAGAGCTCCCAAGAAAAGCTGGCAAACATCTTCAGTTATATTACATGGAGTAGCTGAGAAAGAACATATCTCAGAAAAGGCACGAGTTTCTATCTGGGCTTTTTGGTGAACTATGTGTACCTGTGAAACCAGACTTCAGAGACTAGGAGAGGTGGCTCATAGTTCAAACTCTTCACGTTCCAACAGAACATAATGAGGTGTACAAAGAAAGAGCACAACATTTTCTGATCACAGGGCACATTAAACCCTCTGGAAAACAACCCTACAGCAATAGAGACACATGAATTCTCACAGAATTCAATGTGACTGTCCTTAAAATGTTCATGGAGTTAAAGAACAAATGATGAAACAAAATCAAAATGAGAGTATCAACAAAGAAAAACTATGAAGAAAAAATAAGCAGGAATTCTAGAGTTGACAATAACAACTGAAAATTCAACCAGATTCAGAGCAGACTTAAGTAGGAGAATCAGTAAACTTGAAAATAAGTCCATTGAAATTATTCAGTGGAGGTGAAAATGAATTTAAAAAGTAAAGAAAGCCAAAAGAATTTGTGAGACATCATCAAGTAAACAAAAAATATGAATCATGATGTTCTGGAACAACAATGGAGAAAGGATCAGAGACCTTCCTTTGAAAACAATGGCTGCAAACCTCCAAGATCTTAAGGAAAAAAATGGACATCAAAATTCAAGAAGCCTAATGGACTCTAAGTAAGATGACCCTAAAGAGACCCACAAGATATATTATAATCAAACTATCAAAAGTCAAAGAGAAAGAATATTAAAAGCAGCAAGGGAAAAGTGACTCATTATGTACATGGGAGCTATCATACGATTATCAGCAGATTCTCAGCAGAAACCTTAAGGAACAGAAGGGAGTGGGATGATATATCCAAAGTAATCAGAGGAAGGGGCCAGGGGTTTAGCTCAGTGGTTACACCGCCTGCCACACAAGTACAAGGACCTGAGTTCAATCTCCGGTACTCCCCCCCCAAAAAAAAAAAATGCTTTCCAAAGTAATCAGAGAAAAAATTGTCAACCCAGTATTCTATACCTGCAAATCTGTCCTTTAAAGTAAAATGAAAAGGGCTTTCCCAGATTTTTTTTAAAAGCTGAAAGAGTTCATAACCATGAGACCTGCCTTCTAAGAAATGCTAAGAAATCCTTCAAAGTTGAAAAAAAAATCATTAGACAATAACATTAAAATATAAAACTCTTTGGTAAAAATAATTGTATAAACAGAATATTGTAATACTGTATGATAGTGTATAAATCCCTTCTAATTATAGTATAGAATCCCAAAGACAAAAGCAAAGATGATAAAATTGCATTAATGCATTCAGACTATTAAAGGATATAATTTGTGACATCAACAACATCGTATGGGGAGGATGTAAAAGATTAGAGACCTTATGTAATTGAAGTTACCAGTATAAAATACATTGTTATAACTATAACATGTTGTATGTAAGCTCTGTAATTACCACAAAGACATACCCTGTAGTGATACACCAAAAAATATGAGAAAGGAACCAAAACTTCTCACTACTAAAAAAAAAGAGTCAAAACACAAGAAGAGGAGAAAAATACAGAGAACGTGGAAAAAATAGCTGTAATGCCAAAAATAACAAAATGGAAATAAGTACTTCCCTATCAGTAATTAGTTTAAGTGAAAGTGGATTAAACTCCCAGATAAAAATGAACAAAACACAAGGTCCAACTACACACTGCCTACAAGAGATTCATTTTAAATTTATGGACACATTTGGGTTAAAGGTAAAGGGTGGAAAAAATATTCCATGAAATTGGTAACCAGGACTAGGGATGCAGCTCAGTACCCAGCACCTGCCTGGCAAGTGTGAGGTCCTGCATTCGATCCCCTATACAAAAAAAGAAAAAGAAAAAAAAAGAAAGAAAAAGAAATTGATAACCAGAGAGCAGCAAGGTCCATACTTACATCAGACAAAACTGACCTTTAAATCAAAAAGAGCCACATGAGACCAAAAGGTCATTTCATAATTATAAAAGGGTCAATTCTCCAGGAAATGTTAATAACCATAAAAACATTCCACCTAATATGAGCAGACACGTATCCATGAAACACATATGCACAGAACTGAAGAGAAAAATAGAGTAATGCAAGCCTAGTCAACTTCAGTACTCCGCTCTCAAAAATTGATTTTAAAAAGCAGAAGATCAGTAAAGGATCAGCAGACTTGAACAATGCGATTGACCCACCATACGCAGCAGGTGTGTGCAGAGTTCGACTCAGCAATAGAGTACACACGTTCTCCTAGTTGCACATGGAGCAGTCTCTGGAGAAATCACATGCTAGGCCATGAAACAAGTCTTAAATGAAAAATGAAAACTAATCCACTCCAAGAATCTTTTCTGATCACAGTGGAATGAATGTGGAAATCAGTCGCAGAAACAAAACTGAAAATTCTCCCCTTTGTGGAAATTAAACAGTGTACAACGGTTAGCTTTCTGCTATGACAACAAAACGCCTGAGATAATCCACTTCAAAAGAGGAACGTTTGATTTTTGTCTCCATTTCAGAGGTTTCACCCCATGTTCAGGTGCCTACTTACATTTGAGCATGTGGAATGGCAGGAACAGGTAGGCAAGGACCTGAGTTCGATCCCTGGTTACAAAAAAAAAAAAAAAAAAAAAAAAAAAAAAGAGAGAGAGAGAAAGCTCAAATAACGAGTTAGAAATCGAAGAGGAGATATTACAACTGATGTCAGAGAAATAAAAAGTATTCTAAGGGACTACTACGAACAGTTACATACTAGTGATGAATTGGGTATCACAGAAGAAGCAAATTCACAGACATAAAAACATATCAAGATTGAATCACAAAGAAATAGAAAGCCTGCACATATCTGCATGATCGAGGAGACTGATTCATTAATCAGAAGCCTTCCAGTAATAAAAATCCCAGGACCATGCAGCCTTTCTGGACAGTTCTACCAAAAATTTAAAGAATTATTCAAATTCATGTCTCTTATTCTCAAAGTATTCCACAATATTTCAGAGGAAATTAGACTTCCAAACTTATTTATGAAATCAGCATTACCATGACACCAATGCCAGACCCAGATACTACAAAAAGAACACTACAGACCAGTCTCCCTGATGCTCATGCAATAATCCTCGACTTAAAAAAAAAAACTAAATCCAATTAAACAGTATTTAAAATATTATATATCATCACCAAGTGGGACAGATAGCTCTCAAAAGAAGGTATACAGATATCCAAAACCACAGTGTGGTATTATCTATCTCATCATTAGGATGACCTTTTTTTTTTTGGTTTTTTTGAAACAGGGTCTCACTATGTAGTTGAAACTGACTTGGAACTCACTATGTAGTCCAGGCTTGTTTTGAACTCACAGCAATCCTCCTGCCTCAGCCTCCCGAGGATGACCCTATTTAAAAAAAAAAAACAAAAACAAAACTCAGAAAGTATTAGTTATGTGACAGAGAAGTTGGAACTCATGCATTATTTTGTGGGAATGTGAAATGGCGTGGTCACTATGGAAAAAAGTATAGAGACTCTTCAAAGAATTAAATTAAAAAATTAAATAGAGCTGCCTTCTTCGACTCCCACTTCTGAGTATATATCCAAAAGAATTGAAATAGAAATACCATATGCATTGCTCACCGTCACCAAGAGGTGGCAGTGACATAAATGTCCATTTGTGGATGAATGAAGAAAATGTGGTCTATCCAGTGGGACAAAATTCAGCCTTACAAAGACAGGCAATCCTGTTACATACTACAGTATACAAAGTTCTAGAAATTATTTTCATCATGGCTCTCCTCTGGAGGAAGAGGAGAGGTTGTCCCTTGAGGACATTTGACAGTATGTAGAGACTTTTATTGGGGAAAAAACAGAAACACTGACTTTCAGTGGACAGAGACCCAAACTGCTGCAAAACTTACCAGTTCACAGGACACCTCCCCCAACAACGAAGCACCCTCCAGCCCCAAACAGAAATCATGAGGTTGGAAAAACATGATAGACTCTTATAAAAAAAAAAAAGAAAGAAATCTGAAAAGAGGAACCAACTATAAATGAGCACAAGAAAACTTTTAAGGGAAATAGAAACATCAAATTTCCTAAAATAAACATTAGGGTATTAATGGTTGGTTGTAGAGATGCATACATTTGTCACATCCAGCAAAGTTTGTCAGATCATTCACTGAAATAAATGCAATTTAGGTAAGTAAACTGTGCTTCTAACACTGACTTATACAATAAAAGAGATTCAAAAGTCAAACATTTTTAAAGACCACCTTTGGACGGATAGAGGGGGAAAAGGCTGTTGCCCAGAGTGTAGTTGCTGTTGTTTCTTCTCCCCAGCAGAATGGAATCTGGAATCCTCCTCCACCTGATTATGTCCTTGCCTGAACAGGAAATAAGATGGCCTCCCTGTGCTACCTGCCTTCCAGTCTTCTTGGTAGAACACGGGGAAGAGCTGGCTGGCGAGGAAGTATGGAGAGAGTAGTTGGACGCCTCTGAGGCTCCTGTGAAAAAGAACACAAATGAGGCAGATAGAGGACAAAGTAATTACTGGCCACATGTGCCACATAACTGTTGTTCTTCGTGTACCAAGCCACAGCAGAATGAAACTATCCACATGCCTTGAAATGTGCTGATTTCACCTTTCGTTGTGCTGTTTCTGAAAGAAATGACATTTCCCCTGATCTCTACGCATTCTGGGAACACGCAAGTCCTCCCCACTTGCTTCCCTGCAGCTTATTTATGGTTACTCAGTTGGAGGTGACATTTCCCTCACCCTTCTGTTGCCCTACCATTTTGCTTATACCTCCCCTTCAGCGTGTCACCTGGCAGAGAGAGCTGTCTAATCTTTTACTGTATCAAACTCACTGTAAAGGCAGAGCTTGTATTGATCCTATCTTTATTTCCTCAACTGTGCTGTGTACCTTCAGACGTTCGGTAAATGTCTGTTCAATAAATAGGCGATTAAATCGATGAGAGAACAAATGAAACCTGTAATTTTATCTAGGTGCCTGTGGACCTATATGTCTAAATCCATCTGTTAGCCTTTGCTTTTTCACTCCCTTCTCATTCAAATCATACTGTCATCAAGCACCTTCCATCTACCAGTATTTTGCTTAAGGCTTAACGTTCTCTAGAGGTGGTACTGAGTGGGGGTTGTATGCTATTGACAGCATAAATGCCACTAGATTTTGCTCTCTTCCTATAAAATCTAATGTAAAACTAATGTGAAAACCACACTTGTCCCTTCTTTTGGCACACAGAAAGAAATGATTCAGTGGATGAACTGCCAAGGAAATCAGTAAAGAGATTAAACAATTGAAGAAAATCTTCTTCCTGCTGGGTAAAATGTCACAGAGAAAGAAAACCCTATAGCAGAGATCAAAGCAGAGTGAAATCTCATGTGATTTAATTTAACACAGAAACTTTGAGGGAAACCTTTACCAAGTCTGAACAAAAAAGTGGGAAAGAATATTCCTGATTTGGAATATTCCTTATTGTGTGTATATGTTCAAATTTGGAGCTGGAATTTCAAAAGCAAAACTGCCAATTGCGTCTGGACAATTCTAGGAACCCCTTGGCCGAGTGAATGAATGTATACCGTAAGCCTGGAAGGCTTGGTTCTTGTGTGCGAAGACAACTCGGCCCAGTAGAAGTCTAGTCGTTCTGCAGATCCAGAATAGCACCCCTGTCAGCAGTACCAGCCTGGGTTGGGATCCTGCCTCTGCCACTCTCCGCACACCTGACTTTGGACAAGCTGACTCCTCCACCTGTAACACACGAAGCAACCATGGGGAAATCACACACAACCTTCAGGGCATGGCTGCAGGTGTAACACACACGACATAAGCACCTCCTTAGCACAGGGCCTGGCACACAGGGAAGAGCTGGTGTGTTCTAGCTGACATGCTCGTGTCACTGCATAGCCGCTGAAGAAGGTGGCCGAGAGGGTTCCCATAGCCACAGCCTCATAAACAGGAAAATTGAAACCAAACCAGAAGTAGTTTATCTCCTCAGAAACTCTTGTGTAGCCAAAGGATGCAAAGAAAATACATTTTCTGATGCATTTGAAATCTAACTTTCTCACCAAGTATTACAGCAGAGGATATATAGTTACTGCTCTGGCCTGAAGGAAACTCCGTGTTGTGAGGGGAGATAAAAGGACAGCAGCATTAGAATGAACCCGGACTGGTGAGTACCTCCCCTGGGGTGCTCTTGTACAGTACAGGGTTGATTGGAAATGAAGTCCTATTTTCAAGGAGATAAACATCAGTAGCAGTGGCCAGGAAGAAGCCATTTTTCTCGAGACCTTGCTTTCCAAGTTCATGAGGGAAAATAAGCTTTTTATGTGAGGCGGAGCAGTTCCCAGCGTGTGAGCACCGAACCTCCTGCAGGATCGGGACACCTGGGGAAGTAGAGTCACTGGCACATAATTTTCTCTCCAAACAGTGGGCACTTAATCCCAGGGCAAGGTTCGTTCATCCCTCACAGAGCAGATGCAATCCCGAGTGCTATTGCTTTGTGCGTCCTTCATACAGCAGGCAGCACGGCAAATATCAAACTCCTTCGGGAAAGGATAATTTTCACCAGCAGCTTTGAATTAGCCCCGTGCTCATAAGAAAACACCTAACCAGTGGGACGTGAGCCAAAATATGCGTTTAAAAACAAACAGGGCTGCACTGTCACCGTACTCACCAATGAAGCAAAATCTCTTAACCGAATGAAATCTCTTAACCAAACGGTTCTTAGCCTTTTGTGGCGTTCTGTGACAATCTGGAGAAAGATACGTATCCACACAAGTATATATGATATACGCAAGTCTATACATATACATGTGAGTATGTCCAGATCCACACAAGTATATGTGGAATTTTAAGTATGTGATCCTCCTGTCCCTGAATCCTTGGGTTATGAATCTCGAGTACAGTATAGATTATGGTCAATTTGGGGTCCTCGGGTTTGAATTGCTCTAACTGTAACCCAAGTAAATGGGAGTTTTTTTAACTTTTCAGTTAGGGCTTTATCCTCTGAAAGCAAACAGTATTATTTTCCATATCATGAGTTAATTGTGAATACTGAATCAGAGAATATTCTAAGTACTCAGCATGGTTCCTGGAGTGTACTGAGCACTCAGAAACTATTGATATTGTTACTAGCTGAGGCTAAAGATCAAAAATGAAAAATTATATGCGTGTATATATAGAGACAGAGACAGAAAACCTATTTCCCTGATGTGAGTTTAACTATTATGTATTACAAACATCCTCTAATAAAAACTTAGCTTTAATTATAAAACCTATAGGAAAAAAGTAGGCCTCATATGATCAGAGAGCAATTGCAATTCAGTCTTAGTTCCACAAGCATTTTCCAAGTGCGTCCTATGTATGACAGATCAGATAGGACTCTGAAATGGGGATCCTGGCAATGGGTTTAAACACAAACCAGATTTGCCCAGGTGTCTTAAGTCTTCTCTCTGACACTACAATGGAATGCCACAGAGTGAGAGAGGTATGAACAACAGAAGTTTCTTTAGCTCACAATTCTGGAGGTTGAGATGTCCATTGTCCACAGGGCTACCCGTGGTGAGGGTCTCCTTGCAGGATCTAAGTAACAAAGCCGTGGAACAGCCAGGAAGTCTGCCCAAAACAGAAGATTGGGCCAAACTCCTCCATTTTATCCATTCATTAGGTCTGAGCCCTTGGGACCTAACCAACTTAAAGGTCCAGCCTCTCAACGCAATTACAATGGCAGCTAAATTTCAGCAAGCGTTTCGGAAAGGATAGTCAAACCATAGCACCAACACTGGACAGGCAGGCCTCTAGGTTTCCTTATATTCTCTGGGAGAAGGAATTAACACTATTAACAGACAGTTCTATCAAACTGCTACAGCTGCAGTCTGTTTCAAAAAGGAAACCTGTGAGTCTTTGGGTGGTATTTTATTTACTAAAGAGGATATAAAGATGTTAATAATTTAGGGACTAAACAGAATTAATCCCACCACTGAGAATTTTGCGTTTAACCATGGTTAGGCTCCTTGATGGAGTTTACTCAGAGTACAGAAATAATTTTAAGCAATAGTAATAGGTCAACAAAAGTAGTCACACGGTCCATTGGATAAAGGTGTTTGCTGTCTGTCTCTGATCACTCTGGAGCAGTAATGGCAAATCTTTTAGAGCTTTCAGTGATACAAAGAGCACACATCCCATAGATTCACAACCCTGCACGATGATGAAGACCCAGGACAGAATGAGATGACTTGGATCAGTCTTCATGTCACCCCAACTAATTCAGTAATAAACTACCTTGCTTCCTTGAGTACAGAGTTTCACTACAAAGAAAGCAAAAAAAATGAAAGGAGCATACTGAACATAAAAGGAGAAAATGAACTGAACGACACAACATTAAGTTTTCCTCTACCCAGCCTGGCCTCTGCTGGTTTCCTGCATCTTCCACTCTCCTGCCCTCCCTCAGATGTGAGACAGCACATTCCGGTGTCTATGTGGGCCAAGCAGGTAACAGGAAGCAGCAAGATGAGCTACCTGATGGTGGTGGTGACCCAGAGCCTGTGAGCTGGGGACTACATAGGACAGCAGTTATCCATACCAGTGTCCCGCCTAGGGATCCGGCATCTGTTGTCAGAGCTTTTTCTATTTCCCAAGATAAATTTCAAATGTAAATCTCTGTCTAAGACATCCTGACTTTTTAATGCATCGGGGAGCACTAGTTTTGAGTTTTTGGCTCTAGATCAGAAGGTTCCTGGGAGATCTTCCCCCATCCGTGTCTTCCCATTCGCTTCCTAGAGAAAGTCCTCTCTTCCCGAGGGTTGAAATTACCTTCTCTCTGCTAAAGCCTCCCAGTGTCTTGCTGGACTTGACCTCTGCTCTACACTGCAGACTCCCAAGCTAGCTCCCACTTCCACATCTCACGAGCATTGCACACCTAAAGCATGTGCAAAACTCCACTGTCCAAGTACATGGAGCTCCAGTACTCTCTCCACCCCCCAATTCTCCGGCTTAATAGAACCTGAAATGCCTCAAGAACGTTCTGCTCCCCACTCGTGCTGCCACTGCCCAGTTCCTCGCTTGTCTGTAGATCCTGCATGGAGAACCAGTCCGTCCTCTTCTCCCCCATCCATGTTGCCACAGTAGGCCACCCTGTTTGTCTGCTTTTCGTGTAACAGTTTCCTAACTGGACTACTTCTTCCCATTGTCCTGCCAAACTATTATTCATGTAACAGCCAGAATGAGCTCTTAAAATATTTAGATAAGATTGCTCCCTGTTTAAAATTTTTGATGTCTTTATAGTGCATGAAAACCAAGAAAAGCATATCAAATACATATTGTACTACAGTCAAGCTAAATAAAAATATTTTGACCTATAAAATGAACAATACCTACATGAAGTGGTTTTATTAAAAGCCAATATTATTTTTGCATTAGTTTTATATTCATTTTTGCAGGGAAGAGGGCAAAATTTAACGAACATTTGTGTTGTTAGTGGCTACTTATGCTCCCCATCGTACCGCCGCCAGAGAACCTTCTGAATGTTTAAGTTACAAAGTTTTCGTTCATATTATTGTAGCTTCAAAGTAAGCCACCTGCTTGATTAAAAAATAAAATTGTTTTTAAAAGGCATGGGACAAACGAAGCTCAATTAAACGTGTAAGACAATGAACAATTTCAAATGTCTTCAGATCATTTTTAGAAGAAACGGTTAGGTTTTTAGATAGAAGATGAATAGGTGATGAAGTGGGCGCATCGTCACAACACGAAAACTGAACCGTTCTTGAAACTCTTTTCTGTTCATTTGAACTCATCTGTACCCTCAGCTATCTTGCTTTCCACAGACAGCGCCACGTGCCAAGAGCATCCTTCCGTTACAGCAACCCTGGGCTTCCCACTTTCTCAGTTCTCGCAGTGCTCAGGTGAGGATGAACCCACGCCGTCCGCTGACTCTGGTGGCTGCAAAGCCCAGAGGGCAGGAGAAAAGTTAACACAGCAGTATCGGGGCACCCTACCTTTTCAGAACCGTAACCGGGCTCTTTTCATCACCTCCTTTTTGTATTAGATCCCAATGAGAGTCCTAAAACCACTCCACGTTAAACAAGCTCTTCCGTTGTCTTCCGATTTCACTGTGAGCTGAAAAAGGTGACTCTGTGAGGTGAATTAGCTGATGAGCCACTGAGGAGGAGGAGGAGGTTTCATTAACTCTCAGTTCAGTTCTCTTTTGTTTGCCTCCTCAGACATCTTGGGAATTCATTACCGTGGTGAAACTCATCTTCCTTAACTGCCCCAGCGTGGGGTGGGGGATCGGTGACCATCACAGCAGAGGTGTTACAACCACCATCAGTCTTCAGAACTCAGGACATTTTTGTTGGTCTTTTAATCGCATGTTTCTTCTGCAGGGTGAGAGGAGGGACCCGAGCTTGTGTGTTTAAAGCTGCTTCATGCAGCCCAGCCCTCCACCCCCCCCCCCCACCCCCAGTGAAACTCATCTTCCTTAACTGCCCCAGCGTGGGGTGGGGGATCGGTGACCATCACAGCAGAGGTGTTACAACCACCATCAGTCTTCAGAACTCAGGACATTTTTGTTGGTCTTTTAATCGCATGTTTCTTCTGCAGGGTGAGAGGAGGGACCCGAGCTTGTGTGTTTAAAGCTGCTTCATGCAGCCCAGCCCTCCACCCTCCCCCACCATCCTCCCTAGCCTGACTCTGTATCCCAGTCATATTTTACAGGGAGAAAGGGTACAAAGCGAAGAGAACCCCAAGTAATATCTACCCACCGAGGCTGCCCATCTCCGCCAGCCAACTGCACATGCTGTTCTCCTTAAGGGATTATTCGCATTCGTCAGCCCACAGGACTCAGCTGACTTCCCACCCTGTGGGACACCTTCTGTGACCTGCCCAATGGTGCCATAACTCCCTTGCCTGCCCCTGCAGAACCCGACATGTGTTCCATCAGTGAGCTGGTACCACTGCATTTCCCTTGCCTTATCCTAGCTCTCTGTAGACCACATGTGTCTTGTTCTCAGTTATATCCCTACCATCTGGTGCCATCTTGAGCACATAGTAGCAGCACAGTAAATTAAGCCTCAAATAAATATATGAATATGTTTTGGATGAATGCATGATGTATGTTCATTGTAGAATATTTGGGAAATAGCATGTAAAAAAAAGATTTAATGAAAATGAACATACATCTCACATCTACAGACAATTTGTGTTAGCATGTTTGGTTTCCTTGCTTCCAATTAACTTTTTCCATTAAACCCTCTATGTGTAAAACTCTTGGTACTCCTGTTTTCACTTAACATTATAGTTACTTTGAAAACAGTGTTAAGCATTATATGGTTGTCACTCTGAAAACACTGTTAAGCATTATATGGTTGTGTCAGAAATACTGTTTAAGCATTTAGTCTAGTAACTACAAATTATTTGGAAACTTTAACGGTTATAACAAGAACCTGCCTTTAGAAGTAACAGTTTATTCAATATTCTGTTGGACTTAAAAGTGAATTTTACAGTTTGGCCATTATGAGATGCTAATTGAAGACTTTGGCATCTCCCATTATTTCTAATTCATTCTGGAAACAAAATCACCAGGTAAAAATGTTAACTAAACCATGAAGAATGGAAAGAAATAGTGGTCACCACAGACTGGGAAGGGCAGGAAAGGGAGCACAGAAAGTTCGGTAAAGGGCCCAAAGCATAGAGTAGGGAACTACTTCTGTTTTTTCTATAGCACAGTAGGGTAACTAATGGTTATAAGCCATCTATGATATATTGCAAAATGACTAAAAGTGTACAAAAGGCCCAGCACATAAATATGACTCAATGATTAAAGATATGGGCATGCCTAGTATCCTGATTTATGTTGTATATGTGTATTAAAGTAACAATGTACCCTGTAAAGATGTACATGTCTTAATTTTAAAAATCAAGAAAATTTCAGTTTTATATGCAATGTACAATACAGTATATTCTTTTGTTGTTTTCCTTTTGAGACAGGGTCTATGTATTTCAGACTGCCTTTGACCTCACTATGTAGCCCAGGCTAGTCTCAAACTCATGGCAATCCTCCTGCTTCAGCCTACTGAGTGCTGATATTACAGGCCTGTGCCACCACAGCTGCCTGCCTACAATGTACTTCTTATCTTTTTTTGTACCGGGGATCAAACTCAGGACCTGGCGCTTGCAAGGCAGGTGGCAGCCCCACTGAGCTAAATCCCCAGCCCTCTTTTTCTTTTTTTTCCCTGAATTTATTGGTAAGCATGAACATTATGCAGACCAAAAGGGATATCTCATTTTTACTTTCCATTGATTGACCACTTATATTCTACTATAAAGAGTATCCTTTTGCCTCTTTTGGAATATTTTTCTTTTAGACTTAAAAGCTTTCTAGATGTTAAGAATATAATCATTCACAGTTTTGCAAGTTCCCCAGTCTGATATATGCCTTTGGTTTAGATTTTATGTTACTAACATTTTTTTTCTCATTGAGTTTATTGGTACATTTTAGGTATACAGTACAGTTACATTCATCATTGTGTTACTAACATTTTAATGTTTTGCATTTTCCATTGTTTCTTCTGTAAATTTCTCACTTTTCTTGCCCTCTTGATACGTGTGAATTTCTACTAAGATAGAGAATAGATTTTCTAGTTTTATTAGTTTTTGTTATTCCTGTTGTTTACATTTAACATTTTGACCCATTTAGAATTTTTATGGGGTCCTAGTTTGAGATGAAGTTTTGGAGTTTTTAGAGAATAAGAAGTTTTTCTGATACCTTCTCTTGGCCTTTAGATGAATATTACTAGAAGTGAAATAAGCAGCATTCAAAAACAATCAGATCTCCTAAATTTAAAGACCAAATGCAAAAATGGTCATCTGAAATAAAAAGATACTTCTCAGATGAAGAATTAGAAACAGCAAATAAATATATAAAGTGTTCAACATCACTGGTCATTCATGAAATGCAAATTAAAAACAACGCTGAAATTCCACCTCATTCCAGAAAGAATGGCTGCTATCAAGAAATCAACCAATAACAAATGCTGGAGGGTTTGTGGGGGAAAAGGAACCCTTCTCCGTTGTTAGTGGGAGTACAGACTGGTGCAGCCATTGTGGAAACCATTGTGGAGATTTCTTAAAAAACTCAAACTAGAGATTCCATTTGACCCAGCTATACCTCTTCTTGGTATCTTCCCAAAATAAATTAAAAGCATCATACCACAGAGATACATGCACACCCATGTCTGTAATAGCCAAATCTTGGAAACAGCACACATGCCCACCAACTGACGAGTGGATAACAATGTGGTTTTTTTACATAATGGAGTACTACTCTGCCGTAAAGAAGGATGAGTCTCAGCCATTTATAGCTAAACGGATGCACCTCAAGACCATAAACTCTTAAGTGAAATAAATCGGGCACACACATTTAAATGCCACATCATTTCTCTGGTGTGAGAAACCAAAGTGGAAATAAGGACTCAAATGTATAGTGGATGTTGGGAAATGGGAAGAAAATACTCAAATGGGAAGGGGAACGGGAGGAGGGAGAAAGGGAGGGAGGGACAAGGAAAAAATGGAAATAGAAGGAAAAATGGAAACCAACTTTTGAACATAGGGAGGGGAGGGGGCTTCAGGGGGTGAAGGGATAAAATTTATTTTTTAAAAAAGCAGCATTCAAAGACGTGACTGACTCTTCGCTGTGACCTTGGTTTCTCCTCCCAGGTGAACAGGAGCCTGCTGTGAGCAGCGATTCTGACATCTCGTTGATTATGGCCATGGAGGTGGGGCTCTCGGACATGGAACTTTCCACTGACCAAGACTGCGAAGAGGTGAAATCTTGAAGTGGCAATGCAGAGGAGACAGACAGGACCCGAGGGGACAGGGAGGAGTGCTCCAAGACTCGAACGGGCACGCACACTGCAGAACACCTGGGAACTCCGGGCACTATGTTCAGGATGGTAATGAAAAGCGATATCCAAAGTCTCCTTTATCGGGATGCGGTTCTCCCACCTCCACGGCAGTCTACGGCCTGTGCAGATCAGCAGCTGAATGCTGCTTTCCCGTCCATGTTCTTACACACTTGTATTTCAGAAGCTCCTGGGACAGACTGAAAGCGAGCCCCTAGGGTTTAATTTTATTTCAATTTTTCCAGGTCTTATTGTTCTCGTTTTGGGGGAGACTAATTCTTTGTTTGAATTTCTTTTTAAAGACTGTACAGTTTACATCTGCTCCTCCTGCTTCTCCTCTGGGTCACTCACGCTCTCCTGTAGCGTTCTGTGGAAAAACACCGGTTCCTGCTATGATCAGTCTGTACAACATCCCTGAGATTTGTGGTTTTGGCCTCTCCGCATGACGCGTGCATGGCTTGGAGAAGTGCCTCTGCACCTTGAAACAGTGTAAGGCCAGCTTTCATTCACAGCTGAAATTCTTTGAAATGGGTGTTGAAAAATTCCAAACACCAGAGAGCCTAACACCAAGTCCTAAGTCTGCTGAGGTCATGACTCGTATTTTAAGCTACATCACACTGGCTTTGATTTGCCAGGCTCTGTGAAGGGTCCACCACTACATGAGAAGGGGTTCCGGGGAAGGACTTCAGCTCAGCTACCTCTTGGAGTCTGTGGCTGAAATTCTGAACTCAAAAGTATCCTCCCAGGCAGAAACAACAATCTCCAGGAGCAGTGCCTAGGGCGGCCAGCCTCTGAGGCTTTAGGAAAAATGGAATCATGTTTGAGCCCAGGGATTAAATACAGTGGGGGCTATAGTCACACCTCGCTTTACCTTAGTTCCCATACCTTAAGTCAAGCCTCCCCAGACCGTGCGGAAGGGTTCAGGTGAATCCTTAGCAGTTTACTTCTCAGGGCTTCCCGAGTGTTCAGAAACCGAGAGAGGAATGAGGTGGGATTTGCTAAGTCACTGGAACCGAAAAGTACAGCATGGGAATTTGCTGAATCAACTTTATCCGACTGAGAGGGGGAAATGGGGAAACGAGGTACCCAATGAATATAGAAATCCACCTGTACTTTTTAAACTGTTGATTTTTTTTTTTTTTGTAATGATGATAGAGATGTGCTATTTTTCCAGGAGGTGATTTTGTAAGGCATTCTGACTCTGCAGTTGTGGGGGTGCCTCAGGCAGTGACCTGTGTCTGGACGGTCAGGTGGGTTACCTTAGCATCTCTAAACAGCTGGCACAGGCCATGCCGCTGCTTGGATTAACCATGAAAGAAAGCTTTGCTCGCTGAGCTGTATTTACGTGTTTGATGAGAGCTTTTCCGCCTCATTACACTAATACTTACTCAAACATGGTGCTTGGTTCCACTGTAAACCCCCTGCTGTCTGCTGAAACGTGGCATGTGGGTCACAGGAGGACACTGGCTGCCCTTTTTACTGCCACCCAGATGATTTCCTGGAATGAAATTCAGTCTCTGAGGATAAGCGGGCAGGGAGGAGAGGACCAAAGCCACACCCTCAGGAGGCCTCAGTTTCTCTGTCAAGTTAAGGGTTCCCACAGCTCCCTCAGACTTCAGGGTCACAGATGACTACTCTGCCAGTGGGATCTGCCCTTGCAGGTAGCAGATTTCATAGCTGGGGGAGGCAGAGCGAGGCCTTTGTGTGCATCTTGGCTTGCCCGTTTCGCTGACAATGAACACATCTGAATGATTCCATTTTTAAATCCAAGTAGGAGTTGGTTTGTTCTGCCTCGTTTCAAAGCTGCTGGTAAGAGTTTCCGGACACCTTCAAAGCCTGGTTCTTGGTGTGGCATTCTCAATCTCACAAGTGTTTCTCTCTCTCAGTCAGCTTTGGCCCTCACCCGCCTCCTTCTCCTTTAGTCAGCTCTGCCCCCAAGCAGATGTAGTTATTAATGGAATTAGGATAATTCAACAGCAAACGGAATATGAACTGTGTTCCATACTCAAAGAGAAAAGGTCCTTTGAATTGGACTGCCTTCTGTTTGAGGAGATATTTTCTCTTCCTGCTAATGGCCAGGTAAATCCGGAATTAGTTGCCACTCTATAGGATTTGTAGATGACAAGGGGCCCAAGAGCCCTGAGGCCTGTGGATCTCACCCCATGAAGGTCCCACTGCAAAACCCTGAGCGTGTGAGACTTTTCCCTTACCAGAAGGTTTTGCTATGGCCTTGGTCATTAAAGAAAAATATTTTTTTAATCAGAAAGTTTCCCTTTCAAAAGAAATGGAGAAGCCCTTCTCTGTAGCCTTCTTTGCCACCTCCCCCAAAGACAATTTTTCTGTGTGACCTGGAGAACCGTTGGTGCACACGTGAGTGTCCAAGGATGTGTAACCCAGGGTTTCACACTGCGTGTATAAGGGTCTAAGCCAACACTGTCCAACAGAAATACAATGCAAGCGATATATGTCATTTTAAGTCTTCTATTAGCCGCATTGTAAGACGTGAAAAGAAACAGGTAACATAATTTTAATAATATATTTTATTTAACCCAATACACTCTTATTTCAGCATGTAATGGATGGAAAAGTGCTAAGGAGATGTCCTCCACTCCCTTTGTACCAGTGTTTCTCACAGCACATCTCATTTTGGACTTGTAAGCACTAGACAGCCCCGGGAGTCTGGTCGCTACCCATCAGGTAGCACAGGTCTAGCGCTCCTCCAGTCTTCTCGCAAGAACCCCTGGGCCTCACAGAAGAAAAAGGCTGAGACTCTAATGACATCCAGAGAGGTCAGACACCATCCAAGTTACCTAGTGAGAGGGCCAGAGATCCGCTTCTTTTGTAATGAATAAAGACTCAAGCAGCCCTTTTTCAAATTTCTGATTGAACCTTGTAACCACTGCTGTCCACTCTCATTGATTTTATTTCTCTTACTTGCTGTCTTTCCAAAAGTCACACAAACCATGCTGATCTGGTGCTGAAACAGAGTTCTGCTGACTCCTGTGACAAGCCCTTAGGCTGATACCTGGCACTGTAGGAGCCAAAGAGTTCCAGACTGAAGTCATCCAATTTTACCTCAAGCCCTGATTCTTCCTTAAGGTTGGCAGGTCTGTGCTCAGACCCAAGTTCCCTAACCCCATATTCCAGGTAGAACACAAGAATTTGGAAGGAAAGACTAAGACACTATATATTGACACCAAATACAAGATTTTGTGTGGCCTTACTAAGAATGAACCTTTGGGGTTTATGACCGTCAGCCTCCAGCTGGTGCATTACAGCCCCTGCAACGGCCGGCATTCTGCTCTCCAGCAGCATTGCCCAACTGTGGAGAAGAAAAATATTTACATTCACTCAGAATAATTGAGAGTCACCTTTAGAATAATTGAGAGCCTCCTGTGTGGCTAGTCCACTGGAAAAGCTGAGCACTGATTATTGATAAATACAGCTTTTGAGTACTGATTACTCTCCAGGATTTGGACACCCCTGTGGATCACCCCTGGTCATCCAGACAAGGGTGACGATAGAGGGCTTGGAGAAGCCAGAACTATAAGAGCAGCAAAGGCATTTCACTCTTTTGACACCATATGGTCATTCCTGCTCGTGACTATGAGACAGGTCTTCATCCTTTTTTTTTTTTTTTTTTTTTTGGAGTTTGCGATTTTCTTGTGTTTTGGGCATTTCTTTACGTGGTGAAGCATCTGTACACAGTCTCAGCCTACCAGCTGTCACAGCAGCAGTCAGATGCCCCCTGGCATCTGATTCAGTCCCTTGCCTGATGTCCTTGTGGCGACCACACCTCCAAATCCCAAATGATGGCAAGTGATCCAACAGAATCCTTTGTGAGTTTTAACACAGGCAGAAAACTCTTAGAGCATGAGAATTTAGTACCATTTGATCATCCACCGAATACATCTCTGTGACCAAACACAAAGAAATCTCACTGAATCTAAACTCTTTCAGAAGGGCCGGGACGCAGGCACAGTGTGATAGCACTCAGGTGGCTGAAGCAGGAGGACTAATGTGAGTTCAAGGACAGCCAGGATGACGTAGTGAGTTCAAGGTCAACCGAAACCACATAGTGAGACCTTGTCAGATGCAATATACAAGGAAGGCAGGGAAGGAAAAGAAACGAGAAACAATATCTGGGCTGTGGAGTCACTTCCTGGATGGGTCAAGGACCCAGTCCTCTGTGGCACTAGGACCATGGAAGCAATTTCAAGTAGTATTTTTATACTTTGTTTCTTGGATTCCCTTCCCCATTTTTGTCGGTGTGTACACACACACACACACACACACACACACACACTTCCCATTTTCCTGTGGTAATATCTATACTTTTACTTCTGATGTATAAAGGCAAATTAAGTTCTTTCCTAAGTCAGTCACCTTCACTTTTACTTCTTTTTCTTTCTAGGTATTAAGCATTGAACGAGGGGCCTTCACACTGAGCTCTATCTGCATCTTCTGGGGCAGGGCAAGATCTAGCTAAATCACTACATTGCCCACATCGGGCTCAGACTAGCGAATCTGCCTTAGCTTCCCATCGCGCTAGGGTTACAAGAGTGCACACCACACCCAGTTTCATTTTTGCTTCCTTTCCCACTGATTTTATAGCTATTGCCTTTTTTTTTTTCCAGGCTTCATTGCCAGAAGTTTACTAAACAAAAAATGTCAAGGTCACAATCCCAAAATGCCACCTGCCTTCTTTGCCACTGGCAGTGCGTGTGCCCACCCAGGTTCTCCCTGTGCCCCAGGGCCAGGATCTGTATGTCTGTCCTGTGTCTGGTGGCACTCATAGCTGCTGAACATCTCAGCACAAAGCTTGAGCCTCACAACAGAGCTGTTAGAACCAAGGAAGAGGGGCCAAGGGCCTGTTTACTACAGGTGGGGGCTGAGGTTCCTTGTGCGCACCATGGGGGATGGCGGAGCACAGCTGGTGATGTTGTGTCAAAGGGGAAAGGCCTGACACTCTGCAGGAAGTCAGAACAGAGGCTTCAGGATCCCTGTCAGGGAGCAGGGCTCGAAGGCTCTGTGCTGAACACATAGATGGGCTCCCCAAGGAAACGCCCATTCCCCAGGCTTAGAACTGATATGAATTGGGGGACATATGAAATGCTGTAACACTCGCAACTGCAAAAGAGATCTGGGTAGCCCGCAGAGGTTAATTCTGAGAAGCAGGTATGAGTTTCTCATCATCATGTCGCTCTTCTCCCCTTGCCCTGCTCCACACCTCCCAACCCCAGGCTCTCTGTGTTAGGAACAGCAATGTTTAAAGACTCATAGATTGACAGCAACATTCTTCTTTTGGAGCCTTCTGATGGCACTAAATCGCCTTCCGAGAACTGATGAAGTGAACTCAGATGCTAGATACAGTCCTTAGTGACTAAGTCCTTTAAAACGTAGAGCCTTCTTGTTCTACAAAAGCCTATTTAAGATCAGTCACGGTTCTTTCCCTGTCTCATGTGTTTTGCAATCCAGTGGCTTTTTAAGGAGCCTCCATGATCAAAGATCTCCTAATCCTGTGTTACTGTTGGTGTCTCACTTACTACAGAGCCATTTACTCCATAGCCACCTGCTATATATTTATTGATGACAATTTAAGACAATATGCACCTCTTAAGAGGTCTGCGAGTCTGACTAGAGGGCTCAGTCAGAGTCACCCAAGTCATTGCTCAGACAGTGTCTGGCCCGAGGGAAGCAGGGAATATTTAAGGACCATGTGTGCTGTATAAACCAAAGACTGATCACCATCCAAATGGACACGTTTCTTCCATTGCCTGGCTCAATTTTCTCCTAATGCTCTCACAAAAAAATGTGAACAGGGGTCTCATGGTTGAACGAAACTTAGGGGGTTTTCTTGTGAAGGCTGTTGATTGCCCTTACTAAATCCAGAAATCCCAGATAAGGGAACTGTGACCTTCATACCACACTCTCTTTCAAGTCTAGTGTGTAGTCCCTTTACCTTCAAAACTTTCAGCCAAGTCTAGCGCTTTGTTGAACTCAGAATTTTGTTCTCTTGGAGAATGTGAAGATTTTAAATAGCCAAAGACTTTTCGCCTATCAGAGCTAGCTCATTACACTACATCCTACCCTTTGAAGAAAATACCAAACAGTTGCCTGAATTGATAGCAAAGCAGTTAAACAATGACTAACACGTGGACATAGTCTGAATTTGCGTTGGCCTGTATGGCACGTATGTTCAGTAGAATGTTATTGCACGGTGAACAGCGCCCTCTGCTGGAACAACATTCTTCGTTCAGCAAATCAATTTTGACTTGATTTCCTCAACTCATTATTTGCCTTTGATTATACCATATCCTGAACAGTTGAAAATTTGGTCTACGGTTATCAAAAGAGGGAAGAATGTCACAAACTGAAAAGTTGGAAGAGAACTCACACAAAAGTGCTTCACAGCCCTTTCTTCTGCAAAACACTGACATGCACTGTTTGCAAAGATTTCTCGGGCTAAAATATGTTCTGAGCTGTAAGCAGAGGTCGGCTTCATGTGTAACTTCTCTCAGCTTTCTTCTTGTGAAATCACAAAGGAAGATCAATAAAAGGACTTCGTTCATATGAATGTAAATGGCGTGCAATGCTGATGTGTTTTATACATGTACATAATATATTTAGTTCTGCTTTCACATTAGCAATCTGAAATAGTTGTACCATTTTATAATTAGAAAGATTTAGGGGTGGGAGAGGTTGGAAGGGGCTGTTATTTTTATAGTGGGATGTCCCTTATATTTAGAAAATTTGAAGTAATTTTGTACTTGTGAGAAGTTACATTCCATCCATTCCTTAAAAAAAAGGTATATTGTTCTTTAAAATGTTCATGAGCTTGGAGGAAGATTATTCTAGTTTCCAGGGGAGTCTCCCAACCAGTACATACATGACACCAGTTTTGTAGACTGCAGGCCACAACCAGCAATTCCCAGTTTTTAAAAATGTGAAAAATAAACCCAACTTATACGAACCCCCTTTTTTTTTACATCATTATTTCCCATTGGGGAAAAAGAAAGGGTCTGCTAAGAACTTACAAAAGCAGCAGTGATGACATTGCAAATCAACCTGCAGGCCTCCCTGCTAAAAGAGGAAAATCCAAGGGCTTCACTCTGCTTTCCTAACATGGATCCCATGCCCTGATTGTCAAATGAATAATGTCACATGTGGTATTTTACTTAGCTGCCCCACTGACTCTTTCTGGCCAGCCTGAAGGTCATAAATACAACGGCCTGGGCTTAGCCTTGCTCGTCTCCACCATGGTCAGAGCACAGCACCAGGCTTCCAAGGTTCATTTGCAATCTGAGCCCCAAAATCACAAAACGTTGCTTCCAATGATACTTGCATGGGGAGTTTTCAATTGACTTTGGACAGCTCTCGGTCATCGAAATACTGTAGTAGTGGATTACTCAGCCACTCACTCACATTTTCTGTACGAAGTTCATGGGCACATTTAAAGCATCCATTAAAGTGGTACAGTTGTCTGTTTTCTGTTTTTGTTTTGTTTTGTTTTATCTGTGTAAGTCTTTTTCCTTCTCCGCCTCAGGCACCAACCCTAGTCCTTTCAAAGCACTTTATAGCTTTTAAAATACAAAGAAATTTGAAAACACAACCTGTCTTTAGAGGAATTTGTCTTCTGTTAGGAGACACAGACCTTTATTTTGCTTCATTCGATTTTCCATGAGCTTGGAGCACATAAACTGTCTCATGCTGGGCTAGCCATGAAAAGTTAAGGATGATCGTTGGAAACATTTGATCATACAACATGACTATTTTTGTTAAATAGAAGACTATTGTGTAAATAGTGCGGTTGTGTTCTTATGTACTGGTTAAAAATATATATGTTGCAACTATAAAGATTTTAACAGAAGGACTGTGAATTCCAGGAAATTTCACTGCAAAATTTTGTTTGGTTTGGTTTTGTAATAAAATGGAGCCAAATCCTTGTGCTTCTGTCATCCATGTCCCCCATCTCCTTCACCTGTTCTTCACTTCCAAAGTGGCAATTATGTATAGATTTTAAAGATATCAGAGTTTGCTGCTACATCATGATGATGATCTGAGTATGATTATGCCTTGTTTTGCTCAGGGAAGTCAGCTGCTGGGCACCAGACCCCAGCTTAGCTCTGCCATTCTTGATTAAAGTGACTGTGAACAACAATGGCTGCTCAATTAGGTTCCGTCTGTGGCAGGTTATGCAAGTAAACAGGGCTATACCACGAGCCCCGCCAGGTGGGCTGGAGTGGGCAAGTCCTTTTTTATATCTATTTGTATGTTTCTAAAAAATGTTTTATTGTTTTTGCAGTGCTGGGCATGAACCCAGGGACTCACACGTGTTAGGCAAATGCTCTACCTCTGAGCTACCCACACCACCAGCATTTCTAAAGAATGTTAAAACAGGCTATTTAGAATTAGCAAGGGATCAGTACAGGAAATTAAAAACGTGGCTGCCAGCCCGAGCACATGCGCTAGGAAGATGAGAAGTTTGAGGGGTGTCCCCTTCATCAGGATCCCCTACTGGAAATTGAGAGGCTCCCTGCATGGCTTGGATCACTGTCTCTGGCCCACCCAAGATCCCTGACATATCCCTTACAGCAGGCAGCATTAGACATAGTAAGTACCAGAGAGCCTGTGGCTGTAGACTTCCACCTGTCAAGCTCCACTTCAGGAGTTCTGGATCCCAAAGACTACAGCCAACATCATACTAAATGGTCAAAACTGAAAACCTTCACACTAAAATCAGGAGAGAGACAAGGATGTCCACTATCACCACTCTTGTCCAATATAGTTTTGGAAACATTAGCCACGGCAATTGACATGAGAAAGAAAGAAAAGCAATAAAGATAGGAAAGGAAGAAGTGAAACTGTCATTATTTGCTGATGATCTGATACTCTACATAGTAGAAGACCCCAAAAAAACTCCACCAAAAGACTTCTAGACTTAATTGACAGACTCAGTAGAGTAGCTGGATACAAGGTAAATACTTCAATCAGTAACCTTCTTGTACACAAGTAACAGTCTCACTGAGAGTAAAAGTAGGGAAATAATCCCTTTCACAATAGCATCCAAAAAATGAGCTATCTAGGAATCAATCTAATGAATGAGACAAAAGACCTCTACACTGAAAACTATAGCACTCAGAGAGAGAGAGAGAAATTGAGGAACATATAAAAAAATGGAAAAATATCCCTTGTTCCTGGGCAGGAAAAATCAATATAGTGAAAATGGCCATACTTCTACAACTGCTATACAGATTCAATGCAATCCCTATTGAAATCCCAGCAGTTTATTTCACAAAACTAGAGAAAACAATCCAAAAATTCATTTGGAATCAGAAGAGACCTAGAATAGCAAAAGCAATTACAGGCAACAGAGACATGGCAGGGGGTATCACAATCCCCAATTTAAAACTATACTACAAAGCCACTGTGATAAAAACAGCATGGTACTGGCAAAGAAACAGACCCAGTGGAATACAAGAAGCAGAAACATCTCCAGACATACTCAACTACCTCATCTTTCACAAAGGAGCCAAACACCTTCTCTGGAGGAAAGACAGCCTCTTTAATAATTGGCATTGGAAAATTTGGATTTCAACCTGTCAAAGATTAAAACTAGACCAATATCTTTCTCCATGCACTAAACTAAAATCCAAGTGGATTAAAGATATAAATATTAAAACAGAAACATTAAACTTGCTGGTAGATAGGTAGAACTCTTGAAGACATTGGCATAGGAAAAGACTTTATGAACAAATCCTCAGTAGCACAGGAACTAGCACAAAGAATCAACAATTGGGATCTCATCTTTTTAAAAAGCTTCTGCACTGCCAGAGAAAGCGCAAGCAGAACTAAGAGACAACCCACAATATGGGAAAAAATTTTTACCAGCTGTTCCTCAGACAAAGGTCTACTCTCTAGAAAATATAAAGAACTCAAAAAATCAGACATCCCAAATATAAAGACCCAGTTAAAAAAGGGCATCTGAAATGAACAGACATTTCTCAGACAAGCAACATCACTGGTCATTCAAGAGATGCACATGAAAGCAACACTGAGATTCCACCTCACCCCAGTAAGAATGGCTGCTTTCAAGAAATCTGCCAGGCATGGTGGTGCACACCTTTAATCCCAGCACTTGGGAGGCTGAGGCAGGAGGATTGCTGTGAGTTGGAGACCAGCCTGGGCTACATAGTGAGTTCCAGGTCAGTCTCAACATAGTCTACATAGCGAGACCCTGTCT
>NW_022900950.1:67983060-68022787 GCF_012274545.1 Fukomys damarensis | reverse complement strand
GATAACAAATGCTGGTGAAGTTGTGGGGAGATAGGAACCCTTCTTCATTGTTGGTGGGAGTGCAGACTGGTGCAACCACTGTGGGAATCAGTATGGAGATACCTCAAACAACTAGAAATAGAAGTCCCATTTGACCCAGCTATTCCTCTGATGGGCATCTTCCCAAAAGAATTAAAAGAATCATACCACAGCGATATATGCTCACCCATGTTTATAGCGGCACAGTTTGTAATAGCTAAAACTTGGAAACAGCTCAACTGCCCATCAACTGGAGACAGGATAAAGATGATGTGGTTTTTTAATAAAATGGAGTACTACTCAGCCATAAAGAATGAGAAACTAAAGAGATGTATAGCTAGGTGGATGCACATTGAGGCCATACTCAAATGAAATTAATAAGTTATATGTGTGTAAATACCAAATAGTTTCTCTGGTGTGAAAAACTAAAAGTGTAAATAAGGATTAAAATGTATAATTGATATTGTGTAATAGGAAGAAAAGTCAGAGTAGAGGAAGTAGGAGGAATGGGGTAAAGGTAAATAGGAGGAAAGTTTTGTGAAGAGGAAAAACATGGAAACAACGTCTTCACAAACAGGCAAGGGTGGAGGGACTGAGGAGAGGGCGGGGGATGGGGAAAAGAAAGAACCTGATAAGTCACGTACAGGTACAAGATCCCAATGATGAAAGGAACTGTGTTATACACCTAATAGGTACAGATAAATTTAATAAGGATTTTTTTAAAAACTCATTTAAGCGCCGTGGCCTCGGAAAACCAACTGCCATAGGAACTTTGCTCTGGCCAGCCCAGGCTCCATTTGTAGGTAGGAAGGGGGATCTAGGGAGATGATTAGGACTGCACTGATGATGCCACGGTGGAAGGTACTTTGAACTTGACATTCATTGTCGGCAGTGGCGCCGACACCCGACTATATGAAGCTATTTATTCCCCAGTTCTAGACACCATCACTCCTGACTCCGACTCCCAGAATCTGCAGTAGGTCAGAGGTTCCTGTGGGACACAGATGGGATAAGTTCGAAAGTACAGCACACAGTCCCCAGGTCACCTAAGTTGAGATAAGGCTTTACACAGCACATGTTAGCTGTTAAACACTCAGGAGAAGACCGCCCTAAAGGCTCTATCTTAACTTTGCATAACAGCTTTTCCTGTGGCAGATAGACAGCAGAAGCCTCTTTTTCAAGCCTTGTATTTTTCAGCACTGCACTGCCCAAGACCAGTCATGTGGAATGTGTTAGTATTCAAACTGGAGAAAACCTGCCACACATGGTTTCCCACCTGTCGCTCCTACATACTTCTCAGGCCCTTGTCCCCGCTCCCAGTCCCCCAGGGAAAGTCGACAAGGACATGGTTTACATTGTCAGCCTGAGGCCTGCTTCATCAGGAATGAGAATGTCCAGGGGACAATCACTGCTGCCCAGGGCACACATGTGCCATGCAATTGTGCTCTCCCTCGGGAAACGGAGACCCTGCCCCACGTGGAAACTCCAATTTGTGGCTTTTGTTTGGAGAAAAACAAGTGGCATGGAAAGTTTAAGGCTCCCCAGAGCTTTGTAGTGAGCCGTCCAGGCCAGCTTTGCCATGTGACTCTCATTCCACGAATCCCCAGGTCTGGGGGAATGAATGGACCGACTACTCTCCCAAAGGCACAAAAGCTTGTGTAGTTATTTCTAAGACTCCTACTTCTCTGAGGCCTATGCTTCTCTGTCACTTCTCCTTTTCTTGCCTTCATTGAGTAACCCACTGCACCAGATTGAGGGAAGGTTCAGGGAGGACTTGGGGTGGGAAGAATACGCATTGTTTTTGCTACATGGCAAGCACTATCTATAGAATGACGAATGCCAGTTGATGGGAAATTCAGATGACAGAGGCTCCGTATTTGTGAGTGATTTTTAAAAACAGCAGTCCCATCATCGTTAGTGATCCAACCACAGAAATTCTTTCACCTCCTACTTGGCCATCCATTCCGGTGTAGCGTCTCTCTCAAGACTTGCAGTGATTCTTCTTTCTTGGCTATGACAAGAATAAGGGTCAATAACCTTTCCATCATGCCATCCACGACCAGGGTCCCTCTGCTCACCAAGATTGTCTCTCCCCTCCTGTTTCCAGCACAGCGCCCTAGCACAACCAAGACACCAGGGAAAGTCTCCAACCAGTAGGAGCCTGTGTTTGTTGGCACACTGGAAGACAAAACTCACCCCCATCCCCTTCTATTGTGGAAGACATCCTCACCCTCTCTCTGTGCAAACATCCAGAAGGTCTGATCATCGTCAGGACCCCAACCCCATCGGCCCCTCTGTGCCTCCCTCAAATATTCCTGCCTTCTTTCTAAGGATCATATGTTAAATAGCCAAGGGGGAGACCAGAGCCAGCTTCCACTGGAGGGCAGCTGCACTTGGTTGCTACGAGACCTGCATACACAACACAGCTGTCATTGATATTACAGATCTAACGGGAGCCAAGGGCCTCAAATAATAATAATTCAGGACTTGGAAATGGTATCCATATCTATAAATAAATGTGCAAGCAGAGCAGTGAATTACAGAATGAAAGAACATAATAGTTAGTCCTGAAAATAAGATTACCTCACTGTGGGCCGGAACCTGATGTTTTTACACCAGCAAAACTCTCATTAAGTCTAAGACCGGAGACTTCTGCACGGGATTGAGTTGGAATGCCCAGACCTGAACATATCAAATTCACAGGACTTCCTTTATGATAAGGAAACTGAAAGGTAGACCATTTGTCTCTTATCAGTTTCTAGCTGCCAGTTTTTAATTTCCTTTGTTTGAGGTAAAGGAGAAAAGGGAAGAGCATTTATTAGGAAAAGGGGCAGGGCTACCACTGGATTTCCTGACCCCATTGCCACAGCTCTTTGTGTAGTACCATGCTACCTCCTTAAAGAGGCAGACATCTGTCTGCTCAAAAATACCAAGAAAAGAAAGCAAGAAAGCTGCCATTTGGTATATTGATAAGATTGACAAAAAATATGAGAAAAGGAAGAAATGGAAACAAAGTCTTTGTAAATAGGGAGGGGTGGAGGGTTTGCAGGGAGGGCAGGGGAATGGGGAGAAAATAAGCACCAAGATACACCCTGTAAAGATACAAGTTCCCAGGGATGAATTTAACTGTATTATATACCTAAAATGTACCAATAAACTTAGTGAAGAAAAAAAAAAAAAAAGATTGCTGTACGGTCCTGAAACACTTCCTGAACAGAAACAATTCTAATTTAGAAAAACAGAGTGGATGTAACCATAGTACATGAGCAAGGACACATGCGAACATGTGTACACACACACACACACACACGCCCTACCCATGAGGTGAGTCCCCCGCAAATGCTGTCTAATTTTAGCTACACAAGAAAACTCACCACCTTGAGATCCCCAATGTGTTATTACCCTCTAGACTCCTTCAAAATATAACTAGTCTTATACTTTTCGAACTGGCTCAAAGTCAGGCTCCCTTCTCACAGCTCCTGACATGGCAGGAAGTTGAGAGGGAGGACTTGTTTTCAGTTATGGGGAGACCCCCACACTACAAAGCCGCTGAAACTAGTGGGATGCAACATGGCTGACTAGAGGAGGGGTGATGTGGAGAGACCAGGAGAGACGCACGGAGAAGGAAGTATGGGGGCAGTGGGAGCGGGGCTTTCATGCTGCAATAGAAAGCCAACAAGGAAAGCTAATACATAGATCAAGTCAAACAACTGGACAATTTAAAAAAGAAAGTGGCTCAGCGGTGACAGCTCAACCGCCACTGCCCCCACCCCACCAGCACCCCACTCAGGAGCCACCATCTTGGCACGGTGAGGGGGGAAATCGGAAGAACAGGCTAGTGCTGCACAGACCTATACCCGGGACAGAGTCAGTGTCCCACCAGCTCACGCACACCCTCTCCAGTCACTGAGGGAGGCAGCAGTCCTGTGTTCTCTGCAGCGCCACAGACTGCAGACTATGGGGACCCCGCCCCCAGAGAGAGGCCGGGCAGGCAGAGGGCATCCTCACTGCGTGGGGACAGCCCATGAACCTGCCCGTCGGTCGGGACAGCCAGCCTGTTCCTGAAGCACACAGACAGAGGACCCGGTTACATGCTGCCACTGCTGTGGCCCAGGCTTTCTGGAAAAGTGGTTACATGTGAATTACATGACCTACATAAATTCCATTGTTGGAGTGTTTACCACTGATATCACTGGATATCTTCTGAGTTTTAGACTTTTTTGGGCTCTGTTGCTTTGTTTGGTTTGGCATTGTTTGGTTGTCTCTATGTAGAGGGGGTTGCTCGTTCATTTGGTTTTGCTTATTTTTCTTCTATTTCTTTTTTTATGTAGTTGGTTTATAGGTTTCTCTCCCTCTTCTCATCGCCTCTCTAGTTTCTTTGCCTCAAGATCCCACAGCAATTCTATTTCTTAATTCTTCTACAGAAAGCAAATTAACAGCACATTAACTCCTTTTGCTACTTTGCCATATTCTGCCCTGTCACTCCTGCCTTCTCCTGTATCCACCCACAGCCCTCCCTATACTACTATGACTGTTCAGTAGCTTACCTAGCCCCCACTCCTACACAATTATTTTTGCTCTTTCCTCTAATGCTATTTTTTATTGTTTTTATTTTATTCCTTCTGGTGGAGTTTAGAGTTGCCACCCATTTTCTTTCCCCCTTGTTTTCTATAATTTTGTTTGATTAGTGCCTATCTCTCTATGTCTGTCTCTTCCTCTCTCCCATCTCACTGTCTTTTGTAATTAGTTTCCTTATCATTTTATCTTTTCTTCTCTAGTTTAATATCTACTCCTTACTATTTATCCTTTTCCTTATTGGTTTTTCTCTTTCATCGTTATCTAATGTTAATATTTTACTCCTTGATAGAGTCATCTATATCAATTTTATTACCCTCTTTCTCATCTTTTGTTACTTAATTTTTTTCAAAGTCTCCTTTTTTAACACCCCCATGCTGTACTAGAGCAATCACTTGCTCCTTTGAATCTATAGATCATTAATTATCTTACTACAGTTCAACACTGTTCTATTGTGAATAGAGACAAAAGAGATATAAGTAAACACTGTATATAAATATTTGGTTTGTCTGAGTTAGAACTGGGTACTAGACCAAACAGATGGCAATCTCCCCTCCCTAATCAATGGAAATTATGGGGCCAGATCCAAAGGCCAGCTGGTAGCTACACCCGAAGGACATCTGAAAAGCAGTCATTATCTAAAGGTGTCTCCATACTAGCAGTAAAGCTGCCCACCATAAGCAATTTTCAAGCCTCAATACAGAAAACAAATAAACCAAAAAAAATTGAAAATGAGAAAACATGGAAGCAAAATGACCCCAAAAGCTCAAAACTCCCAGAAAGCAAATCCAAGGGGCCTTGCAGGGGTAGTGGAAATCGAAAGCCACAGGGCCGATGTATCTGAACAGGTAGCAGTAGAAGCAACAAAACAGAAGAGTAAGATGCTTGAAAAATTCAAAATACAGATGACTGCAGAGATAATTAGAGATAATAACCGTAGCAAAACAAATGATTGAGTCCAAAGAAGATACAGATTTTTTAAAATAGAGGAGCTAAAAAAAGACATGCAAGCCATCAGTGTCCAACACAGAAAAGAATGGAGTCCATAAAAGAGTTTCAAGCAGAAATCCAGGAGATTAAAAACTACTGAAAGTACATATTACAGAAATGACCAATATGAGGACAGAAAATCAGACCTGGAAGACAAGGCTGCAGTTGATGATCACCTGTTGACAGATTCCTTAAAAACAGCAAGAGACCACAATAGTCCAGCAGCTGCTAGATAATGCAAAGACGACTAATGTGAGATTAATCAGAACCAGTGAAAAAACAGAAGATAGCACAAAGGGCTTTAAAGAAAACCTGTAATAGCAGAAAACATTCCATGCATGGAAAAATAATTTGATATAAAGATAGGTGAGAAGTCTAGAAATCCAAAAGGCCATATTCAGGAAAGAAGTACACGAACACATATAATAGCCAAGATTCCAGGAATTCAACACATGAATAGAATCTTAATAGCTATTCAAGAAAAGAAACAAATCACATATAAAGGAAAATCCATTAGAATTATAACAGAGTTCTCAAAACAAACCCTTAGAGTCAAGGAGAGCTTGGAGAAAAGTGTTTAAAGCCCTAAAAGAAAACAACTTCCAACCCAGATTGATGCAGCCAGCAAAATCATCTTTCAAAATTGATGAAGTGAGATACTCTCCTAACACAGAGCTCTTAAAGAAATTCATGAATACCAAACCAGCCCAGCAAAAACTTTGGAAGGATATCTTAAAAACAGACCACCACAAAGATAACAAGGTCAAAAGGCCTAAGAGAATGAATCCACCAAGGAAGGTGAGCAATGAAATGGGAGAGAAAGAAAGGGAACCAACAATAGAAAACACAATGATAAGGATTAAGATAAATCAGTACCTATCAGTGATAATCATCAGTGTAAATGGTCTCAACTCACTACTCTAAAGACAGACTGGCCAAATGGAAAAAGAAACAAGATCCAACAATACACTGCATACAAGAAACAGGTTCAACCCAAAAAGAAACTCACAGACTGAAAGTCAAAAGGTTCACAAAAACATTTACTCCATTGCAACAGAAACCTGGAAAATAGCAGAAGTAGCTATTCTGATTGCAGACAAGGTGGATTTCAAGGCATAACTGCATAGAAGAGACAAAGAAGGTCACTAGATACTACTTAAGGAAATAATTCCAGAGGAAGAGATAACAATTATACATGAATACATACCAAATATCAGCACACCTAACTCCGTAAAACAAACACTAATAGACATGAAAAATCAGATAAATACTAATACAATTATAATGGGGACCTAAATATCCCACTGTCACAAACAGATCAACCAGACCGAAAAAAAAAAAAAAAAAAAAAAAAAAATGTGAGTTGAACCAAACTTTGACCAAATGGATTTAGTAGATATCTAGAGAGTGTTTAACTCCACAGCAGAGTTCATATCCTTCTCTGCATCACATGGGAGCTTCTCCAAAACTGACCTCATACTAGCCGCCCACAGAACATGCTTAAGTAAATGCAAAGGAATTGAAATTATTTCGTGCATATTATCAGATCATAGCACAATGAAAGTGGAAATCAGTGGTGAGAAAACACAATAGAAACTAGAAAAAGTATTGAATAATTTTAAATAATCAACTGGTCACAGAGGAAAGAAGAAATTAGACATTTCTTACAATCAAATGATAACAGTACAACATTCCAGAACCTATGAGAAGCAATGAAAGCAGACCTAAGAGGGAAATTTATAGCAGTGAATTCCTACATCAGAAAAACAGAAGGAGCTAAAATAACCTAATGAAGTACTTCAAGGTTCTAGAAAAACAATAATCAAAACCCAAAACTAGTACAAGGAAGGAAATTATAAAGATCAGAGGAGAAATTATTCAACTGAGACTTTAAAAAAACCAATTGAAGAGTTGGTTCTTTCAAAGATTATACAAAATAGACAAACCCTTAGCTGACAAAGGAAAGAAAAGACCCAAATCCACGCACAAGGCATTAAAAAAAGGTGAAATTACAACAGGATCTACCAAAATCCAAAAGAGTATAAGTAACTACTTTGAGAACCTGTACTCTAACAAGATGGAAAATTCAGAAGAAATGTACACGTTCCTAGATACATATGAATTACCAAAACTGAATCACAAAGATATAAAAAATCTTCAATAATCCAACTCAGCCAGTGAAATTAAAGAAGTAATAAAATTAAACTGCCAACCAAGAAAAGCCCAGGTCCTGATGGATTCATTACCACATTCTACGAGAACTTTAGAGAAAATCTAATTCCAATGCTCCTCAAACTCTTTAATAAAATCAATAGAGAAGCAGTATTGCCAAAGTCATTATTGGAAGCAAGTGTTACTCTGATTTCAAAACCAGAAAAGCCAACAAATAAAGGAATGACAGGCCATTCTCTTTAATGAACATGGATGCAAAAATCCTCAATAAGACACTGGCAAACAGAATGCACCAGATCATCAAAAAGCTCATACGCTATGACAAAGAATTCATTCATTCAAAGGGTTCCGGGATGGCTTAACATATAAAAATCAGTAAATGTAATATGCCACATAAACAGAAACATGGGGAAAAAAAACACATGATCATCTCAATCAGTGCAGAAAAGCATTTGACAAACTCTAAAGAAAGTTAGAATAGAAGGTCTTTACCTCAGTCTGATTAAAGCTGTCCATGACAAACCAATGGCCAACATCATACTAATTTGGAGAAAAGCTAAAAGCTTCCACACTAAAATGAGGAACAAGGTAAGAGTGCCCACCATCACAATTCCTGTTCAATGTAGCTCTGGAAATATTAGCCAGAGAAATTAGACAAGAATAAGATATAAAGGGAATGTGGATAAGAAAGGAAGAAGTTAAATTATCATCATTTGGTGATGACATGATGCTCTACATAGGAGATCCCCAAAACGTCTCCCTGAATTAATAACTAAACTCAGCAGTGTAGTAAGATTTTTGAGTCACCACTCAAAAATCAATAGCATTCTTGTACATTAATAAGAAACTCACCAAGAGAGAAATTAGGCAAACAACAGTAACATCAAGAAAACAAAATACTTAGGAATTAACCTAAGGAAGTGAAAGACCTCTGCAATGGAAATTATAGTACCCTGGAAAAAGAGATCAAAGATGATATCGGAAAATGAAAAGATATCCTGTTCCTGAATAGGCACGATCAATCTAGTGAAAATGACCATACTTCCAAAACTGTTTTAATATATTCTGGTTTTCTCTTCAGATTGTGTAAATCTTTCACCTTTTACCAAAACTGTTACACAGATTTAATGCCACCTGAATCAAATACCAACAGCATTCTTCACAGGCCTAGAGAAAACAATCCTAAATTCATATAGAACCAAAGAGACCTAGAATAGCAAAAGTAATTCTGGAAAATAATGGCAAGAGGTGTCACAATCCCAGACTTCAAGTTGTACTATAAAAGCTACACTGATAAAAAACAGCATGATATGAAAAAAAAATGCCCTGAATCAATGGATCATAATAGAGGATGCAGAAACAACTCCAAGCACATTCAGCTATCTTATCTTTGACAAAGAGGCCAAACAACTTCACTGGAGGAAAGATAGCCTCTTTAACAACTGGTACTGGGAAAGTTGACTTTCCACCTGCAAAAAAGGAACCTAGACCCATACCTTTTACCATGCACTAAACTAAAATCAAAACAGATCCAAGATCTAAACATTAAAACAGATTCAATCTGCTGCAAGATAGAATAGTTTAAAACCTATGTATAGGCAAAGATTTAATGAACAAAACCTCAGTTGCACAGCAAATATTACAAGAATCAACAAATAGGATCACATCAAATTAAAAAGCTTCTGCAGAGCAAAGGAGACCACCAACAGAGTTAAGAGACAACCCACAGAATGGGAAAAAGTTTTGCCAGCTATTTCTCAGACTGCTAATAGCTAGAATATATAAGAATTCAAAAGAATTAGATACCCCAAATGTAAAGACCCAATTTCAAAATGGGCATTTGAAATGAACAGTCACTTAGATGAAGAAGTACAGACCAGCCAATAAATACAGAAAAATGCTCAACACTGCTGGCCAAAGAATGCAAATTAAAACAACATGGATCCATTTCACTCCAAAAAGACTGACTGTTGTCAAGGAATCAACCAGTAACAAATGCTGGCAAGGCTGTGAGGAAAATGAAACCCTTATCTGTGTTGGTGGGAGTGTAAATTGACACAACCACTACAGAAATGTATATGGAGATTCCTCAAAAAACTAAAATCAGAGGTTCCATTTGACCCAGCTATTCCCCCTTCTTGGAATCTTCCCAAAAGAGTTGAAGAAATATTACAGTGACGCATTCATACCCCACAGTTAATATCTCAATCTTGGAAGCAGGCTATGTGTCCACCAACAAATAAATAGATAAAGAAAATCATGACTGGGCCAGAGATTTAGCTGAGTGGCGCCGCTGCCCGCCTCTCAAGCACAAGGTCCTGAGTTTGATATCTGATACTAAGAAAAAGAAAAGAAAATCATAATGAAAATAAGAAAATCCATAATGAGGGATAAACAAGGCATTTTTAGGTAAAAGGATACACATTGATACCACAATCTTAAGTGAAGTAAATCAGGCACATGAGTTTAAATATCACATTACTTCACCTTTATGAGATACCCAAAGTGTAAATAAGGAGTGAAATAGGGGACAATGTTGGGAAGTAGGAAGAACTTGCTCAAGTGGGAAAGGAAACAAAAGATGGGGGAGGGGAGGGAAGGAAGTCAAAAGTGATTTCAAAAAAAAATTGAAAGAAAAAAACGGAAATAGTGTTTTTGTAAATGTGGAGGGGAAAACGGGTTGGAAGGAAGGCGGTGGAGCGGACAAAATAGAATTAAGATGTGCTGTGCACGCACACACATCCCCCATGATAAATGTGATCACTGTGCACTGCAAACATGTAGCAATAAAAACAAAATAGAGAAAAAATGAATATCTAAAATAGGAAAGAAACAGAAAATCGTGGACACCAGAAGCAACACGAAAGGAAACAATCTCTCCTGGGAGAGATAAGCTTGTCTTACTCAGCTTTCCCATTGCTGGTACCAAATCCCTGTCACCCACAGCTTAAGAATCTTGGAACCTGAGAGCTGTGTGTGTGTGTGTGTGTGTGTGTGTGTGTGTGTGTGTGTCTGTCTTGCTGAGAATTGAATCCAAGGTTTTATGCATGCTAAGCACTCTAGCACTGAGCTACATCCAGAACACTTAACTTCGTTTTTTGAAACACGGTCTTTCTAAGTTGCCCTGGATGGCCTCATACTTGCGATCTTTGCCGGTCTTTGCGCCATAGCTTTCCGGGAAGCCAAGATTATCATGCAAAACCTTATCTCAACCTACTGTCCTCTCCTCCAAAGAGGTACTTTTTCTGGTTCATGGTTTCACAGTGGAGCAAATCTGCTCACTTCCTGGTGGCCTTCAGACAGAGCACACAGAAAGAGGGCAGGGACAGGATACAGTCTCCAAGGTCAAGCCTCCCACAAGGCCCCACCCCCGAGACGCCCTCCATCCATCCCCTGCTCCGGGAGTATCCTTTTCCAGTCAATCTGATAATCAGGGTCAATTGACACAAACACCAGGAGAAATGGGGTCTGCCCTAGGTGTGCATGCCAATTCCTTGTGGTCTAGAGGTCCAAAAATGTTTATCATTGAAGATAAACATTTTAAATATAAGAAACATTTTAGGCTTTGTGGGCCACATAGGATTTCCATCAAGATAGATTTGTGCTGGTCATGTGGGGGAACAGGAACAAAGCTTAGGATTTAATCAGAAAGCCTGGGACAAACCCAAGAGAGATGACATCTGCCTCCTCCAGTCATCTATAAAATACAAGCCTGCCAGAGGAGTTGTAGCTGTTCTCGGGGCTGGGCTTGGTTCTAGATGGAGAGAGAAAGACAAATTCCCTATTCCCACCATTAGTGCCCTGACCGTAAACAACCTTCTCATCATTGATGTGTCAGAATCCAACTACAGTGTTGCCTTGGTTCACAAACAAAAGCATGTGGCAAATTTTTGTTTGTGTTTGCAAGCTCTGCATTCGGTGACAAACACAACTGTGACCATCTTTCCCATGCAAACACAAACACGGCCATCTTTTCCAAAATCAGGAAGCAAATTAAGTTTGTGAATCAGGGTACTACTGCCACCTGTATTTTAGTTTTTGAGATGGGATCTTGCCAAGTTGCCCAGGATGGCCTCAAACTTGTAGTCCTCCTGTCTCAGTATCCTGAGGAGCTTGAGCTACAGCGTGTGTCACCCTGCCCAGCTTCAGGCTTCTTCACCTGCAGAGTCTCACGTGATTCCACCTGACTCGTAGGCTGCAAACCCCACTCTACCAACTGGTTCACCCGTGTATCCTCGTTACTTAGGATGACTCTCAACACTGCGAAACTTAGCACTGAATAAGCCATTGAAGCTTGATAGATTTAACTCAAGGCCCCATATCCAAATCACCATATCAATGAAGAGAACTGCACACTGAGGACTTGCCTCTGCTAACTCTTGAAAAATAAACTCAATAGTAAAAATATATAGTTGGGTGTGGTGGTGCACACCTGTGATCCAGGCACTTGAGAGGCTGAGGCTGGAGAATCACTGTGAGTTTGAGGCCATCTTTGTCTATATTGTGAGTTCAAGACCAGCCTGAACTACACAGTGAGACCCTGCCTCAAAAATAAATTAAATAAAGCAAAATAAATATATAGCTGCTACAATCACTGCTATTCTAGCAGCAGGAATAATAGTTAATATTTGAGTGTCACCTAGGCAAAAGGTGTATCTCCTCGAGATCATAGAAGACAGGAAGAGAGTCACAATGACAGCGAGATCCAAATAAAGTCTGGCATTCAGTTAATGCTCTGTACTAGTATGGATCCTTTGGTTGTGAAAGAAAACATAGTGAGGTATATATAAGAATTACATTCTATGTTTTTAGCTTTTCCATAAACCTATAGCCTAACACGAGTTTACTTTCTTTATATAGCCCAGGCTACCCTCAAATTCACTGTGAGCCTCCTGCCTCAGCCTCCTGTGTACTGGAATTACAATTGTATGCTGCCACATCTAGATTAAAGTGAGTTTAGCTTAACAGAGATATTTTATCAAATAGAAGCACCTGTTGTTGGATTACTAGAAACATAAGGAGTGGGGGGTGGTTTGTGATGGTATTCTAAGTGAGCTCCCCCAGAAATGTTAGGAATCAAACAGAAAATGCAGTATGTATGCTGATACTTTAAACATTGATCTTCTTGAAGCAGGCAGTTCCTCCAACATATTTCTAACATCAATGCCACTGCTTAAAACTATACTTTTTTTTCCTATTTGTAGAAACTGTGATAACACTTCAGGGCAGAGTAATTGGAAAATGTACCAAATGAGAAGTTGATCTTTTGTTATTTTATGTCAGCATTATCCAAAGGTAGTAAGCAGTCTCTTTGCTTCTTAGCTGGAACTCAGTGATTGCACCAAGCATTGGCTGGGTAAACAGCGGACCCAAATGTGCTCATCTGTGTGCAACTCTTGGCCTCTGTGTTGACCTGTTTCTCCCAGTAGGGGGCTCTGCTGACCATCAAATGGAATAGATGTCCCTGCACTGCAGAACAGGTTCAGGAAGGCTACTGCCTGAACAGTTTGCGGAGTGGCTTTGAGGAAAATCATCCCTTCAAAAATGTTCTCCCAGTAATACTCATATAGTAAGAAAGGCAGATGAGACATCACCAACCAACAGTCAGGAGGGAGATGTTTCATGAAAGGAGAAATGTGCACCAAACTATATAACCCTTGGGGATGCCTTAAGCCTGTATATTTCTTAAACCACAGCTCCCTAAAGAGGCAGCAAGTTCGAAGTGACAACCATCATTGTGTTGTTCTGAGAAGTAAAGCTGAAAGAATGGCGTTGGAGTATCGCCCTTGTACTTATAGAAGGATCCCAGGTGTCTTGTTCCACACAGCACTTCACAAGACAGCTCAGACACTGAATGCTTTATCCAAAAGTACCAACAAGCACAGCCACCACATGCAGGAGCACACAAACTCACTGACCCCAGTAAAGCCCTCTAATGGGCTCCCATTTCTATTAAGGCCAAGCACAGCACAGACTCCTCAACAAGTTTCCTGAGTCTTGAATTATCCATGTGGCCCGCTCCACTGGCTTTCTTACCATCCTGTGATTCCAACTTGCAGAGCGCTCTTCTATGACAGGATCTCTGCAACAGGCTTTTTGACTGGCCTCACCCTCTTTGCTAAGGCCAATCAATCCTTCGAATCCTGCCCGAACAGCTTTCCCTCCGAGAAAACTTCTCTCACTCCTAGGTTAGGGGTTCCTGTTAAATGCTTACATACCACCTTGCACCTAGCTTTCGTCTTAAGTCTACTCACTGAAATTGATGCAGATTAGGGTCCACATTTTTATTCTCCCTGCATCCAGTAACTACCACAGGGCATGACTTCAAGCAGGTTTTTAACACATATTTGTAGAATAAGTAAGTGGAAGACTGGCCACACACCTGCCTACTTTACTTGCCCCCTCCTTTTTTCTGTTTATTTTCCTGTTTTCATCCAAAAATAAAGAAATGGTTTTATCTAGAAATTAGAACCACTAATCGTGGGTTTTATACTAGGCTATCTAGGAGAAATTAGGGGGGGAAATGTGGTAAGCAAGGTATTTCAATGTTAGCTGCACAACACACACACAACAAAAAAAAAAACTCATAGAAAAGAAGAGGTAAGATTACGCATAACAGAAAGTTGTGATTTTTTCAGCAGATCAGCAGAGGGGCAAATCTTCTAGGGAAATATCTTCCCAGGTGCTGTGCTAACGGGAAGCAGGTTTGCACTCCTGTAATATTGTCTTGGGTAGTTGAAAAGCTCAGACAGTGTGTTGAATTGATTTAGTTAATAAGGTCAGACAACTCAGCTCCTGACCCAGCCAAGCCTCTCAGCAGAGCAAGGACCTACAGTGGGTGTCACAGACAGCCTCCCTCACGGCAGGGTCCTACTGAGCTGGGCTTGGCCAATCCTAATGCTCCTTTTGCTCCGGCTTTGCTGTAATTGGCCAGATTGTGCCATCTTTTGCCAATAGGGGTCTTTTTGAGCTGTCTCCAGAGTCCTTGGGTGGCATTACTTTACGAGACCTCCAGGACTTCTTCTCTATCTGGTAGAGTAAAATCTTCCAGAAGCATCTTGTACACTTCCTGCCCCCAAGCATGGACTCTTTGTACTTCTAAGAATATGTCAAGATGCAATCAAGCCAGTAAAACTGCTGCTGGGCTGGTTATTATTTCTCCATCTCTTCAATGAAATGTGCACTTTTAGTTTTTAAAAACTCCTTTTGAGTTTATGCTGACATTTCTTCCAATTCACATGTAGTTTCACAGATTTTTTTTTTTTAACTCACCACTTTTCTATTGCACCTGGATGCATTTCCTTTATTCTGTGTTAAGCATTCCGAATCTCAAGGACACGGGATAGCAGAGTGAAATGTCTATTAATTATTCATTTATCCCATACCGCACACACAAGAGTCTCAGAAAAAGAACACTCAGCTTTGAGCAGTTACTACTCCCAGGAGGAAGCAACCCCATCCTGCTGAGCACAGGGAAGTAAAGCCAGACAGAGAAGAAAGTATCTTGGTCCATACCTTGTGGGCTCAGGTCATTTACTCTCTGTGGAGCCCACCCTGCTTTCTGAAATGCTCCATCAGATTATTCAGACCAACCCCAGTAAAAACTCCTCATTTTTGAGATGGGATAAAGTGTAAATAAATACAGAGAAAATATATAAAATACACCCAAGAAACAACAAGATGGGAAGGAATTATCAGCCGACCATAAGGAGAAGTCAGATGCCTGCAAGAAGAAATCAGTTTTCATTTGCTCAGAGTGTAGTCATCTGCCCTAAACATTTTGAAATTTCACCTATGTAACCTTGTCAGGTGGGGAGAGAGAGAGAGACAAAGAAAAGCCCAGAGACCACATAAAACAACCCTCTAAATGGAGGTTCATCTCATATAACCTGGACTGTAAAGAGCTGCAGGCCCACACAGACCAGTCCTGGTACAGCCTGAGCTTCATATCACCCTCCCCAGGGTTGTCCTGTTTTCTGGGAATTTCGAGCCTTGAACGTGGGTGGAAGTCACCTTAACCTGGTGATGCCTCCAGGCAATCCTGCACAGTCAAACATAAAATCCTCCATGGAAAAAGTCAACCTCATATTAGGCCTTAGATAATTCATGTGATAAATTTTGAAATCTAGGACAAAGTCGAAGATATCCAGATATAGAGAGATATATAAACAATATCCTGTGGACCACAGATCCCAGACACAGAATTGTGAAGGCTTCAAATCTCAGGGTTCTAGAAATAAACTGTACTAAGTTTAAAATTGCTGGTTAGAGATGAACAACATTCGAAGAGAAAGAGAAACACTATAAACAGTTTTACTTTGGGGTGAGCCACAATGAATGAAATCATTATGCACTGCAAACATAAACATAAAAATTAAAACTTGAAAAGAATAAAAATGGACTAAAGACTTAAATGAAACTTTAAAAATAAAACAACAAAAAATTAAAACTCAGTAAGTGGGCTCCACAGAAATTGAGACGGAGATGAAGAGAAAGGAAATAAATCACAAAACGGGAGAGGACCATCTACTATGAAGGGCTGAGTGACAAGAATGCTGCTGAAGTAGAAAAGATAGACAAGGACCAGTGTTCATGGCATCTCAGAGAGGGAAGAGGAAAAGAGTAAGGCAGAGGATGTATTTGAGAAGACAATTACAGTTTTCAGAAGTGCTGGAAAACACTTCCACAAAGTTCAGAAGCCCAGTGCATTCAGAGCACAGTGAATGTGTACACTAAAGGCATATTTTAGAAAATTTTTAAAAACAAGTTGAACAATCTAAGCTTCTACCTTAAGGACCTAGAAAAACAAGAGCAAAATGATCCAAAAGCAAGCAGGAAAACAAAACACAGTGGAAAGATTAGAAAAATAGTGAAAACAATGAAAGAGATGATTCTTTGAAGATCAAAAAAACTAGCAAACCTCTAGCAAGACAAAGAGAGGACACAAATAATTACCAATATTAGGAATGAAACAGAGACCATCCATACAAACCATACAGAGTAAGAGGAGAATGAGTATCACTAATTACTCCATACATACATCTAACAACCTAGATGGAACGGACCAATCTCTCAAAGATGAAAAAATTCAATGAACATGAAATAGATAATCTGAAGGGTCATATAAGCAATAAAATTTAATTCATAAAATTTTTCAATGCACCCCCCCCACAAAAGAAACCTCCAAATTCACAAGGGTTCACAGTGACTCCACCAAAACTTTAAAGAAAAATCAACAGCATTCTATACAAGTTTCTGCAGGAAATAGAATAGGACAAAATCCTAATTTATTACCTGAAATGACATTGACCTGATACCAAAACCAGGCAAAGTACAAAAAAACAAAAAAACAAAAAAACAAAACTATAGGTTAATAATTCCCATGAAGAGAGATGCAAAAATCCTTACCAAGGCATTAGTATATAGAATCTAATAATATCTAATAATAATACCCTATTATATGAATATCTCCTATGACTGCTATGATGTGACTGTGTGCAAGCAAAATTCTTGTTGCAACCGAATTCCCATTGTGATGGGAATGTGAGACATGGGCTCCACCTCAGTGAATGAGACTAATACCCTTAGATAAGAGGCTCTGGCTGTCTCCCTTCCTTCCCTTTCTGTCATGCGAAGGTACAGCAGCAACGCACCACCCGTAAAACAAAACACAAGACTTCAACAGACACGGAATCTGCTGACGCCTTCAACCTGGACTTCACAATCTCTAGAACTGTAAGCAATAAATTTCTGTGGTTTATAAATTACTTTGCCAAAGACATTTTGTTATAGCAATCCAAAAAGACTAAGAAAATGTCCAAGTGGGGTTTAAGAGATGCAAAGATGGTTGAATATTTTTAAATTAATCAATATAATCTATCGTATTAGCAGGTTAAATTAGAAAAATCACAACTGCATCAATAAAGAATTTAGAATTTTAAAATGGTAGAGTGGTAAGCAACAATTCAGAATCTCTGAGAAACAGAATGCCAACGTGAAAACAACAACTTAGGGAAGAGGAAAAAAAAGAGAGAAATAGATCCCTCAGAAGCAGGAAGGATCTGACAGGAAAATTAAAACCTACAGAGAAATCGAAGAAACAAAACACAATGTGACGAAGGGAAAGGGCAATCTGCCCTTTCTCTGGCTCCCAACCTGTGGTTCCTGGGAAAAGAGACCAAATTCACAGAGAAAGTACAAACTGGGGACTCCAGAGGGCTTCAGGGCAAAACACAGCTGTGGAACTGATAGGCAGGCAACTGTGAACAGGGACAGCGGGGTTTTCCTCAGCAGCAGCTGCTGAGTGACTCCAGTACTCACCATATCCTCTGAGACAGCGCTTGGTCACTCAACGTTCCTGGAAGGGATTGTTTGTTTGAATCCAGGACTGAGAGCCACTGCCAGAGTTTCAATTCAGGGCTCCCACTATTAGGATCCGAAAGTGAGGAAGTGAGAGACAATCAGTTGATGGCAGTGGTCAGGGAGCTGTGGCCAGGAAACCAGTCAGGCTGAAAAGAAGCCCCTGAAGGGGTTTTTAAGCTAAAGGACACAGCCGTGCCCCCATGGCCTCAGGAAAGGCTAGGCCTGAACTGCTTCACACTTCAAAGGTGCAGCACTGGTGCTCTCCCTCTAACCCTCCTGCCTGCTGGTGCTTGCATCCGGCACTGAATTGGGGTTTGGCTCCTTCTTGTATCTACCAGCATGAGCAGGGATGAACCTAGACTTGAACACCATCCCAGACTTGTAGATCTTAGAATAAAACCACATTTTGAAACCACAAAGAAATTTTTGCTGCTGTTGTTGTTTTTGTTTTGGGTGTTGCATATTACTTTGTTGTGTGTGCGTGTTCACCAAATTCTGCAAGAACTTTAAAGAACATCGAATGCCAATACTCCTCAAACTCTGTAATGAAATTAAAAGGAAGTAATACTCCCAAAGTCATTTTAGGGAGCAAGCATTACACTGATTTCCAAACCAGAAAAGGATCCAACCAAAAGAGAATTACAGTCCAATTTCCTTAATGATTATAGATGCAAAAGTCCTCAATAAGATACTGGCAAAGAGAATGCAGCAAATTGTCAAAAAGATTATACATCATGACCAAGTAGGATACATTCAACCAATGCAGGGCTGATTCAACATACTTGACAAAAGCCAACACCACTCCTTGATTTAAAAAAAAAAATCCTGAAGACAATAGGTACAGAAGGTCTTTATCTCAATTTGATAAAAGTCATCTATGGCAAAACAATGACCAACATCATACCAAGTGAAGAGAAGCTGAAAGCTTTCCTTCTAAAATGACACACAAGACAAAGATGTCTGCTATCAGCACTCCTGTTCAATATAGTTCTCAAAATATTAGCCAGATCAATTAGTCAAGAGAAAGAAAAGGGATATGGAAAGGAAGAAGTTAAATTAACATTATTTGTAGAAAACATGGTCCTCTACAAGAAGACCCAAAAACTCTTTCAAAAAACTCCAAGAATTACTAACCAAATTCAGGCTGGTTGTATCTATCATCCTAGTGCCCAAGAGGCTGAGGCAGGAGGATTACTACGAGTTAGTTCAAGGCCAGCTTGGATACACGTGTGTTCAACACCAGTTGAAACCACACAGTGAGGCCCTGTCTCCAAAAACAAAACCAAACAAAAACAAGAAATCAATAACCAAACAGTATAGCAGGATACAGGGTCAGCACGCCAAACCCATAGGTTTCCTGTACACCAATAAGAAATTCACCAAAATAGAAATTAGGGGAACATTATCAGCATCAAGAGAAACAGATCTTTAAGAATTAACCTAACCAAGGAAGTATAAGACCTCAACGATGGAAACAATAGTAGTTTCTAAAATGAGATTGAAGACATGGAAATTTGAAAGATATCTCCTGTTCCTGGATATGCAGAATCATATAGTCAAAATGGCCATACTTCCAAAGCTGTTATACAAATTTAACACAATCACAACAAAAATACCAATAGCACTCCTTACAGAACTAGAAAATGACATCATAAAATTTCTATGCAGTCAGAAGGGAACTAGAGTAACAAAAGCAATTCCGGGCACCAAGGGCAAGGCAGGACTTCACAACCCTGGACTTCCAAGTTATACCACAAAGCTACTGTGATTAAAAACAGCATGGTATTGGCATAAAAAGACTTGTGAATCAATGGAACTGAATAAAGGAGGCAGAAAAAGACCCAGGCACCCTCAGCTACCTTATCTTCCATAAAGGAGCCAAATACTTCTGTTTCAGGAAAGATAGCCTCTTTTACAACCGGTACTGGGGAAACCGGCTATCTACACGCCAAAGATTAAACAAATCTAGACCTATATCTCTCACCATACTCCAAACTGAACCGGAAGCAAATCAAAGATCTAAATATTAAAAAACACAAACACTTGAAGCTGGGCATGGTGGTGCATGCCTATAATCCCAGTACTCGGGAGGCTGAGGCAGGAGGATTGCTGCGAGTTCTAGACCAACCTGGGCTACACAGTGAGTTCCGGAGCAGTCTGAACTACAGTGAGTCCCTGTCTCAAAAAACCACAAACAACAACAACAAGCAAAACAGAAACACTTAATCTACTAGGAGACAAAAGAAGTAAAACACATGAAGACACAGGTTTAGACAAAAACTTTCTGGACACAGCCTTTCTGCACAAGAAATAATACTAAGAGTCAATAAATGGGATCATATCAAATAAGCTTCCACACAGCAAAGGAAACCACTAACAGAATGGGGGAAATGTTTTTGCCAGCTGCTCATCAGAAAAAGGACTAATATCTAGAATATATAAAGAACGCCAAAAAATTAGACCCTCCCCCAATTTAAACACCCAATGAAAAAAATGTCATCTGAGGTTTATAGACACTTCTCAGAGGAGGAAGTACAAATGGTCAACAAATGCATGAAAAATGCTCACGGAGCCTTGTGCTCTGTGGATGAAGAGGGAGGCACCACCCCGTCCCCGTCACGGACACTGGTTCTTCATGCACCCCAAGAGGTGAGGAGAGAAGCCTGACCTCGCCATGCAACTGCTGCTGATGCTGGAGCCTCATGGGCCCAGCAGGAAGAGTCCCTTCACCATGTACCCACCACACAAACACCAGAGCCTCGCGTTTCCCACAGGTGAAGAAAAAGGCCCCACCTCACAACCCCCACTGACACTACAGCCCAGGATCCTGCTGGTAGAGGAAACGAGCCCTGCCCTCCCAGCACCAGAATCTTGGGTGCCACAAGGCTGAGAGGCCGGACCCTACCCCATGCCAATCTCTGACATTGGTGACTCACATGCCTAGTAGGATAGGACAGAACCCCCACACTGCCTCTGCTGCTGAAATGGACTCCTCGCATGCCCTGCAGCACAGGGTGTCAGAGGTGACAACCAAAAGACTGATCTGAATGAAGACAAGACCAACACCCAGGAGGAGAGTTACTCCAGGACTGCAGTGTTACCCTACCACAGAGATTGTGAGAGCACCAGCCTTGGGAGACAGGCTTGGGAACAGTGAGGGCTAGACAGAGATCTGTGATCCTGTGAGAAGCTCAAGTTCTGATCAGGTAGAACACACAACCTGAATTCTATTGTGGAAGGCCAGACTTTGTGTGTGTAACCTTCAGAAGAAATGAATCTAAAGGAGATGGAATTTAGTCCAGTGTTCTGCTTGAGCTTTTGCACTGCCTATATCCTGCAGAAATTAGCAGTCCATTTACTGTAGGTCTGTAACTAGGTTGCCTAAAGTGTCCACACTAAAATCATAGACCTTTTGCTCTGGTTAAGTGTGGCTCTTAGAGTTTCTTAGAATTCAGTTTATATTTGATGCCAGTGTTGTCCATGACTTTCCTATCATATCCACAGTAACATATCCAGTGCTGTCAATTGGTTTTCTCAAGTCTGGATTGTCTGGGGGTCATAAATAAGAATGAGGCTCATGCCCAAAAAACTGGACACTGAACTTTGCAATGAAGTTGCAAAGCCTGCGCAGAAAAAAAAAAAAAATCAAAAAATGGAGAAACATGAAAAAACTAGGCAACAAAATTCCTCCAAAGTTCCCTAGACTCCCAAACTAATGAAGGCTCATTGGTAGGGAGGAAACCCCAAGTCATACAGCAGAAGTGTCTGGAAGGCTATCAGTGGAGGTAACAAGACAGTTAAATAAGATTCTTGGCAAATTCAAAGGAGATGTAACTACACTGATAATGACCCAAATGAAACGAATGATCAGAATGTAACGAAGACATTACTGAAAAACTACAGCCATAAGGAAAGAGATGCAAAACATGAACATCAAGCATAGAAGAGAATGAGAGTCCAAACAGAAATCCAGAAGATAAAATATATGATTGAAAATCTAGGCCCCAGAAGCAAGCAGTGTGCGGACAGAGGGTCAAATCTGTAAGACAGGGATGTGGTTAGGGACCAACAAATGAAAGATACTTGAAAAACAATAAGCAAACACAAAAACTGGATCCAAGAGGAACTAGATGTCAGTCTGCTGTCCTTGCAGCTCAGGTAAATAAGATGTTAGGAGTTGAGAAGAGAGTTAGTTGTGTCATCATTCTGGTGCCCAGGGGCCCTGACACCCAACTCTCTAGCCTTAGACCAGGACAACTGTTAGAGACCAACAGCAGCCCAAGCTGAGGCTGAGGTACTCAGAGGCACAGGTGAAAGTAACTCCCATTGGGTAGGACACTGTCTCTTCTTCCAAGAAAAATTTTTTATTTTCTAGTCAGCTAAGTCATTGTCACACAGAAATATAAAAATTTTTACAAGCTTTATTCCTTTCCATGAATTCCACACAACAGACATGTGGATTTGCTCACATACACATCGAAGAGGAGCATCATAAACCACTACAAAGGAGAACCCTGAAGTTTTCCTGAACTTGCTTGCAGAGAATCTTTCTCATGACAGAACCACACCAAGACCGGCCCATCCTCCCTCCTGAGATATCGGGAATGCCAGCTCCACCGGGCTGACACAGGAAAGGCCAGCTGGACTCAGGAGCACAGCTACACCCGACTTCACAAGTCTGAAGGGCACCAACTCTGCCCTTGGTTCAGATGGGCTTCCCTTGGCTGGCCTCTCACTGTCAACACGGCAGTGCCGTTCCAGCAATTTCCCCCACTTTAGAGGGCAGGGCCGCACACCGAAAGAACTTCATTTGATGCTCTGGTTTTCTTGTACTAGTAGGGCCCAGTTTCTTCTAGGAGCTAAGTTGTTGTCATGTTGCTAATTAAATTTCTTACTCCCTGGCCAGCTTAGTAAGGCTCAGAAAAATGTCTGGCTTATTGTAGATTCTGCTAGAATTCATCCTGACCTGGTTACATACGGAAGGACTCAGAGAACCCTAAATAAAGGATGCCTATATTGTAAGCATCCCACAGACATCATCTCAGACAAGTTTTCTTTCTTGTGTAAATGCTGCCATGAATTCTTTAAAGGTACCCTACCTTTACCCACAAGGCCATGTTCAGATATGTACCAAAACAACATGAATGCACATGTAACTCCAAGGATGAGGGCCCTGCATGTCCTGCACAACAATCTGCCAGAATTGGAATCATCCCTGTGCCCCAGCTCTGACCCCAGGGATCCTGAGGGAAGCCAGGAACCATGCACAGGTTTTGTATGGAGCAAAGCACCTCCATCAACCCCCTGACCCAGCTGGGATTTACCTGATGTTCACTGTGCCCAGCGGACTCAGCATAAAAGAAAAGAAATCACTTCCTGGAATGTGGGTTTGTTTTTCCCTCCTTGAGTTTATTGGTACATTCTAGGTATACAGTACAGTTACATTCATTATTGGGATCTTGTACCTTTACATGACAGGTCTTGGTTCTCATTTTTTCCCCTTGTTCCTGCCCTCCCTTCATCCCCTCCTACCTCCCCCTTTACACTTTATTTCCATTTTTTCATTTTCTCCTATTTTTTCCTTTTCCCTTATTACCTTTCGCCTACCCTTCCCACTATCTCTACACCTTTAGCCCTTTTCTTCCTATTTCACATGGTCAATTATATCATTAGAATCTTATGTACTATTATAGCAAAGAAACAGACCTGAGGATCAGTGGAACACACTGGAAGATACAAAAACAACTCCAGATGTATTCAGCTATCTCATCTTTGACAAAGGAGCCGACCACCCTCACTGGAGGCAAGATAGCCTCTTCAATAAATGGTGTTGGAAAAACTGGATTTCAACCTGCCAAAGATTAAAACTGGAATTTGAACTACATGGAGATGGGTAAGATCTGTGTACAAAGACTCTTGGAACAGTTCCTAAAACATGTAAAGCCAGGTGTGGTAGCAGACACCTGTAATCCCAGCTGCTCTGGAAGCTGAAGGAGAAAGAGCACAAGTTTGAAACCAGCTTGGGAAACTCAGTCTCAAATCTTTAAGAAGAAGAAAAAAAACAATAACTCTGGGGCTACAGCTCAGTAGTAGAGCACTTGCCTAGCATGTGGGAGGACTGGGCTCACTTCTCAGCACTGTAAAAGATGAAAACAAAAGAAAAGAAAATGTATGAGCTCTGCAATTGAATTAACTTAAAATGCTCAGTTTGTCAGGGAAGAACAAAAATCACAGTACATTGTAACTGTACTGTATCCCTAAAATGTACCAATAAACTCAATTAAAGCTGAAAAAAAATCACAGTACGATGAAGCTCCCCTGATTAATCATATGTGTGAGTTTTGTTAGTGTGCTTGCATTTTGGTTTATTTACAAGTGCATTTCCCCAGCCACACATGCATAAGGTAAACTGACATATCCTTACACATAACAAAATGTGCTAATATAAAAGAAGGAAAAGAGGAAGGCAGTAAGGACGGAGAGAAAGAGAAAACAGAAGTCACAGACAGCAGTTAAAAGCTTGGTATTCATAGGTGGGCAGAATTAAATTCCATCTCTGAGACACTTAACTGTATAGCCTCAGGCAAGTCACTTAACATCTCTGGAACTTTGTTTCTGAATCTTGCAAACAAGGAAACTGCTAATACCTACTTCACTACGATGAACGCAGAAATTTGACCACCTATTTGTAGTTCTAGAACAGTACTTGCAAAGAATATGTGCTCAATAAGCATTCATGCAATGTGTAAAAACCATGAAGGCAACTTAGTGGGGTAAAATTAGGAAATGATTATTGGGATGGTAACACTTGATATTCAAAAGACTGACTGGAATCAAATAGATACTGATGGTTGGGGAAAAGGCCAAATATATATCAAAGGAATGCACAGGAGCCCTCGTCTTTGGGGTTGTACACGAATTTATAGTATTTTGATATATATATATATACATATATATATATATATATATGTCAGAGTTAGGAGGTTAGAAGACACGATCAGACAATAACCAGAGCAGAACATGTGCATGAGAGAACGAGCAGGTAGGCTTGGACAGTCAGTTGTGGCAGGGCAGATGAGGCACTGGGGGATTTCCCACACACAGGAGAAAGTCATGAGAAGACAGAGTGGGGAGTGGAAGGAGCACACGGGCCCTGGCACTCAGAGTGAGGCAGCCACAGCAAGCAAGGCCTGTGGCCAAGCAAGAAGAGGCCTCCTTAGAGCTCGCCGTTCTCAGAAAGAGATCTCAGTCCTGGGATACTACTCAAGTCTTCTGACTCCAGAACTGGGGAATAAACTTCTGTAGTTATAACCCAAAATGGTTCTGCTAATTTATTACAATAACAATGGGAAGCTAATATAAATAAGGAATAAGAAGTCACCTTACATGGATCTACAATTATGGATTGCTGCAAACTGAGGCATAGAAATGCTTACTTCTGTCCACCCAGAGTTCTAAAAGAACAACCAAACAAGTCTGTGACGGGCACATAGAATGGCACTGTTGACCACACAATGGAATGTATTTTAACATTCCTCTTAAAACGTGCTCACTTTCAAATGTTGCCTTGAACACTTATTAAACAAAGTGGAACAGCTACATCATTCCGGTTTCTATGTGAGAAGAGACATAAGCAGAAATGCAATGGATGAGCACCCTTGTGGGAACTAACAGGTCCCCTGAGTCCTACCTCCCCCAACCAGCAGGGAACCCCCTAAGCAAGTCCACTACCCACATCCACAGGAGCATAGAGATAACAGGTGGCCAGCAGCCACCCTGCTGCTCCTACCACCTCCGTTTACCAGACATCCCCAGGCCCATCACCCATGGGACTCTAAACTTTCCACCCTCTTGACCCATGCCCCCTCCCCTACATAAACTCCCCCATATCCATTGCATGCACCTCCTCTCTGCCAACAGCCTTTTCACCATTGGCCCATCGGCACCCGGGCAGCAATAAACTCATCACTTGTTGTTTGAACTTCGCCTGCCTGGGTGGTCTCAATCATGCCTCGGTCTGACCTTACAGGAACTGCCAAGAAATGCAGTTTAAAACAAATTTCACTGTTGCCCATCAAAATAAGGAATTTTTAATTCATTGTACATTTTTATTTTTTCTCCATACTTTTTTAAAGCTTGCTTTTTCTTCACTTAGCCTTTTATCTTCCTAAACATGATTTTGAAAGAAATAAATACTGAAAAAAAAAAAACACGATAAACTTGGCAGTATCCTGCATTGCTGGTTACTATGTCCTCTGAGGAAGAAATCTGGCTACGATGAAGAGCCTTAGAGCTTTTTGAAGGCTTTGACCTTCATTTGTAAATACACAGACATTTTTAAAGGAAGTGATCCTAGGTAAAGGACAAGACACATCACAAAATCTAAAATAGCAAACGTTAAACACAGTGAAATAGCTTAAAAGTCAGCAAACTACATCCTGTGGGCCAGATAGGAGCCCTTGCATCTTTTTATAAATAAAGTTTTATTGGAACACAGACACATTTGTTTACCTATTGAACATAGCTGTGTTTACATTACTATGGAGGGACTGAGCTGTTGAAAAAGAGACATACATGCTCCACAGTCTAGAATATTTGCTACCTGGCTCTTGACACAAAAAAATTTTTCTTTGCTGGTCCTTAGTTTATATATGGCTACTGGTTAGTAATCTATGGCCCACACTTCAAAGAATACTTTGCTGCCAATTGCAAAGAAGTTCACAGGAATTTTTTAAAAGTTGAAAAATGTTTCATAGCATGAGACAATAAAAATACAGAACTGTAGTCACTTTATAGTTGAAACAATATGGGGGAAAATATTTAAAAGAGACCAAAGGGAAGTCTAACAAAATGTAAACATTACATTCAAGTGATATGCCTTGATTTTGTCTATATTTTACTTTTCTGATTCTCTTCAACTTATATTAATGAACATATTTCACTTTAAAGTATAAAAATAAATACCAATTTAAAAATTGGAATCAGGGCCAGGGTTGTAGCTCAGCGGTGCCTGCCTTGCAAGTGTGAAGGCCTCGAGTTCGATTCCCGGTACCAAAAAAGAAAACCTGGAATCAAAAACTTAAAATGAAACTACAGCAGACCACGGCTTTAAGTATTGATGACTCTACCACAGTAACAGCACTTCCGGCTGCCTCCAGAGAGCTGGACAGTTAGAGATTTGACATCTATTCAAATGTATATAGGAAGCCTTCTCCCTCCGCACCCCTTATAGTGGAAAAGACACGTCTGCTCTGCTTCTGGGCCCTGCCTCATTTTAAAAAGGAAAAGAATAGATCGAATCCAATCTCTGGTGAAGTAAAGAAGAGAAGCAATGCCCAGAGCTACGGCTGAGTGCTAAATCCCCCCAGCAGCGAGCTCAGGCCTCAATGATTCATTTGCTTTTATTTCTCCATTACCTGCAAGTAACAGGAAATCACTTCCAAGGAAAAACTAGATGAGTTGAACTAGATGAGTTGAAATAGATGAAAGACAACCTAGGCCAGAGAAGAAGTAGAAGTAATGCCTTGAGGACAGGCCACAATGAGAGGAGAGGGAAACATGGCAGACCCCGCGTGGACTAAAGCTACGAAAGGACAAAGGCAAGCAGAGCTCTGGTTTTCATCAGCCTCTGTGTGTTCCATAACGAAGCTGAATTTTTTAATGAGTCCCCCAGCCATCTGAATGTTAAGGGCTTAGCTAAAGGATTGTGCTTAATTTGCAACCAGGAAGCATTAAGAGCACAGTGAATGAGAAGGAACTGAGAACACAGTTAAACCAACAAGCTGAGATCCTCCAGAGAAGCCTCACTTCCCATAGTCACTTTCTGTCGTTTGCAAAGCCTGGAAAAACTGCATGGCAAAAGCAACTGTCGCTTCCCAGCATCTCTTCATTCTCTGGAAGATAAAGGGCAAGGGCCACGCATTCTGCTCCAGTTAGACACAACTCCGTCCAAATCACCAGGAGACCACAGGCTTCATTACCAGACTGCTCAGTGGCATGGGCAGAGACACATTAGTACACTGCACAAACCAGACAGCTGTGGGACTGGCTGCACGGAAGAAAGAGCAGAAGAAAATGATGTACACATCCGTCATTGGCCAGCTTAGCATTCGTTAATCACATCTCATCTCTTAGCACTAAAAACAAATTAACTCCCAATTCTCTTTTGAGGAACCAACTGCCACCCCACCATTAAGAGCATGGCCAGTTTTCTCTGCATCTTTATTCCTTCATCAAAAAATTTCCCATCTATAAAATAAAGTCAAAAGTAGAAGCTGACCTGACAGGGTTCTGCTATGCATTCAACAAGTACTTTTTCTGGACACCTATTATGTGCTGGGTACTGCTCTAGACTGTGGGGAAAGGGCAGAGAAGAGAGGAGATCCTCAACCTTGGGGGGATTAGATTCATGCAAAGGGGAGACAAACCTGTAGTAAGGATAACAGTAAGTAAAACAGAATTATGTTGGAAAGATAGGAGTGGTGGTGCATGCCTGTAATCCCAGCACGTGGGAGGCTGAGTCAGGAGGATCACTGTGAGTTTGAGTCCAACCTGGGCTACATAGTGAGTTCCAGTTCACTCTCAACTACATAGTGAGACCGTGTCTCAAACAACTAAAAAGAGAGTATGTTGGAAGATAGATGTGGGAAATAAAAGGAATCAGAGAAGTTAAGGAGAAGTGAGAAGTGGGCGTATGAAGGATCTATTTGCATTGTTAAATAGGATGGTCAAAATAGGCTTTAGAATAGGTAAGTAAAAGCCAGTGTCATGGCACACACCTGTGAGTCCAGCATTTGAGAGGCTGAGGCAGGAGGAGCACCATGTGTTAGAAGCCAGCCTGGACTACATCACAAGTTCAAAACCAGCCTGAACTACATAGTGAGACCTTGTCTCGAAAAGCTAAAAAAGAACAGGTTGGCAAAGACTTGAAGATGAAGTTAAGGATATAGTAACCCTGTTGCCAAGGGCTAATATCTTTTCAGACATTATTTCCCCCAAAGTCTGCATGACAAAGCAATGAGAGTGTAATAAAGTCTGGCGTCTTTCCCCAAAACTAACAGAGTGATCATCTCAAGTAAGATCGGGGATCCCCCTTTTCCTCACCATGTGTCTCTGCCCCACAGAAAGTATTCAATCTTTATTAAGTGGCTGACATCCAAGTGAATGACAACCCAAGATGCACAATGGCTGGAAATATTTGGAACAATCCCTAAACAGAACCTTTGATTTCGGGTGGCTGAGCGTCACCTCCTGCCGAGCTCAGCAGGAGATCGGGGTGCCTAGCCCTGAAAAGCAAACAGCAGTGGAGCAGGCAGGTCTTAGGAACACTTCTGCGGGAAACAGCGCCCGTTCCACCTCAAGAGCGGTGACAGCTCTATGAAACTGAGCCGTCAGCCGCTTTCGAAGCACCTGCCAGACATCTGCCAGTGCAAAGTCCCCCAGGGTGACAAGGCAGAGCACATGCATTTGGCAGCCTCCAGGATTTTGCCAGTGATCTGTGCCTCCTGGTATTCGGTTCTAGATGCAGGCCTTTCTCCTGAGAGGGCTGCATCCAGGGCCTCACCTCTGACCAGTGCAATACGGCAGAAGTGACAAGATGGCACTTCTAAGGCTGGATTGCAGAAAACTAACAGCCATCTTGCCTTCACTGTCTCTTGCCATACAGCAAGCAAGTTACCATGGAGAGGTCCTCATGGCCAGAGGCCAAGGGACACGAAGGAAACCTACAGAAATCACAATACTTGCCCACGGGAAGCCCAAAATAATAGAGCATATCTACATTAAATGAATAATAAACAGACCTTGCCATATAGTACAGTGTCATGCACAAATGACATGCCAACTCCAAGTTGAGAGTGATAAACTCTTCCATCAGATCTAAGAAACTCTTGAACTAGGTATAATGGTGCACACCAGTAATCCCAGTACTGGGAAGGCTGAGGTAGGAGAATCACTGAGTCCAAGACCAGCCCGAATTACATAGCAAGACCCTGCCTCAAACCAAAACAATTGAAGAAATTCTCAGAAAAATATTTAGGAAGACAAAGTCCACTATGGAAAACTTGCTCAGTACAGGGACACACAAGGAATAAGGGGAATTGGGCAGTGAGACGCTGGATGTCAGACTTAACTCTTCTAGTCCAACTGCTGTGTTTTTTTCTGCAGTGTCACACTGTCTTTACTAACCTTTTGTTTTTGGTACCAGGGATCAAACTCGGGACCTTGTGCTTACAAGGCAGGCAGCAGCACCACTGTCTTTTCTAACCTTCTCAAACCTTTTTCCCAATTTCTCTTCCTCCATCATGAAACTTGACTATTGTATTCTAGTTTCCTGGAGGAAAAAACAAGAACTATTCTGTTCTATTGGGAAATTTAGAATTGGAATTGGCTTACATGATCGTGGGAGATGGCAATGTTGATATGCCCAAAGCAGGCAGTAAGCAGTGCGGGCTGTGAGTTAACCCCACAATTGTCTTCTTTTGAGAGACAAGTCCTACTGAAGCCTACACACTGAGGTCAAAGTAACTTGCAGCCAAATTTTTTTCCCATGATTAAAACCTTCTTACTAGGACAATATCTAATATTTTGTCTATTCTGTTCCTAGTTTGAGAATGCTTTGTCCTGCCCTTCACAAGCCTTGCTTACATTAGTTTCCATAGAAACCGCACAACTGCACATCCTCACACACAGCCTGCCCTTGCACACAGCTCACCTTCACCCCAACTGCTCACCAATAAAAATCAGCGGCTTGGACTGGCCAGGGCCTTTGATGGTTGCACTGGCACTGGTCGTCCTGACACTTTCCATCTCTCTCTTCAGTTTTTTTTTTTCCTCAGGCCCATATCGTACACTGGGCCAGAGACTGGAGTCTACTGCAGAGATCTCTGGTAATGTCTCAGGGGTCCCCAGTACATGATTAGTCACGATTAGGTAGACAGAAAAGTCCTAAAATATGCCATCTCCAAGCCAAACAGCCAGGAACACAGTGGTATATATCAGCCCGTGTCCAGTCTAAGCATCAGGAGAGCTGATGCAAGTGCCAGAATCCAGAGGCCCCAGGAGCTCTCATAGCCAAGGGCAAGAGAAAATGGATGCACATCTCTCTTCCTCCACCTTTTTGTTCTATTTCCATCCTCAAACAACTTGAAGATGCCCATCTACACTGGGGAGAACACTCTTTCTTCAGTGAATTCAAATACTCATCTCTTCTAGAGAAAGCCTCACTTGCAGGAAAAAAAAAAAAGCTTTTCCAGCTAAATGGGCATCCGTTAGCTAAGACAAGTTGACACACAAAATGAACCATGACAGTGATCATTTTACGTGCTTAGAGAGCAAAGTGGATGCCACGAAGAGGCTCAAACCAGAGTACAGGTGAGTTAGAGTATGAAGTAGGCTCTGAAGTGGGGGAGAGGGAGCTTGAAGGAAGAGAAAGATTGAAGAAAAAATTACCAACTATGGAGATTAGAGAATCTTTGTAGGCTGACTGGAATCAAACAAGAAAGAGAGATGGAGATAAGTCTATATTATGTGAAGAAAGGAATAATCTAAAGGCCCTTCAAGATTTTTAAAACAGACTCCTTAAAATGATAGATAAATGTACTCTCAATGTGCTATAAGGGAAGTCACCTCTGTGGTAGTCTCCCCCCAAATCTATGACCCCCATCTGATGTTATGTTGGACAATTTAATTGGCAAACAGAGGAACATTGTACTAATTTTTAATGCTGTCGAGGTCAGTCTTTGAGAAACCATCATAGATCAGAGAGGACTAAGAAGACAGGAGGACTAAATGCAACGTGTTATCCTCACAATAGGACCCTGCAACAGAAATGGGGCATTGGGGAGAAAATAACTGGTGAAATCTGAATAAAGTCTAAGTTTATTCACAAGAACATACCAATGTTAGTCTCCTACTTTTGATCACTGGACCTCAGTAACGGATGATAATAACCTCAGGGGAAACAATCTGGGTATACAGGAACTTCCTGTATTATCTAACTTTCACGTAAATCCAAAAATATTCTAAGCTTTAAAAGTTTAATAAATGGTAGGCCAAGAGTGAGATCTAGAGTGCAGCTCATAAGAACCAAGTTTTCAACTGGCTGCACCATTTGTAAATCAATTTGCAGCCTGTTTCTTAGGTGTATCATAAGTAAAGGGCCAAAATATTGAGACTTTTCTGAGACCGTGCCAATTTAAGCAGTACCTGTAAAGCAGGTCTGGCATGAGGGAATATAAAGCACTTCTAAGTGCCTCAGGAAACAGTTCGTGAAGAAATAAGGAAGTATTGAGGGACCGGATGAAAAATAATGTCCCAACAGTGTGGAGGGAGCAGCGGTGAAGGGGAAATAAAAAGAATTAAGATGTGTTATGCATATGTATGAACTCCCTAGGATGAATGTAATTATATATGCTGCTAACATGTACTACCAAAAATTTTTAAAAAGAAAAGAAACAGTCAGGCTCTAGGTAAAAATGGGAGACAGAGCTGGTGTTTCATCATCTCTTCCTGGTCCCAGTCTGTGGCCTAAATACATTTTCCAGATACAGAAAGGCAGACAGATATGGAAAGAGTTTACTACTTGCAGATTCTCACCAAATTAACTTAAAAAGATAGTAAAATTATGTAAATTGGGAACAGAGTGTTCCAAATTAAAATATTCAACAGGTGAGTTATTCCACAGGAAGGGGAAGACTGATTAGCTTTAGATGAGGTTGAATGAATTCTGTTAAGTTAATTTTGCAAGATAAAATTTCAAGGTGACCTTATAGCATTTAAACTCAGACTTTAGGGGGAATCAGAGCCAAATAAGAGCTCAGTGGTTTTCTCTGTTCCTCTTTTTTTTACTCCTCCACTTCTCCCTAGAGCTAGAGAACCTGCAGAATCATGGGAGCTAATAACTCTCTCTGAGGATCAATAGCTCCGTGAAACAAAGAAGTAAAGAACTATAGTTAGTAACCCAATGAACTCTAGCCTAGCGTAAGATCCAGGAGAATTAGATGAGTTATACTCTTAGATTCCTACAAAGTTTGAAGAAAGGCGAAGATTCTCAACACATCCTCTGCTCTAGCTGTAGGAGTATTGGCTATTGTTCAAAACCATGACGCTTTTCCATTGCTCAGCCAGGCTGTTCTCTCTCTGCGTTGTCATACATGCTTGTTTGTCCCTCAAAGCTCAGTTCAAGCACCTTTCCTAAGAGGCTTCCCCAACTCCTAGGCAGCATTAGTATTTCTTTCTTTAGTATTTTCACAGTGCCCTATTTATATGTATGCATAATATTAGCATATAGAGGTCATTGTTTTCAACCAAGTTCTAAGAAACTGTGAGCTCCTGAGGTACAAATTGATCAGCACCTAATAGGACTGAAAAATGCCAAGTAGCTAGATAGATAAGTGGATGGATGGGGAGACTGTGGGAGAGAGCACTTAGAAGCTCAATACATCCCTGTACCTTTTTTCCTCAACACACTTTTGTATTTCATTCTGCAGCTTCCCCCCAAAACAGGTCACATGACTCTCAGTTCATACCAACCGAGAGAGCATGGCAAAATATTTTGTCAGCCATTTTCCCAGTCTTTTAAACTCTCCCAAACAGTCCTCCAAATCGTCTTGTCTTCCCAAGTGCTAGCCAGATGCAGAGAACCCAACAGAAGAACCAAGATCCATGGCAAAGAAGCCAAGTGGAAGAACCCCAGTTCCCAAACAACTGCCTGGAGCACAGGTCCCCCATCCTGAGTTAGAGAATGACACAAACAAAAAATAAACCTTTATTGCAGAAACTGACTAAATTTGGAGATCATTAGAGCAGTTAGCCTATCCTGACTAGACTTGAATAAATCTTTTTTAAATAGAGTGAGTGAGCTTTTGGTTTCTGACAAACATTAGGTCAATGACAGCTATCTGTCCCATCCCTGTATCTTTCAGATACTTGCTATTGTTACTGCTTAGATTAAAAACAAAACAGGCAAATAAACAAAACCCTCAGAGAGAGGGAGAGAGTAGACTGACTTATAGCCTTTGAGAAATAAGGAAACAGTCTTTTTTTTTAGAGCTGCCCCAATGCTAAAAATTGCAATAAGTCCACTAAGAGACAGTGACATAGGAAAAAAGTCATTTCCACCAAAAACTGCTTGTAGCTCCCAGCTTCTGGGAAAAACTACCCACACATCCACAGTGGCTGGACTAAAGTGATCACACCTGATGAGCTAGGGACAGTCAAACAATTCCAGGAGATTTTATGGTTTGAGTGGCTTTCAATTTCTTCCAGTATTAGGAACCATGCTGACCTGCAGTAGCAATCTTCTTGTTATAGACTGAGTTGTGTCCCCACTAAATTCTTATGTTGGAATCCCCAGAAATTCTGAATAGAACTTTATTTAGAGATAGGTTCTTTACAAGGGTGATTTAAAGTGAGGTCATTCAAGCAGACCTTGATCTAGTATGACTGATATCCTTACAAAAATGAAAAACTTGGACACAGAAATTCAGAGGAAAGGCAAAGGCAGTAAGAAGAGACAGAAAGAGAAGACAGCTATCTAGAAGCCAAGGAGAGAGTATTACAACAGATTCTCCCTCATGATCCTCAGAAAAAAATAATTCTGTCTACATGTTGATCTCTGCCTTGTATCCTCCAGGGCTCTAAGATGACACAGTTCTGCTAAATCACCTACATCACCCAGTGTGCAGTGCTTGCAGCAGCTTGAACAAGCTAATCATCGAGCTCCTAGAGAGTGTTATGGTTTGTATGTGGAATCCCTCCAAAGCCTCATGAACTCATAAGTGGGGCTTTTAGGAAGTGGCCGGATCATGGGTGTGTGAGGCTGATCAGACTGCGTGTGATAGTGGGATTAAAGGTGTAGAGTAATGGACTTAACATACAGTGGACCTTTGAATTGTGACCAGCCTGACATACAAACACCTTGGGTTAAATTAATGGAAGATTCATCTGCCTCTTGTTATCTATAGTGTGTACCCAAGTAAACATCCAGATCTCAGCTGTACTGACTTAGTTACAACCGATCAAATTCGTAAGTCAAGGTTCCTCTGTAGTTCAGATAATGGGAGCCCCAACCTGGGTGTGGGTGACACCATTTAAGAGGCTTATAGCCTCAATGAAATATAAAGGGACAGAAATAATGCAGGCTTGCTGCTTGCTGCTTCCTGCCTTCCCCTGTCATGGACCTTTTCTTCCCTGCCACATCACCTGCCTTGGAGCCAGCCAACTATGAACTGAAACCCCTATAAACTATGAGCCAAAATAAACCTTTCCTCCTTTAACTTGCAAGTGTCAACTACTTTGTCCCAGCAACAAAAAAACTAAGACAGAGAGGGCCTATCTGAGGAAGAAAACAGGTGAGAATTGGGAAAAGACAACCAGGCTCCAGTTGTTCAAGGTCTACTCAATATCATTCAAGAAGATGACTTCTCGGGGCCAGGGATTTAGTTCAGTTGTTCCACCACCTGCCTCCCAAGCACAAGGTCCCAACTTTGATCCCCAGTGCAAAAAGCATAAAAACAAAAAAGAGTTGTTTCATTAAAGATAAAAATAAACACACAAAAGACCTTTAAAAAAAAAAAGAATATAACTCCTCAATGTCTTCCTCCCAACCCCATTTTGAGCTTTCTGTCACATTGGGGAAAGATCTCTAAGTAATAGAAGTATAAGCGTTCCACCCACCAAGTCCTGCCTAGGGTAATAATATTCAATAACACTGCCCTCTTCTTTCCAATAAGTACTGTTCAATATTTATTTCCATCTTTAAAAATAATTAAACTTGCTTTTATTTGGGGAATATCGAGCCTTGGCTCTAGTGTGAAGCAGTACCACACCATTTTAGGAAATGCTTCTTTGCAGTGCAGAGGGGTTGTTTTTGTCTTTTTTTTTTTTTAAATCTGACACTTTCAGGCTGGGAAACCTAGGCATGTGAGAAAAGGAATACAAAACAGTATCAATCGAGGGTGCATTCAAATATAGCTGCATGTATACCACAATCGGTATCTCAACACAACGAGCAGAGAACTGTTTATAATCAACAGATCTCAGTTTGATCAAATCACTTAAATGCAATGTGACACAAAGACCCTGGGGTTTGCAGCAAGTGGATCCTGGGTCTGTACTCAGCTCTGATGCTTTCTGTGGGGGCTTCAGGGAAGAAAAAAGCTAACGGGGCCACTGAGCAGCAGCCTTTTTGTCTATGAAATGAGGATAAAGATTCTACCTGTGAGTCGATACCCACATCGGTAGCAAGGGGAGTACTGCTGCAACTACCAACTTCATACAGAAGGTACTTCCCAGAGGGTATCGGTAAGTCCCCTTTATTCTTATTTATCTTATCATTTATTCCTAGGGCTCTCAGTTTCTCCATTTATGGACTTTGCATAACAGTTCCTCCTGGTAACGGGATTCTTCCAGAGATTAAAAAGATTTTGCAACTTGAAAGTGACTTGTGACATAGATGCCAGACATAAAGTAAATGCATTTCGAGAAGCAAGTGGTTATGAAGTTCACAGCACCTCAACTTCCTGCATCTAAATATGGCTCTCCATAGCAACAACTTTATGAGAAGGGACCAGGATCCTCCTAGCAAATGGGAAGTAGCAGAAATGTGGTAACAAGTCCAGGTCCTAGACATGCAGCCAAAGTGACAGGGATGACCCTGCCAAGATCCAGACCTCCAGTTCACACTGCAACGTGAGTACAAAGCCTATAGCCAGAGACAGGTACAGTGACCCTTGAGTTACAGCCAGCCTATGAACAACTTGAGTTATGCCTGGAATTTCAGTTTTAATTTATGGCCAAAGACTTTGGTCATGTCCCAAATGCTGGCCACTTGTGCTTACAGATGGTCTCAGATGCAGATGTCACCCTTACAGAGTCCCTGCCTTTGTGCGGTTCACTGAGAAATCCCAGGATGGCTGATCTCTAAGGACCCTGAGATCTGCCTGTAATAAGGGAGAGAGGCTTTGAAGGCTGTGCAGAGGAGCCTGAGCCTTCACTTGACCGATCTGAGTTACAACCCAAGAACAAATTGTATTCATAAGTCAAAGGTCCAATGTAATCCTGAGAGCCAGCTGTTTTAGATGTCAGAAGCTGAAACAGAGCACGTGAGGCTGGAATTCTTCATATAGCAGCAGCGCACCTGGCCTTGCTCGGTGGCTGTCTCAGTTCTTCTTGGTTAGCACCCACCTGGCAGGAAATTCTCCTATTCTGCACTGGGCCTTGCTGGTAGCCCTGAGGGGTTCTGGTGGACTGATAGTCACCCTACCAAAACATCAAAACAGAACTGAACCTGTTCCAGGCCGGGGAGGAGTAATCAGTGACCAGGTACCATGGCTTCAAATACTTCACTCACATCCATCCTAAGAGCTTTTCACTTAGAGACAAAGTAGAATTCAAGTAGCTTTCTTAAGCAATACAGTCTAAAAAGAACAAGTGACAACATCTGTTATTCAGCAAGGGAAAAGATAGTTATTTTGTGCCTAAACGGCACACGGAACCATGTACTCGCCCCTAATGTTTCAAAAGAAGGCTATCTGGTCAACTGATCCTTAAAAGAGGAAAGAAACCAGAAAATGCAAAGTTTGAGGGGTGACCAAGGGAGTGGGGTGGGTCACACCCACTTTGCCTATTTGTAGTGTTCTAAGCTTGGGGGGGCGGTCTCAGCCTCAGACTGTTAGTGTTTTAGAAACAGATGACTCAGACACTCTTCCTAGGCTTTCCTAGATCATGCCAGTTTTCAGATAAAGAAGAGGAGGACAAAAGAAGGCAGCGAGTTTGTGGACATAGGGAGTGGGCCCTATGCCATGTTCTGTGTATGGCGGATCAGTGCACGAGAGAGAGCCATGCTACTACGTATACCCAACATGATAACACAAACTTCTGAGAAGCAAGCATCAAAATTGCAGCATGAGATTTCTCAATAGCTTTCTCCTATTCCGGACTACATTTTGCTCTGTTTTTTCAATCAAAGAGAAGGAAAACATCTTTTGGCCCCACCCCCAGCTCACTGACTTGGTTGACAAAGTCAGGATAAAATTATGTTTTAGAAACGATTCCTGAATGGCACTAGGCAGTAGTATGATATCCCTCTCCATGGGGATGAGGGAATGGAGATTTAAAGCCAAGAGGCCTGGATTTAGGCAGGAGCTGTGTTTTATTAAGAGCTAATCCTTGAAAAAGACACTCAAGATCTTGATTTTCTTATCCATACACATGGCTAATACCTTCTTGTGAGAAGAAAACATATTAAGGTGTCGGTCAGTGCATGCTGTGAGCTTACCAGCATTACAGAACTGTCCAATTATTAGTAAAAGCAAGAAAGGATACTTGAAAATCACTGACAATCATCCCCAAGAAATCCTGATGACACTGAGGCAGAGGTCAAATTCAACCAGCCTATCCCAAGGTGTGAAGACAGCTCTCCCAAGGAGCCCAAAACAACTGCAACAAAAACAAATAAGTAAATGATACTGAGGCAGAATCTAAGAAAATATGAAATTGATATCTTCATAGCTTTGTCTTCAGATGATCAATCACTCAAGGGGAAAAACGAGACGCATCTTGGCAGCCTTTTTTTTTCCCAGAAAAGCCAATCTACAGTGGCATTTGGAGACTTTGTTAAACCTAACAGGATTGTGTCAAATGAAATCTGCAAGCCTTCAGATTAAATGGGGAAAAGAACAGAAAGGAGTTGCACTGGTGATGTCATGGCTCGGATTTAGCCTAAACTGAGGGGTGGCTTGGATGCTTGGGACACTTTCTTAAATCCAACACAACACTTTCATCTGATTCTATGGACAGAACTTCCTGCTCCTCTCACTCCAGCTTTTCTGAGCTACAGAGAGGTCTCCCCAAATATTCAGTACCCCTCCTGCATGTGGGTTCTATCCTTTTCCTTCCCCCTCTGACTCCTCCACAATTTTGCTGGTGAAGTCAAATCAGGATGCCTCTCCTCTACCAAGAGGGTTGGCCATGGACATCACGTGGAATCAGCACAGTTCTGCTTCCCATCAGCCTTACCCAAGTGGCAGGAACCCCACTCCTGCCACTTTTTTGCCTCTGTGGTCTCCAAGGAGATTTGGCCTGGGTTCACTATGCCCAGCAGGAACCTGTGTGGAAAGAGACTCATTTGTACCTATCAACCTTCCCACCAAGACTCAGGCCCAAGTTCCCTAAACTGACAGCAGACAGACCCAGTACTGATACTACATATACCTCTCCTTGCTTCTGTCCTGGCCACTTTCTCATACCTTCTGTGAGTTGCAACAAGCTTTCATTTCTACCCTGGCTCCAGAGTCAGCTCATGTGAAGCTTCACTCTGGGCATAGTTGCTCATTCCTTAGGACCTGCCCATCAGCTGACAATATACCAACAGTGGAGAACCTACAGCACACGTGCCAGGGGTGGGTGTTTGTACCACTGAAAGCTCTAAAAGATTCGCTATCACTGCTGAGTACAGCCAGTTGACAGAGGCGGTGTACCCACAGGCAATTGGGAGCTAGGCAGAGTGCTAGATTAGTGATAGCCACAGTCAGTGCCTTCTAGCAAAACTAGGAGAATCCCACCACATGCATAAAATTTCCGTTACTTTTTTTTTTTTTTTTTTTTGTTT
>NW_022900950.1:67980896-67982992 GCF_012274545.1 Fukomys damarensis | reverse complement strand
TTTTTTTTTTTTTTTTTTGGTACTGGTGACCAAACTCGGGTCCTTGTGCTTATGAGGCAGGCAGCTGCACCACTAAGCTAGATCCCAGGCCCAACTTTCCATTACTTACAGGATTTTCTCTCACATATTCTTCTCTTAGAGATAAAATTTGCACTATGCCTGTAATCATGATGTTCTGATGTCTAAAAATGTTCTGCTAGGCATAGTGGTTGGACTACTACAACCCCAGCACTCAAGAGACTGAAGCAGGAAAACTGTCGCAAGTTTAAGGCCAGCCTGGGCTACATAGTGAGTTCGAGACCAGCCTGGACTACATAAGAGACTTTGTCTTAGAAACAAACCCTCAAAATAAACATGGGTCTATAATCACACAGCCACAGCTGATTCGAATTCTCCCCTCAATCAAAACTACCTATTCATTTCTGAAAACCAAAATGTCCAGGCAAATGGAATACCTGAAGCATTAGGACAATGCTCTGAGTGATAGAAGCAAGTTCTTTTTTGAACACTATGTAGAGCATATATCTCATTATGACCAAAGGATAAAGAAAGGAGAAGTCACTGGGCCTAGTGACCTAATCCCAGCACTCAGGGAGACTGTGGCTGGAGGACCTCAAATTCAAGCCCAATCTGGGCCATTTAGAGACTTTGCAAGACAATGTCTCAAAAATAAGAATTTAAAAAGGGCTGGGGGATGTGGTTCAGCATGAAAGCACTGGATTTAAATCTCCAGCACTGGAAGTAAATAGAAAGCAGGGAAAAGCAAGTATCCAGAAGAAGGGCACATGTGGAGATACCTCTCACTGGCTTTATGGTGCAATCCATATATCCAGATACCAAAAGGACCCTGCAAGTGCGTTCAGCATAAGCTGCTCCTAGGGCTCCTTCATCATTTCCCTTGATGCTCATTGCCAGCAGGGAGGTCCATGGGAGCCTCCGGCACCTGGCGAAATGCTGTTCCCCATTCCTCCAGGAGAGCTAGAAGATGAGAGACGGAACAAGGAAAAGGCAGCTGGAAGGATCCACTTTCTCCTTCGATACCTCGCTGCCCCTGCAGCATCCAAGTGCTAAGCACTGTCCAGCCTGGGTGTCTTGAGCATCTCTTAAATCTCAACAGTCAGGGCTCTGTTTGGCTTCCTCTGGTTTGGTTTGGTTGGGTGGTGTTTTCCAGTTGGCAATAACCTTCAGCAAGCTTCACACTTGGCTGTCTGCTCAAATGTTGTTGCCTATGCCCAGCTTTCAGACAGTAAATCTGTGGTTTTGTGAAATGAGGGCATTTTCCCAAGGTTAAATGATCCCAAATGGCAAAGTTTGGATTTGCAAACATCTGCTATCAGTGCCATGCCTATCTTTGCTCACTGTGAAGATTCAACATCATGAGCCTCATTATTCCCCAATCGTTCATTATTCCCTCTCCAAAGGGGAGCTTCTACCAGTGACACCAGAGGGTGGCCCTCACTCCTGTTTTCTCTTCTCTGCATTTGTGCGTTTTCTTAAGTATTTCAGGTAGAAGGAGCAGCAAGAGGCAAGACAGAAATGGGACTCTATCCGGCACTTTTGCAAAATGTGCAAGAGGCAAAGGGTCACACTGTGGGTTGAGAACAGGTAAAAGGAGGAGAGAAGGCTCCAAAGAATGAGTAGAGGGAGATTACTGAAGTTCTTGCAAAGCATTTACAGTTTCCTAGTGGTGAGGGATGGCCATAAAATAGTCTTTAAAGGGAAATAACAAGCTCAGATGTGTGTCATAGAAAGCAGTTGGATAATGGCTAGAATCGACAACATGATGGTGTCAAGAGATTATTTTATTTTAAATGTGTGGCAAGCCCACCCGTGTTGTGAATGACGATTTTTTCTTCTTTTTAAGGGCTGAATGTAGGTTGTTTTGTTTCATGCTGCTTTGTGCTACAGGACATCAAACTGAGTGCCTTCATACATTTCTAGCCCTTCCTAATTTTTTAGTTTGAGATAGGATCTCAGTTAGTTGCTCAATTCCCCAGGCTATTATTTGATAATCATAGATGAAATGGAGGAAAAGGATTCAAAAGGCATTGTAAAGTTCTAAGTATTAGGCACTGGTGATCAGTGCAATTCTGGGG
>NW_022900950.1:67926490-67980746 GCF_012274545.1 Fukomys damarensis | reverse complement strand
GAGGGCAGGATTAACAAATAGGAATGCAGACATCCCAGCTTGGATGGTGGTGGGAGTGGTCATGCTCTCTGTGGAGAATACTTTTCTTTTTTTCAGGGGTGGGGATACCAGGGATCAAACTTGGGACCTTACACTGAGCCAAATGGCTGGCCCTCTGTGGAGAATCCCAGGTCCAGAGGCCCAAGGACAACCTCAGACTCAGGCACACTGCTGAGCTGGCTGGAGGACATTTGAGGGGCCATGCCCGAGGGGGCCGTGAATGTTTGGGGCTGGAATTCAATATAAACTTGAGTCTCGACCACCAAAAGGTGTGAGAGTGAAGGAGACCACTGGCAAAAACAGAGCAAGGAAAAGTTTAAGTAGCAAAATCCTGATGACTGCTGGAAAATGTTGATGACGAGGTATGCAGATTAAAAAAAAGGCTTAAAAACTTGAGAAGAGGTGGTTCAAGACATAGATGGGAAAAAAGGGACACATGAATCTAAAGTTAGGAAAAGTACTAGCCTTGTTTGGGCACAAGGGGAGATGCTTGTTACATTTTATATAAAATTATTTTAAAAACAGTCCAGTCATAAAATGCAAGTTTCAAAATTCTTACTTATTCTCAGCCATGGAATTTACAGATTCCAAAGTGTATCACAGGCCTTAATTTTTCTGTACTAATCAGATTGGTTTATTCTCTTGGTAACAGTTTGTAACAGAAGAAAACCAGCAAAATGCTATTGGCTGTATAAAGAACATAGCTAGGAGGCATATTTTTCAAAAGAATTAAAGGATATAGTCCTGAGCTATTATGGCTTTAGCACTATATTGCTTGCTGCATACAATGAAACCTGAACATTATTAAAAGAGCTAGCAAAACTGTAGTCCTGGTCCACAATGCTATGTGGACATAACTTTGGAACTAGAATAAGCAACACCCCCTCCTTTCAAGAACCGTGAGGTACAGGCCCAGTGCTAAAAGATGCTAGAAGTCACATTGTTTAGAAGTCACACATAATGAGAACATCAAAGGTGCCCAGGGAGATTGCTTATTCCTCTCACCCCATCCCCTCAACTCCATTCTCTCCTTTCATGATAATTTATAATCTCAATATAATTCTGGCTCAGCACAAGTTGCCAAAGCAGAGATTGTATCCACCAGCGTTCTGGTGACCATGTGGTGACCCAGCTCTAACCAATGCAGAGAAATGCTAGGTATTACAGTTTAACCCTAAAATGTCCCCCAGACCCTCAAATGTTCAGGTATGGGGCCTAGTGGGAAGGGCCAGTCACTGGGGGCGGGACCCAGAAGGGTACCTTCTTGTGCCTGGCTTATTTCCTCCCTCTCCCCCCAGGTTCCCTGAGGAGTAGTTTCCCTCTGCTGTACCCTTCTGCCGTGATGTTTCCACCTTGCAGAACTCAGATAGAGTCCTCTGAACGTATGGTCCAATCCAAAGGAAGCCTCTCCCTTTTTGAAGTTGCAGGCATTGAGTGTTTTTTTCCCTCCTCCGGTGGGACAATTATACAAGGCAGTGACTTCTCCATCACTTGCTTAATAGAAAGTCACTTATCCTGGGTTTCCCTTCCCCTTTCTCATGGGTGAGAATGAGGACCATGTAACAAAGCCACCTTGGCTTTGGGGGACAAGGTAGCAGAGCGACAAGAGGAAGGGACTCAGGGTGCCATGTAATCTGGTAACCCAGAGTGGCCTCCTCAGCCAGAACCACTCACCACGGCAGACTCTCCGCTCTCATTGAATGCCCCACACGTGGCATCTACTTTAGCTTCTGCTCTGACACAGCGATCATTTACTGAAGGATGAGTGGATGTTCTGTTCATCAGCCCAGTGGAGCGTCACATGATTCTGAGTGCTTACTTCATATGACTATGTACACGGCAAAGACCAAGACAGGCAGGCGAAGTCATGTGCCCTTGATCAAGAGCCAATGGGGACTGGAGCCAGGAATTTATGTCTGCAGGAAAACACAAGCTACACTTTTTTGTTTTTGGTACTGGGGATCAAACTAAGGTCCTTGCGCTTGTGAAGCAGGCACTGGAGCCTCTGAGCTAAATCCCCAGCCCCACAAGCTATGCTTCTAGACTAATGCCCTTATTATGTCTTAACAATTCTTATTGCAATAACAAAAATAACTTTGTGAATTCTTAATTTTTTATTTATCTTTAATTAATGAATAAATTATATAAGCTGAGCCTGGTGGTGCACACATGTAACCCCACCAGTGGGGAGGCTGAGGCAGGAGGACCATGAGTTCCAGGCCACCCTGAACTACATAGCAAAACCCTATCTCAAAAAGGCAAAGAAAAAAATGTATATATATTTATATTTATATACTTATACACACACACACACATATATATATACATATATATATATTGTGTGTGCAACATTTTGATACTATTAACTATAGTCACTACAATAGTCACTACATTATATAATGGATCTCATGAACTTGATCCTTCCAGAAATTTTTTATCATTTAACCCGCATTCCCTCCCTCACCACAGAACTTGTATCTCCGTGCATTCGACTGTTTGTCTTTCCACACATAAGTGCGAATATGTCCTTCTAGGTCTTTTTTCACTCGACATGACATTCTCCAAGTTCACCCATGTTGTTGCAAATGACAGGATGTAAGATTGAATATATTAAATTACTTGAAATGTATTAATAAACCTTATTACTAAATACATAATAATTTAAAGGAGTATTACTGAGTAACCGCTATTTATGAATAATATTAGTCAGGCACTACACATCTATTTTGGGTTAAAAGTGATAAAGGCTAAGGATTTAGCTCAGTGGTACCGTGCCTACCTTGCAAGCACAAGGTCCTGAGTTCAACCCCTGGTACCAGAAAAAAAAAAAAATACACGCACACACACACACATATATAAGTGCTATACAATGGTCACCAATTTTATCCCTGTTTATCAGAGAAAACCGAGTGGCTTAAGCACCTCACCCAAAGTCACTGTGACGAGCTAAATAATGTCTCACTCCAGCTTCAAAAACCTGTATGTTGAAGGCCTAACCCCCAATGCCTCAGATGACGTCCTTACTGGGACAGAGGAAACCTGGAAGCTCCATAACCACAGGCCACTGCCATGAAGTAATTAGGATGAGTCCTACTCCAATCTGAATGCTGTCCTTAGAAGAATAAATTGAGACACAGACCTGTGTAGAGGGAAAACCATGAAAAGACACAGGTAAGAGAGTCCTGCAAGTCCAGGAGACGCCTCAGGAGAAACCAAGCCCGCCCTGCTGGCACCTTGGCCTCAGGCCCAGAGGAGGAGGTACTGAGACAGAAAGAAGGTCTGTGGTTGAAATCCCTCAGTCTGTGTGCTCTATGGCAGTCTGAGCAGACGGGTGCAGAGTCACAGGTAAGAGATCCATCTGGTGAAGTGGGACCCGTGGAATTAAATCCCTTGACCGTTTGGTAGAGGAGAAAAACATGCCAAGTGAAAGTAGCAATTGAGTAGGGTCTTACAAAGGGGTGCACATGTCCTCCAGGTTGGGAAAGAGAAAAGCAGAATCTGTGGGGGTGGGCAGCAGGCGCAGCCTGTGAGAGATGGGGGTGCGCATCCACCAGCTGCTGCTCTGGCTGGGAGCCCAAAGAGCACAAGGGGCCTCCTGGGGCCGACGCCAGCTCAAAGAGAAGCCCGCCAGCTGGTCCGGGGTACAGGGAAGCCAAGGCCCCTCCACAGCTGGCTCCAGGAGAGGCGGCCTCCAGGGAGCCAGGCCTTATGTTCTCACCAGGAGATTCCCATCTGTTCAGTCCTCTGAAAACCCACAGCCGGACCAGCCTGGCTCTTTGTTCTCCTTTCGACCTTTCCCACGTAGAGAACACGGTGCATTTATGTCCTAGGTCCTTAGGAGATATTTCCAGAGGCTTGCCCAGAGAAACCTGTATTTGTCAGTCAGTCAAGAGCTGCCCTATGTGGAATAAAATGTTGTTACCTCATTCCTCTTTTCACATGATGGTTAATGTTTTATGTCCATTTGGCTCGGCCACCAGGCCCAGATATTCAGTCCATATTTTCTGGATGTTTCAGTGCAGCTGTTCTTGGGATGTGATTAGCATTTAAATCTGTGGATTCTGAGTAAAGCAGGCCTTCCATGGTGTGAATGGGTCCCAAAGAGCCCAAAGACTGAACTCCCAGGAGCAAGACAAGAATTCTGCAGGAGATGGCCTTTGGGATCAAAGCACAAAGTCTTCCTCCTCCAGCCTGCTGGGCCACCCCATCTGGCTTTGGGCTTTATGCTTTCAGTCCTGTAAGCCAATTCCTAAAATCAGCCAATCAAACTAACCATGTCTCTCTGCCTGCCTGCCTGTCTTCTCCACCCCTCATGTGTGTGCATGTGTGTGTCTTGTAATATATGTGTATGTATGTACACACAACACGGTACCCACATACACCCTGTTGACTCCGTTTCTCTTGGAAAATCCTAATACACCCCTCTGCCCTCAGCCAGGCTCCGCCCACCCAAGACAAAGTCTAGACCCTGACCTTGGGCGCCCTAACTGGAAGCACGGACAACAAAGTCCGGCCTCAGTGTATGCAAGGACTGGCACACCATGGCTCCGGGCTGCGATGTGAGAGCAAGGACCACTCCTTCCCCACTTTGCTGCCACGTCCTCCTCTTGAGTCAACATGTTTTGAACCCAGCATTGGGCTGGACAGGTCCATGGAATGAACATCGTGGCACTGTTCAGTCCCAACTCTTCTAGGGATGAGGCTGGCCACAGGAAGGGCCCCGGATCCACTGGGAGTGAGGTGTCCAGCAGCAATGAGAAGCTCTATGGGCACTCGCAGGAGAGAGCACTGTCAGACAGTGTGTGAGGGAAGGAAAGGCAGGGCCACAGGACCCCGGCAGCAGAGTTGGCACCAAACTGTGCCTTGAACAATGACCAGGCTGGGCTGGAAGGTGTGGAGAAGCACCTGCCAGGATCTTTGCTAGGCCAGGATGGGAGGACAGGAGGAGGAGGAGGTGGCGGTGGCAAGAGCTTGAAGAGCTCCTCTGATAAAAAGGGATAAAATTGGTGACCATCGTGTAGCACTTTTTTTTTCTGATACCAAGGGTTGCACTCAGGTTCGTCATGGGACCACCCTGCAGCAGTCCTCCAACTCCACCACTCATACTTTCTACCCTGGCATAAAATCCTGCCACATTTTTTTCTTCTGGCCTTCGCTGCCTGATTCTCCAGATCACTGGAGATACTAGACACTAGTTTTCTTGTGCCTGCAGCTGTGATTAAGGGACAGTTACTTCTTTGCCAGCAGACAGAAACTAGAAACATTCATCTTACTCCAGAAAGAAAGGCTAACATCGATATAACAATAACAAATGCTGGTGAGGCTGCAGGGAAAAAGTAAGTCTTCTGCCTTGTTGGTGGGACTATCAACCAGTATGACCACTATAAAACACTTCAAAAAACAATATTCCTAAAAATCTAAAAACAGAAATTCCATTCAACCCAACTATTCCCCTTCTAGGTATCTTTCCAAAAGATTTAAAAGACAAATTACAATAATACATACGTCCTTATGTTTGTAGCAACACAGCTCAGAATAGCTAAATCTTGGAAGTGGCCTATTTGCCCATTAGCAAGTGAATGGATAAAGAAAAAGTGGACACAATGGAATATTACTCTGCCATGAAAAGGATAACCGTGAGGCATTTGTAGGGAAATGGATGCATGTTGAGACCATAAAGTGAAATAAATGAGACACAGGAGCTGACACGACACACGGTTTCTCTTACATGAGAAAACCAAAGTATCAATAGCAAGCAGAGATAGAGCTTTTGCAAAAGGAAAATAAAGAGAGAGATGGAGGAAGGAGATTTTTAAAAAAGTTTTACGATGTGATATGTACATGTCCTAACTCCCCTCGAGGAAGGCAATCATTATGTATTGTAAATATGTATGAGTAACATTTTTTTAAAGTAAAAAGTAGGTATTTTCCAAGCCATCACAGTGTTTTCCTTTCCTTTCCTTTTCTGTGTGTGTGTGTAAGGAAAAAAAATAGAACCATGTCTTATTGTCAGTGTTTCCACACTCAATTCCCAGATTCCAAGTATAGTCAGGTTGGCAATAGCAGAGCATGATTTTCTACTGGGAAGTTGTCCTGGGCAGGGGGTGCAATTCCTGGATTCCTCTCTTTGCTGTGTGGAGATTCTGGCTCTGTGTTGGATTACACAAACCGCAGCCTGTCTAGCCTCAGTGTCAACCTATGATTTGCTGTTTTATGGAATTGTGCTGAAGATGTAGGGCCTTGGCTGAAAGCAGGGTTTTGAACAGGTATCTGTAAACCCCCATTCATAGCAGCATTTTCCTAATTGCACAATTATTCTAAAGCCCCATATTCATCAACAGATGAATTTGTGTTTAGGTGTCCCTTCAAAGCCTAATGCGGATGGGCTGAGATTTTCTTTTTCAGAGGTAGCTGAACCTGGAATGCGTGATGCTTGCATTAAGAGTGTGTAGTTACTAAACCACTACATGTGAATGATCAATTTGGTACAGCCCTAATCCCGGTCATCTGAACATGATAAGAGAGGCAGACAGATGTTGTAAAACTCTTGTCATCTTTGCTGCCTTGTGTGCTCCATGTTGCTGCTCTGAGATGCCCGTTTACCATCCCTGTCTTGGAGCCAACAGATTATGGACTGAAACCTCTGAACTGTAAGCCAAATAAACCCATTCTCTTTTAACCCTGGGTGTGGGGTATTTTGTCTCAGCAGTGAGAGAAAGGTAACACAATGACACAGCTTTAAAAAACAATAAGGGAACATGAAAAATGGAACCAACAGCTCCTAGATGACTCAGACAGGTCTAAGAGAAACTGGGTTACCAAAAAAATCAGAAAGCAGTGCAAGTAATAGCAACAAACTTTCTAGATGTGGAAAAAGAATTTAACATACACACAGTGAAGCATATAGAACCCTGAACAGCCAGTCATCAGGAGAAGAAAAAGAAACTCCACACCACATAATAAATCAAACACCAGAAATACAACTCAAGAACAAAATCTTAAAGATGGCCAATGAAAAGAAATGAATCATATACATAGGAAAATCTATTAGAATTACAACAAAACTGAACACAAACCTTAAAGATAAGGAGATCCTGGAATGAAGTCCTTCAATCTCTTAAAGACAACAACTTCTAACCTAGATTGTTATATCCTGCAAAATTGTCTTTTAAATGGATGGAGAAATAAGATATAGCCATGATAAAGAAAACAAAGAAATTCATGACTGCAGCAGGAAACTATGAGGGATTCCCAGACAGACCACTCAAACACGGAGTTAGAAGCAAAAGCAGCTTCAACACCGCCAGCTCAAGGGGGACTAGTATCCCTATGCCAACAAATGGAAATGAAACATCACATGCTTGAATAACCCATGGATCACAGAGTCCCGTAAGGAAGAAATAAGACAACTCCTAGAATTAAGTGATAATGGCACCAAAACACACCAGAATTTGTGGGATACAATGAAATCAGTCCTATAAGGGATGTTTACAGTGGTGAAAGCCCACATTAGAAAAATGGAATGAATCCAAATAAATAACCTAAGGATGGACCTCAAGGTCTTAGAGAAACAAGAACAATCCAATCCCAGAGCTTGCATAAGGAAGGAAAGGATCAGACCAGAAACCAATGAAATGGAGACCAGAAGGACAAAGAATCAATGAATCAAAGAGCTGATTTTTAAAAATAGTCAAACCCTTAGCCAGTTTTACTAAGGAAAGATAAAAAATTAATGCAATTAAAAAAAGATGGAATCGCAGTGGACCCTCCTGAACTCCAGATAATTGTTAGCAACTACTTCACAAAAATATATGCCAAAGAATTGGAGAACCAAGAAATGGAGACACTCCTAGACACATATGAATTGCCAAAATTGTACTTAGAAGACTTAAAACTCTTGAGCAATCCAGTAACAATGAAATGGAAGCATTAATTTAAAAAGTACCAACTGGGCCAGAGATTTAGTTCAGTGGTTCCACTGCCTGCCACACAAGCGCAAAGACCCAAGTTTGCTCCACAGTACAAAAAAAAAAAAAGTACCAACTAAGAAAGCCCAGGACCTGATGGATTCACAGCCAAATTCCATGAGAACTTCAGAGAAGATGTAACACACATATTCCTCAAGCATTTTTATGAAATTGAGAGGGAAGGTACATCCCAAAGTCATTCTCAGAAGGTAACATTTGTCTGATCCCAAAACCAACAAGGGTCCAACCCAAAAAGGAAATTTTATGTCAATTTCTCTAATGAATATAGATGCCAAAATTCTTAAGATACTGGCAAACAAAATGAGACAAACCATCAAAAAGTTTATGCATCGTGACCAAGTAGGCTTCATTCTGTAGGGATAGTTAGGAATAGGAAGTGAAGGGCATGACCTGGGTGAGTAGTGGAATAGAGAACCACACGCTTACTCGTGACATGATGAACCAGAAGGGGCTGCCCTTTGTGGGACCTTTGCATACTTTTTGCTATTTGCCAGTGTCTTGGCTCAACCCAGAAACAAAGGCTAAGACCCTGACTGTACCAGTCAGAGATACTTTTAGAAAATCAGCTCACCCCAAGTATGGGCAACACAAAGATGCCTTTCTGAGAACTTCACCTTGGCTTCACCCTGCCATACAGCTCTCTTGCCCTGTGTCCACCCGCACGCCTTCACCTTCAGCAATATTGTCAGTAAAACTTCTGCTGTACTTCACCTTTGTTATCTGAGTTTCATTCCGTGCTGGAAAGACTTCAGTCCTGAGTCAGCCTCACTTCACCTTTTGTATTCATGTCAGGGTGGAGAGACAAACCAAGGAAGAGAAGAATCTCCTCATAGGAGGGCCCCCAGCCCCCCGGACCTTCGCCTGACAGCACAACCCCAGGGATGCAAGGATGTTTCAACACACGCAAATCAATAAAGGGAATTCAGCTCATGATCATCTCAGCAGATGCAGAAAAAAGCCTTTGATAAAATCCAACACCCATTCATGATAAAAACCCTGAAAATAAAACAGAGAAGGTCCTTATCTCAATGTGATAAAAAACCATTTATAGCCAACCTACTGCCAACATCATATTAAATGGGGAAAAGCTTAAAGCCTTCCCTCAAAAATCAGGAACAAGACACAGACATCCATTATCACCCCTCCCATTCAACATAGTTCTCAGAGCATTATCCAAAACAATGAGGCAAAAGGAATGATACATAAAGAACTCAAAAAAATTAGACACCCCTCTAAATAAAAGACCCAGTTATAAAGCAGGCAAGTGGAATGAATAGACACTTCTCAGAAGAAGGACAAAAATGCCCAATGAATACATTAAAAAATTCTCATCAGTCCTGGCCACAAAGAAATGCAAATTAAAACTACACAATGAACAGCTATCATAAAAAAATCAAACAACAACAAAGTTTAGCAAAGATGTGAAGAAAAAGGAATTCTACCACATTGTCGGTGGGAATGTAAACTAGTAAATCCACTACGGAAATTTGTGTGGAGATTTCTCAAAAAAACTAAATACTAAAATTCCATTTGACCCAATAATCCCCCTTCTAGGTATCTGCCCAGAGGAATTAAAATTATCTTCTTACAGAAATATATGAACGCTTATAGCAGCACAAGTTATAAGAGCTAGATCTTCAAAAGGTGGATACGTCCATCAACAGATGAATGGATAAGGAAAAGGGGGTATTTATACACAATGGAGTACTGTGCTGCCTGCCATAAAGCAACTTGGGAACATAATGCTAAGTGAAATAAATCGGACACACAAGCTCAAATATTGCATGGTTTCTCTTACATGAGAAATACACACTACACACACATACACACATGTATGTATGAAAGAGACAAGATAGAAGGGAGATAAATACGAAGTAGGGAGAAGTTCAAATACTTCCCCAAATTATAAACTATTTTTTAAAAAATACTGTATTTCAATATATATGCTAATTGGTTTCATTTATACCACTAGTTTATCTTAGTGTATTGAAAAGAGACTTTCGTCTTATTATCAGTTCTTTTTAAGAATCTTTTTTATGTATGTCTCCTACTCTGAGTAACTATTTTGAAGCTAAGAATACACTGTGTAATAACTATTGTTATTCTCTTATTATTGGAAAAAATATTACTACTGCTCATTTGATCTTTAATAGTGAAGATGGTGCTGTTCTTTTAACGTTCAAAACAGTTTAGCATCAGAACAGTTACCAGGGCATACATGTTTCCCTTGAAAAGATCACAACACCCAATTCTTCATCCTCATAGCTGGCTTTCTCTCCCTCTTCTGCTGTAGGCTCAAAAATTAATGACATTCTTTCGGGCCCTTGAATGCTTTAAACTGCTCCTGTTCACACCTTTGGGCATAGTGTCCGCCTACGTAGGATGCTCTCCCCAGATTCTCCACACTTAGCTGTGTTATGGTTTATATATGGATGTTTCCCCAAAGCCTCATGAGCTCAAAGGTGGAGTTTTCAGGGATGATTGGATCACAAGGGCATGATACTCATCAGTGGAATAGTCTACTGATGAGTTTATAGCTAAATTTCATTTGTTAGGTAAAGCTTGGTCAGAGGAGATGAGTCACTGGGTGTGTGGCCTAGAAGGATTTCTCTCCTTCCTCCCTCCTTTGATCCTTCTCTCTGCTTCTTGCTGCCATGCCATGAGCTCTTTGTCCTCTGCTATGCCTCTCTTCCACGCCACCCTCCCTTGGCTCCAGCTGACTATACACTGAAACTTTTCCTCCTTTGACTTGTGGATGCAGGTATTTTGCCCCAGGAAAAAGTATTTAAGCTATCTCATCCTCTCCTCCATTTATCCTTCAGCTTCAGCGCTAGCCCTGTCTCCACACCCCTCCCTATCAGATTAGCCCCTTTGCAGTGTGCTCAGGTGACACTGATACTTTTGTTAGCATGCTAAAGCTACTGGAATGCTGAAGTTATGCCCCATGGTAACAAACAATGGAAGCATGGATGAAAGAGGTAAGGTGAAAATGAATTGATTTAAAAAATACAAAGGCTAAGAACTAAAGTCCCTGCTACTCAGGGAAGATTCTTTGTCTAGGTGCTTTTAAGGGATACAGAAGGGAGCTCAGGCCATTGCATAACTAACATAATCTCTACCCTATAGGAAACTATATATTTCTTAGGGTCCAATCTATGCAGTATTCATGTAATGTTCCTGAGCCCATGAGCTCTTGAGCCCATGGCCTTTCTGATCATGTTGTGGGAAGACCTAGACAGCTAAATGAAACCTGGCAGATGTTTTAGTAAAGATCTATTGAGGCGCATGACTCAGCAAACTCCACTTTGGTCTCCCTGTCTCCATTATGGGACTGCTATCCTTCCGCCTAATAGAATCTTAAGTCTTGTCTTGCTAATTTCTATTACACTGTCTTCTCAATGGCTTCATCAATAATGGCTCTCCCGTTAAGGTACAGACTCACGAGCAGGAACGCAATTAAATACATCACCATTATATGTGAAGTTAACATATATCTGTCCCAGATATATATTTATTACAGAATAAATGTTGAGATCAGCAGAGAAACAATGTATAGTGGCCAGCTCTAATACAAAAGAATTTTAAAATGAGTATGACATATATGGAGCTTTTACTTAATGCTAGACATTTTTTCTCAGCCCTTGGAAAGCAAGACAACAACATGGGTTCTCTGATCTCCTAGAGTTGACAATTTAATAAAGTAAACTGATTATAAGCCAAATAAAGAGGACTTCACAAAATGTCATAAAAAGTGTTTACAGTTTCATATATCAATTCTGGAAAAAGCTGTGGTCTCAGTGCCTTAAGGAATGGTTCTCAAAAGGTTAGTTCCAAGAACTCCATAGCCTTCTCGTTTTATTCTTCAGGGGCTCCCCCAGTTTCTCTCCTAGCTACAGTATGTTTTATTACAGTGTAACATGGAACAAGATACTTGACTTTATATACTCTTATTGAAAACCAAAGTGGCAAGATAATCTTATCTTCTCTGTATTTGCAATTGCCTTTATAAATCTTCAGTGTTGTTACAGAAATAACCTAATTCTTTTAAAAGTAGAAAATGGAAATGCTAAAGCTAGCCAAAGTGTGCCTCACACTAACTAGGTAGAACTAAGTCAAAAATACTGAGTGGGAATCAAATCACACACACACACACGCACACGCATGCACAAATATGCTTAAAACAGTGCCTGATATGTAGGATGTCCTGCAAGTTAGTTATTACTATTATTGTTTAGCCCAGTGGCTCTTGAATTTAAAGAAAAAGGAGACCTTTCTGGATTAGGCTTAATTATGACCCCAACAATATCCATACATGAATCCCCGCCTGTGAGCCTTACCCCACAATGCAGTGGCTGCAGTCAGTAATGAAGCATCGTCCCCTTAAGGTCTGCTGAGTGAGTAGATCAGGAGCATTCTTGCCACATGAAAAAGCCAATTATTTCAAATCAAAAGAAAAACAACAGGGCTAGGGATCTAGCTCAGAGGGGCCCCTGCCTGCCTTGCAAGCGCAAGGTCTTGAGTTTGATCCCAAGTACCAAATAAATAAATAAATAAAAAGAAAAAAGAAAAACATTTGGTGACTAGGATGATTAGTTTGATCGTGGTAGTTATTTCACCATATATATGTATAGCACATCACAGCATCATACTGTATGCCTTGAATCTGAACAGTTTTCATCAATGATACCTCAGTAAGGACACAAGCAGAAGGCATGCACTTCAGGATTAAATTCTATGGTGAGACTAGTTCACACGCTGTACAAGGGCCCAATGGGTTAGATTTCTTACCTTATGCTTTTATTACAAAATAAAGATCTTGTACATCTAATACCTTCAAATTACTAGTCCTCCTGTTTTTCACTGGATCGTCGCAGTTCTAGATGGAATACACACCTTGCCCAATCTACAGAGGAGGGACTTGTGTTTTATCAAAAAGGGAAAAAGATGTGACTAGTCCAACATCGCCAGGGATGTGGCTAAATTCTCCTTCTGCTAAAACATTTCAGAAAGAGGTGCCTTGAGCGCATTTTTGACTCCAGAGATGAAAAGTCTTTCCAGAGAGGACAGCATCTGTTTCTACAGTGAAGAGGAAGTGGAAGCCATTTGGTGGAAGTGGGTGACAGGAGCGAGGATTTCACTTCCTCATTCTGACCGTGGATGTAAATGAGGGGGAAGCTTACAGCGCAGGCTCTCTGCAGCCTTTAAACAAATCAGAGACTTTCAGCTGGGCAAAGAAGCCCTCCGCTGAGGCTCCACCTCCAACTACTCCCAGGTCCCCATGCCAGCTGCAGCCCCAGCAAACAGGCTGAATCACTACGTGCATTTCCCACCCTGTCGAGGGCAGGGGAACTAGCCTTCACTGACTGCCTCTATGCCGGCACCTGGCTTGAGTTTTTCTGCTCAAAGGTCAGGCCTCATCATAGCAGCAATTTGAAAACGCAAGTGTGGAATTTGAAAAGTAGCTTTCGTAACTATTACCAGAGAAGAAAACCAGAAAGCCATGAAACCTTCTGAGAGAGAAAAGTAGATGAAGACAGCATCAAATTACTACAGAGATGTGAATAAGAAGTGGTAATCTGGAAGTCAGAAGATTTGGAATTTGGAGGGAGCCAAAGTCCTTCTGATTGACAGTGGGGTTGTGGGGGCTTTGTAGTTAGATGGTCTCTTTCTCCTGTTCTACAAATATTTATTGGGTACCTACTGTGTGCCCCTGTCTGTACCAAGGTGTTTACATTCTAGAAGAAACAGATATAAAAGTAGAAATAAGCCAATCTGTAATAAATGCTATTGAGCCCTTCATTTCTCCAATACATGTTCCAGTTACCTAAGAGACAAGGTCAGGAAAGTTGACCAAGCCTCAAGAGTTTAGGATTTGGCAGCCTACTGTGAGGCTTACTCCAATGAGACAGGAATCTTCTGGTGAGCATTGACCAGAGGAGTGATATTACATGACATCTATTTTCCGAGTCCCACTGCTGCTGCTACATGGAGACTAAACTTCAAAGCCCCAGTGCAGATTCTGAGAGACCCAATAGAAGATGACTGCAGACACCTAGGTGAGAAATGGTGATGACGACCAAGCCCACAGGCGACTCATCGGTGGTGAGAAGCAGGCAGAGCTAAATAGTAAATGAGATTTGCTGACAGACTAAACAAATTGGGTAAGAAAGAGAGAAAAGTGAAAAGTGACCCTAAGGTTTTGCTCTGAGGAATAACAGAACTGCCAACAATTGAAACAAGGATGGCTGTACAAAACACGGCTTGCGGGGAAGGAAGGATGGGGGTCAAAACTCACTTTTACATAGGACACTGAGGAAGCTCATAGACAGCTAAGTTTGGAGGTCAAGTTGGCAATTGCTTATCATGGCCTGGAGTTCAGGGCAGAAGTCCAGGTTGACAAATAATTGCTGAAAGGAAAAATAAGGCAGGCTACTAAAAATTAGTAAGGGTAAAATTAATAATGCTGTTCTAGGTAGAGAGAGGGAAGACTTCACTGAGAAGATGACATGAGACCTGATGGAGGGCAGGGAGAAATCCAACTTGTTCTGAGAGAAAAGGGAGCCCAGGTAGAGGGAAGAATGAGAGAGAATGTTCGGTTTTTAGAGGAAGAACACAAAGTTCAACGTGGCAAAAAGGAGACAAGGAAAGCAGAACTGAAAAATGTGCCTTGTACAACTTCCTGCACCTAGCCAAAGTCACCCAAGACAGCCCCATGCCAACATTCCTTCGCTAAATTTTACCTCCTCCCTACCAGACCCATCACTAAAAGGCCATAAATTGGCTCAATTTAAAAAGTAATGAACAGGAGAGCCTGGCTCTGAGTTAAGGGAGAAGGGGGCCACTTTTACCTAGCTTTTCACCTCACAAAAAGTATAGGCTGGGACCCATGCACCCAACCCAGGTAGGAACCCCAAGAAAGACTGACCACACCATCCCCAGCCCCACACCAGGGCCCATGCACCTAGCCTGGTAGACCCCAAGTGGAGAAGTGCATGCTGGGGGCTGTTCCTGGGATCTCCTCAGCACAGGGAAACAGAAGTGACAACCAACAGGCCAACCTGACTGAAGAGACCAGGAGGAGAGTTTTGTTTCTAGACTGAAGTCTTTCCCTACCACAGAGACTGGATAAGAGAAACCATGAGAAATAGATTTGGAGTGGGGCAGAGCTAAAGAGGGATCTGCTTGAATCCCTTGAGAAACTTGGAATCAGACCAGGAAGTTCATAGGGCCTGTATTCTATTGAGGGAGCCCAGGCTTGAAGGGTGAAATTATCAGATGAGTAGTCCTGAAATATATGGCACTAAGTGTAGTACCTCCAACTGTAGTAGCCTCTGGCTCTGCTGCTTGTATTCAGCAGAAACCAGTGGACTGAAGTATAGTACTGTAGGTTGGGCTATTATAGGCGGTCAGTCTGCACTGGAATCATAGTTCTTAGTTTTCATTAAAGAATGTCCATGATTGGTTCCTAGAGTTTGGCAATATCTAGCTGTCATTTGATGCCATCAATGTCACTGAATTTACACTATCACCAAAGCAAAATGGTAGTGGATACTTACTGGTTTTCTCTCTATGCCAATTTCTGGAGTTCCTGGGGATTGTGAACAATAAAAACGAATGAGCATGCATGCACGTGAGTACACACACAATCATGGAGAAGCAAAGCAACAGAAGATTCCCAAGATCTCCCAACTCTCCTAACTCAGAGCAATGGTGCACAAATGGAGAGGTAATAAATGCCAGGTAGCTGAGTGCCACAAAATGTTTATAGAAGAAATGGAGAAACTTGGGCCAGAGAATTAGTTCAGTGGTTCTCAAGTTCGATACCTGGTACAGAGAGACAGAGACAGAGAAAGAGAAACTACATAAGTTAAAAGAGTAATGAATGAAAAATTCACAGCATTATCACTTAATATGCCAAAAGTGAATTTAGGGAAAATAAGTAAAAAACTGGACTAGCTGACCAAAATGGTTCAAAGCATGAATGACTGATTCAACAAAGATAGAAGGCTTGAAAAGATGTCAGGCAGAAATACTTGAGATTAAAAAACTATACAGAATTCATTAATTGCAGAGATGGCCGATGTGTAGAAAATGTGTCTGAAATGGTGAGAAAAAATGGTAAATTATGAAGAGGTATTCAAAGAAGCCACACAAAAAATAGAACAAGAAAAGACTACCCAGAAGCTACTAGATAACAGAGAAGATGAACCTGTCGCTAATTGGAATTTGAGAAAAGCTAGAAGATAACACAGATATTAATGTTTACAGAACTCATAACAGAAAATTCAGAAATGTAAGAAAATGGTTTAAAATAAAAGTGAGGTTTACAGAACACCAAACACTATGACAAAAAAACCTCATTAAGACATCTCATTATTAAATTGTCAAACATCCAAAAACACATTTTTTTTTTTTTGGTACCAGGGATTCAACTCAGGACCTTGTGCTTTCAAGGCAGGTGGCAGCACCACTGAGCTAAATCCCTGGCCCTCAAAAACACAATTTTAAACGCAGATAAAAACAAAGCAACAACAACAAAAAACTCATATAAAGGTAAACATAAACCTTAAAGGTCATAAGCTTGAGTGAAGTATTTCAAGCCCTAAGAACGAATAACTTCCAACTCCAACTAATTTTTTTATTTCTTGATAATCACCATGCTTGTTGATATAAGATGGGATCTTAGTGTGGTTTTTACATTTCTCTAATGTCCAGAGATGTTGAAAAAAATGCTAGTGAGGCTGTGGTTAAAAAGGAACCCTACTACCTTGTTGGTAGGAATGTAAATTACTACAACCACTATGAAAATTAGTATGGAGATTTCTCAAGGAACTAAAATTAGAAATTTCATATGACCCAGAAATCCACCTTGTAGGTATCTTCCCTCAGCAAGCTTTTGACACCATACTACAATGCTGCATGGATCATAATGTTTATAGCAGCATAATTCACAAGTGCTAAGTCCTGAAAATGGCCTGTATATCCATCAAAAGATGATTGGGTAAAGAAAATGTAGTGTCCATACATAATGGAATACTACTCAGGTATAAATAAGGACAAATTTGAGGCATATTTAGGAAAATGGATGTGCCTGGGTAATATGTTGAAAGAAACTAGACACACACAAGTTCAATACAGTATGGAACCACTAATTTGAATGAGGCAAAGTATAAAGCAAGCATGGACGTGCATCTAATAGTGTGCTCTGATTATAATTGTTTTTATGTGTAATATGTGTTATCTCTATTAATCTGATTTAATAATTAAGGTACCTGCAGTTGCTTCATTAAAAAGTTTTTCACCTTCTGTTGATTTTATTTTTCCTTTCATTTCTACTCTTATAAAAGTGGTTCTTTTGGGAATTTCCATGAGAAACCATTACATAGGTTTTTGGAGATAACTAAACTTACTAAAAGCATTACTGAATTATGGCCAATAAATTCAGGTCTTACATGAGACTTGCAAATCAAAACTTTAAAGTTTGGTAATGTAAACATTATGTATGATTTAAGCTAATATGTATGCTTCTGTGTGTTAATTTTCAAGCATATATTATCTTCTAAAAGTTCTACTTCAGTTGGCTTATAGATAAGTGAACACTCATGATAACAGCCCAAATGCTGTATGCTCACGTGGCTTAACAGTGAGCTAATTTACACTGGTAAGATTAGCCACCTGCCTCCTCCCAAAGTCACACTGCGCTAAGTGTACCCCAAACTGGGTCAGGCCACAAGGGCCACCTGCCCAAATTGGTAAGATAAGTGTCAAGATATCTTTAAAGTTAGTGACATATTTTCATCCAAGTTTTTAGCCAAAGCAGCTAATATTTACCTCAAAAATGGGTGTTATAAGTGCAATGTCCATTATTTTCTGTGTACAATGACTTAAAATTTTTTCTACAGTAAAGGTGTTAACTGCCATGATTTGGTTCTCATGAATCATCTAAAATAATCGTTAAGTGAGTGGAGATCCTTGGTCTCAGGGAACTGCCAGACAAAACTTCCCTCTATGGCTGGAGAAGCAGCCACCTGAATGAATTTGTTCAGTTTTCTCCACTGATGGCTGACTTCTCCAGTTTTCCCAGAGTCTTGCTGATGCTCACCCCAACAAATATTGTTAGATAATTATAGCCAGCTTAATTATATCATAATTTAAGACTCAAAGTTTTCTATGTCTAAAGCAACAAGATTTTAAGATATTAAGAGGCTCTTGGTTAAACTTACAAGACTAGACTAAAACAAATTTTTACATTTTACTAATTTATGTTATCCATTGTTAGGCTTTCGGTTACTTAAACTGAGTTTTAAGGGTCAAAGATTATTTTGATAAGGAAAACTTTTATAAATAGCAAAAACCTATAAAGTGTCACAATGTGCAATGGCTTCTGCTATCTGTAACAGCAGTTTGTTTTGTTTAGTTCAGGACTAACAGATGCCAAAGGCATTAATTACTGAATGAGACATTTGGTCTGACCCTGCGATAACAGGACACATCACAACCTTGAGCTCTGAAGAGACTGGAGCCATGTGATCATAAAGTGTCAAGATGAAAAGGATCATTGCTAACATTTGCTCCCCTGCCCCTTCCTATGGGCTAGGACAGATAACTCAGCAAATCTTAAAGGTAAACTCCCCTTTCTTGTGAGCATGATTTCTGTATCAGCAATATGAACTGTGAGAATGAAATGTAACCACCCAAATGAAGTTAAGGAGTTGTAACCCAGTGCATTATCGATCCAGGCACTGATTTTTATGTGTGATCAATCCTTTGTTGACAAATAAACTTTTTATATTTTACTTCCATTCTACCGCCTGTGTGTCACTTGCCAATTCCTTCCATAACGTATGGTGCATTGGCCGGTAAGGAAAGAACCAACTGACATGGCTCATGTTGGGCCTCAACCCAAGTCCTGCTGGAGGGAGCAGCTGTCTGCCTCATCAGAAGGGAAGAGGTGTGCCCCCAGGATTTCCCAGGTACCAGGAGGCCAGCTTGTCGGCAGCAGGTCACTCAAACCCAGAACAGAGACAGCAGAAGGAAGGGGAATGAATGGAATCATCTGTCTGAATGGTGAGATTCCCCTGGGCTACTCCCTAGTTTGTCTTGCTTTGCTTTCATTCTTAATTGAACGTTTGGGCATATAACAGTTTGGAGGCCTGATTATCCTCCTTTCTCTGTCGTTTGCAAGGGTTTATATCCTCAATTTGGGCAAAATATAAAGTGCCGGTCTAATCACTCTCCACTCTGCCATTTGTGAGGGTCTCCTTTGTATACTCTCAATTTGTTATAGTGCTTTGTATTGTACTTTGTAAGGGGCTCCAGGGAGGTAATGTGTTAACTTCTTCTGTGGCTATGTGTGTGAAAGAGACTCGGTGAGGGGAGTGAATGGAATGAGCTATGAAAGCCAACAGTGGCATTGTCTGTGCACCAAAACAAAGGGAGGGGGAGCTTGCACTTAAAGAGAACTCCCAGTGTTGTGGAGCTTGTGTGGGTCTGTCCTGCGAGTCTTTGCTCACACTGAGAAAGCACAAAACAGAAGCTCTTGAGATGAGAAACTCTCCATAATCCGAGTGGACCTGAAAGAGCTAGGAGCTCACAGCCAGGCTGATGAGCAAATGAGACTGTTCTCCAGAGTGGTACCCAACCCTTTGTTTGTCTTGCAATCTGAGACAAGGGAATATCTAGTGGCCATGGAAAATGCTAATACTAAACCAACCTTTCTTGAGTGCATGATTCAGAATTTTGATAAAGGCTTTGTGAACTATGGGATAAAACTGAAACCAAAGACACTCAGAAAATTGAATTTTCATGACCTCAGCTAAGCCAGGCTTGGTCCCCAGGGGGAACTCTAGGCAAAAGAAAAGTTAGGCTGATTTGGAATAAGGTTACCACCTAAGGTGAATTAAAGATTAGTGCTTTTATAACTCAATCTGCTGTTGATATCAGAAAAGGTACAGAAACAGGAAATTTAATAAATATAACTTCATTGTTGCAACTGACTAGGAAAATATATGTGAATAGCCCAAAGGCCAGCAATAGGTAATCAGCTTGCTAACAAAATAAAGCCAGAGAAACTGCAACTGTGCTTTACCAGACATCAAGGTATTTTACAAGAGAAATCAAGTTGCAAATTTTAACTATTTGATAAATGTATCTTTGTTTCAATTTGAGATGTTTGATTGGTGTACCTAAAAAGAATTGTCTTGTACAGTGAAAATTTTTAAATTGTGATTATATGGCCAACTTGCTCTTTTCTGTACTTTGTTGATTAAAAAATTCAAAGTTAATACTGTTCTATTGACAGCTGACCAAGTTTTAAGATGCAACAATCTGAGAATGGACAAAGGACACTTTAAGATTTTAACAGCTTAAGTTTGTTATAGAAGGTTAATGGTAAATGAGACAAAGGAAATACTAGGAAAGCTGTAAGTAAAAGAGTTATACTTTTAATATGAAAAGATTTTGTATGCTTGTCTTGTTAGAGATACAGAAAGATATACAAGACCAGAAGGCCTAAGTACGTCAAGAAGGTGTGCAGAGATGATTTATCAAGAAAATATGTGTTTGCTTGTTGATTTCAAGTTTGTTATAAAAGGTTTACATTTAGTCATAAAGAGCTTTCATTCCTTTGGATTCTAACTCTGCAAGAGATCTGTTAATTGAACTACAAAGCTTTCAACTAGTCTTAATTAAAAGAGATTTTATAATTCAATTGGCCAAATACATTTGAAAGAACTCTAGTTTCATAAATTGTCTTATATGTTTGTCTGTGTCTGCCCAATTGTTTGAAAGTCCAATTATATTTTTTTATCAAAATGACATCAAAGATACAAATAAATTGTTAATTTCTACAACCTGGTTTTACAGGTTAAGTACAAAATTGTCAAGATAATTAAATATAAACTTTTAGGTGGGGATAGACTCCTGTTAGTAAATAAAGAAGCAGCTTCTCAGAAAAATTTATTCTGGTCTTTGTTCACTAATGGGAGCCCCAATAATTTTCATAGCCTTATGGGAAGATATGCCTAAATGTGTTATTATAAAATGTTTTTGTTTTGTTTTGTTTTGCTTTTGGTACCGGGGATTGAACTTGAGTCCTTGCACTTGCAAGGCAGGCCACCAAACCACTGAGCTAAATCCCCGGACCCTATAAAATGTTTACATTTATTATCATCAAAGGGTTGGATTCTAAATATGTTATTGTGATGTGTTTATAATGGTCATCTTCAAAATATAATATTTTCTGTGGATAAACAAGGAGATATTTTAAAAGATCCTTTTGGTACCAAGCTACATTAGAGGACATAAGGTTTCATATAATCGTAATAATTATTACTACTACTTTTCTGGTGTACAAAATGTATTTGTGTTTTCTGACTGTACAGTCTTTCAACATATTGTTTATGGCAATAACCTTTTGATTCAGGTATTTGCCCTTCTCTTCTGCTCTACCTACTCATGATTACAGGTACATTTGGAGGCCAATACATGTTCCTTAGATGGCATCCTATCAAAAGGTAATAATGAGTAAGAGTTTCCTAGGATTTTTGTTTTTATGTATTTTTAGAGGGGAATAAATACATAGAACTGGCTATTTTATACTAAGATACATATCTAAGTTTGTTGCAAATATAAAGTCATGATTGTCATACTAAAATATTATTATCATTATTACTATGTGTGGCTCATGATTCCAAGTTTTTTCTGTTAATATTCTACAGGAAATCAACTACTAGAACAACCATGATTGATAAAATAATAGCCCTCTAACTATATTTAAGATGCCAGGGTGCTTACTATCCAGATAAAGTTATGATAATTTAGCTCCTACGATACTACTGATGTCACTGATCTTCTCTTCTGGGTGTTCAACTACCAAAATGCAGAGACCAACACTAAAAGATAACAGGACTAACAAGACTGCCAATATTTCATCCCTGGCCCTCCAACATCATCAAAGATGCAAGATATGAAGGAACCTTTTCTGCAACACCTTACATCTTTGGAAAGTCACCCAATCTCCTGAGCAGGAAGATTGATGGACACCAGAGGACAAATATAACATGTGCTAAACAAGGGTCACCAACACAAAAAAATCTCCCACACTTTCACTGAAAGCAACTTGGTCAAGCAAGGCTGTGACCCATCCTGATGGCTGACACTGACAGAGGAGCTGAGATGCTCTATGCATGGTTCTAAAATAATGCCTGAAGAGATTTAACTGATCTCAACAGATAGCAAAGAAGTTTGTATTAACACAGGTTTCACTTTAACTTGGTCTTAAACACCCAACAGAAAATAACCAAAAGAAGCAGTCAATGAACAGTCACTAGTGATAGACTTTTGAGACCCACCACTCCACTTCCCTATAAAGGGGTATGTCTCCAAGTGGTAAAACAGATAATCCGGTCTCAAAACAGGCTACAATACCTATTTAGTACCACCCTCCACTATCTCCCTGACAATATCTCAGACTGTTGGATGTTTATGACTGTTTACTCCCACTCATTCACTCCAATTCCTGGCCCCCTAGATTTTAACCTGTCTGTCTCAAATACCGGCAATTTATCCACAATTCTGGGACGCTTTGCTATGGGTCTCCCATTCCCTACACAAATCACTAACCTGACATGCATGGGGCAAAATGACCACATCACTTGCCTTTCTTGCTCCCTCTTATCTCAGAAGAGCACCCTGTCTGCCTAACCAACACTATCCTAGGCTTCATATGCAACCAGGAGGCATTCCGATGCCTCAACTGATCTGAAATTTTCTGTTACAGGATTTCTCAGCCCTCCCTTGTCTGTCTACATGGAATCCCAGATGTTTGAAAGGATCTTCCCACAGTCAAAAGGTCAATAAGAGGGAAGCCTCCTTCCTGGTCCCCTTCTGATGGAAGAGGGGGTCCTCAATGGCATGGCAATGGGTACAGCATGTACCTCTACCTCTACACATTTCTATCAGGCATTGTCAATAGAGATCTTAGAAGACATGGGCAAAATAAGTCAATCCCTAAACACAGTCCAGGACCAGATTAATTCCCTAGCAGCCATCCTGCTCCAAATAAGACTTTTCATCAACATGCTAACAAAAGGCCAAGGGGAACATGCCAGGCTCTAGGTGAAGAGTGTTATTTTATTAACCAATCAGTCATAGTCAAGGCAAAGGTTAAAGAATCACAGCAGTGCATTGAAAACCTTAAGAAACAATGGGGTACATGAGGAATGACCCAAGACTACTCCTGGCTCCAACAGATTATGCCATGATTACTTCCCTCATTGGGCCTGCTGACCTGTGTGTGTCTTCTGGCCATGGTAGGCCCCTGTCTGTTTTGCTGTTTTCAAAATTTCTTGCAGGAATGCCTGAGGTCATTTACCAACCAATCATGGAACTCCTCATGGCAGGATATCAGCCACTGCAGCAGAGGGAAGAAGCCCCCACCAGATCTAGGTTTAGCCCCAAACTTCACCCCTTTTTCAGCTTGAAGCAGCTCCAGAAGAAGAGACCTTTGCCCAATAACGATAAAACAATCCTGGAATGTTAGATTTCCCTCACATTAAGAAAGGCCATTACTCCCCTTCCCATAATGCCCTGCTTCTCACCTAAAAAGATGGCTTCTCCCACCTACCAAGAGACAACCACCTACTTCCCATGATGCCTCTTCTCCTGCCAAACTAACCAGATACTTGCTACCTCCAAGTAACCAGTGAAGTTACAAGCCCCTCCTAGTGATGTCACAGGCTCCTCCAATCCCTTAATACTACCTCACTTAACTCCACCCCCAGTCCTATAAAAAGAAGCTCTACATTCTGCCATATTGCTCTCTCTCCCTTTGATCAGAGACAGACTGGCAGATTGCCCCTACAATAAAGGCTTATAGTGATTCTGGTCAGGTCTTAGTTTTCGACTCTTTTTTACCCAACAGGAATGAAAAGGAGGAAGTTAGGGTAGATTTTACTAGAAATAAGGAGAAGAAAAGGAACAGTTCTGATTTTTTCCAGGAAAGGAATCCAAAAAGTGGAATTTCCATGCAACCTTCACTCTAGACCTTTTCATAGGTAAGTGGAGCACAAGAATTGTTCAATTATTTAATGGCCAGCATCACAGGTGACCTATGGGTTTAAAAATGACCCGTTGGAACTCAGGCTGCTAACCCAGGTACTCAGCATGTGGGGTTTAAAGCAAACTGGAATTTTAAAGAAAAACTGATTTGCATTTTAGGTTCCTGGAAACTGAGGAGTTTAGTAGGGTAGGGATGCATTCCATGTTGCTGTTGTGTGAGAAAGTTCAATCTTTGTCCAAAGTCCTAGTTCACTGCCTTTTCTTACTTTAATTCTTGTCACTGTGGATGACCACCCTACTCTGTCTCAAGCCCTTTCCTGGCTAGCATCCTTATTCATAAACTAAACTTTTTTTTTTTTTTAACAGAAGGATTTCACTACTCAGATTGCCAAGTTGGCAGGGCACTAGTTCTGGAAAAGGTATCTAGCATCTGAGGTTCTTCACTGCTGACTATACTCAAAACAGCCAGGGGTGGTTGGTACAGCTGTAATCTCAGCACTGTGGAAGACCAAGGCAGGAGAACTGTAGCCTGTGCGACCTACCAAGACTGACTCAAAATAAAATATGTATCTACTAAGTGCAAAGGCCCTGGGTTCCATCCCTAGTGCAGGGGAAATGGGTTTGTAGGTAGAATATATAAAATAAGGGCCACTTAGGCTTTCTGGCTAATCTTGACTAGAAAGAATTAAAATTTTACTATAGAAAGCAGTTAACCACATAAAAGGGAGAGTTGACAGACACAAGTGATCAAATCCAAGGTAGAGCTGCCCTTCATCCACCTCCAATAAAATGCAAAGGAGACAAGGGGTGACCACTTAAAAGAAAACTCTTATTTAGTATATAAAAATACACACACCTATACATCTATATACATATATATATATATATGTGTGTATTCCCACTCTAGGGTCACTATATTGTACTAGAAAACAGACACTGCTTTAATCACCAACTTAAAATAGCCCTGTGTGTAAGGCTCCCTCTAATCAACCTATAAATCCCAGAGATAAGGCCCAGACCAGGACAAGTGAGAAAAGGAAAGAAAAAAAAGCACACCAAAGGAATATGCATGTAGACAATGGTATCCAGGTTGGGGTCTGGAGGCCTGGGATCCATCTATGACAGTCCAGAGAGCCAATCAGGTTGTGACCAGTTCCAGATATCAACCTGGGGGGAGGGTTCCCCAAAACATAATAAAAGAAAGCTGAGGGCAAAGCCCCACAGGTGTTCACCTTTCCTATGCCCCTGCCCCAGTACAGGACAGCTATCTTCCCCTTTTCCCTCTTTGCAGGTAAAATGTCTCCCTTCCTAAACGTGGTTCCTTTCATTTACTACTGGGGCTCATCTTACAAACCCAGTGAGCTTGCTCAGGATCTGAGCATAGAAGCTCAAGTGGTTGGGTGATGTCACCAGACTGAGTCTGCAGCAGACAAACAGACCCACCGCTGAGATATGGAACCCAACCAATCCTCATAAAGTTTGCAGGACTAGTCAGTCAGGAGGAGACAATGGGAAGGTTTTATGGGCAAAAATAGAAAGATACACAGTGAAAGATGGAGTGTACAAGGGTCTTATGAGCTGGAACTGGGTATATCTGTGGGGCCTGGAGGGTTTTCAAGATGGGTTATCTAGGATTTGTGTTCCTACTGTCTGTCACGTTACCCATCTGGCAGACCATGATAGAACGCAAACCACATACATGCGCTTGAAGTTCAGATATGTTGTCCACAATATTGCTATTACTTCCATGAGGATTGAGGGAGTAATTTACAAGCAGCAGAGCACTCACCTAGCACATATGAGGTCCTGGGTTCAATTCCCCAGCAGAGCTAATAGCCTACCCTCCCTAACATTTGGGTCTTCCATGGTTTGACAATTACAGCAATTATTTAAAAATATAAATACTAGGGCCGGGGATTTAGCTCAGTGGTTCCACTGCCCACTTCACAAGCTCAAGGTCCCAACTTCGATCCCTGGTACCAATACACACACACACACACACACACACACAATTAGTTAAAATGAGTTTACAGACAAACCCAATTGGCCACTTCATTGGGCTCAAGAACTACATCATGAATTACATGCATACATTTCATCTATTTATATTTTTGCCGTGTTCACAAATCTTGACTGAAAAATTATCTAAGCATGGTATCATGTAAATGTCTATTTAATGACCCTACCACCAGGTTTGTTTTTTGAGAGCACAAATAAAGAGCCCCACAAGCAGACCTCTGAGTTAATAAGGCCTCTTTCTGCGGGGCGTGCTGAACCATTACTCGGGTGTTGGTGACCTCTTGCCCTGGGCAGGTCAGAGTCCTGTAGGACACCCAGCACTAGCAGCCTTGATTTGCCCCTTGGTGAGATCACAATGATTTGTCACCCCTCTTCTTCCCATGTATCCCCACCAGACCCCAAAGGGGAACTGAAAGAGGAACAAAGAGCTCCAGTGGAGTAGGACAGAGCAGGGAGCACTCACATAGCCCCAAGTAGTCAGCACGTACCCATGTGTGTGCTTCTCACTCACCAGTCTCCATTCAGGGTCCGAACATCATCATATCTACTCTGCTTGGTTACTCAAGTTCAACCAGCTGATGTCCTGTGCAAGCAAGGGCACCTGCTATTTCCCCAAGTCAAAATGATGACTGCCAATCGCTGAGCTCTTCTTACGTGCCAAGTACTGAAAAAGTAGGCTGTAAGGGTATCTAGAGATTAAGGACTTTGCCTAAAGAGGCACAGCTGGTGTGTGGTCACAGTGGGATGAGAGCACCAGCAGCATACAGCTGTCATTAATCTTTCTATCTTAAATTTTCTATGCCTCAATTTCTTCAAAAGCAAGGTAATAGGAGTACCTTCCTTAGAAAGATATTATGCGGATTGAAAGAAACAATGAGCAAAGTGTTTAACATGGTGCCTTGGTTAGGGAGAAATATCAATGGGTGTGAACTGCTATAGATAGCTGGGGGCTCTGCTGAAGCCACAGTAACAGCACCCATTGCGAGTTTGCTCCTGGAGTTCACCCCAAACACTGCCCTCCTGCCGCTCTGAACCAGTAATAGCACAGATACTCTCCGCCCAGGACAGGAATGCACAGGAACCATCCCTTTTACTTCCTCTCCCATGATGCCCTCTGCCTCCTCACTAAGCGGCAAACCAAGGCCCAGAAACACTTTTTAATCTCAGGTAATGACTAACTTTGAAAAGAGAAGCCTGGCTCATACTTCAACCCACACTTCCTCTGTCAAACTCACACATGAGATGAAAATTAAAATACATGAGTGGAAGACACAAGTGAAAAATATATTCATGCCACTGGCTTCATCTTTCCTCCCCTTTTTCTCTAGCTCCATCTTATCAAAACTGCCAGAATAAAGCGTGTCCTTCACTGGGCATCATGCACGATCACCTCATGTTAAGCAGGACACTAGAACTGCTCACACACTTGCTGTGTTAAGTGCACCACACATTCCATTGAGCAATGCCAATCTCTGCCAGAGGCATGAGTGTTCAATTTCAGTTTTCGAGGAAGGTGGCCCTTAGCTGCTATGTCTTTAGAAATAGAATAGTGCACTTGCAGCTCTTTAAGAAATCTTGTACTGACATTTTGTGCAAGATAGTCACCTGCTTCTGCCCTCCCATTTTCTCCTGCAACTGAGTCATCTTCACAAATCAAGAGATTACCCAGGCCTTCTGGGCTTACCTGGGCGCTAAAACCCTAACTACATCCACAGAAAATGTTTAGCACCTCAGAGCCTTTCCAGGAAGAAAATAACAGTGGTTCCACTCTTTGCTATTCTTGTCTTTCTCCCCTCCATCACCGTCACCGCCCTCGATCAGCTGGGAAACAAACGTCTCCGGAGCTGGAATGATCTTCCTGGTGCCCACCACCCAGCAACTCTGAACACTCCTCCTTGCTGTCATATTTTAAAACATGGATCTGGTGTCAAACCTCTTACTGGTCCATCTTTGTACCCGATACCCTTTATTCCAGTTGCTCTATATGCAAGACTCTAACTACTCCCGCTTCCTGAGAGGAGGCTGTCCCTCCTATTCATCTTGCTACTCCAGGTCATATACTGACCTACAGCATCTATGAAATGCTTTGAATAAAATCATACATCCAGCACCCATGTGGCTCAGCAGTGGTGTATTTAAGAAGTACACTCCAACTGGCAGTGATAGTTAAAAATAAATTGTGTTTTTAACATAGGGTATGAGAAGAAATCAAAATACGCAGTCCCTACCAACACTAAAAGTTTTGCTTTTTCTGATTTTGTTTTGTTTTGTAGACAGGGTCTTGCTACATAGTCCAGGCTGGGCTTGAACTCATTAGGTAGCTCCGGTTAGCCTTGAACTCACAATCTCCCTGCCTCAGCCTCCTGGGAGCTGGGATTACAGCTGGGTACCAGTATACCCAGCTTCCCCTTTCTTCTCTTATTTATTTATTCACACTCACAACTACTCCAGTTTTGTCCTCCTAAATCTCTAAAGGGAAGCACAGGGAAACAGGATTGAAAATTGTTAAGAGATGAGATGTATGAAAACTCCTGTTTTCATAGTTACCCCATCACAGCTTTTTTTTTTTTCTTTAGTACTGGGGATCGAACTTAGGATCTAGTGCTTGCGAGGCAGGCACAGTGCCACTGAGCTAAATCCCCGTCCAAAACTTACAAGGACAAAAACTATTCTTGTGTGTTTGTGTGGTACTGGGGATCAGACTCAGGACCTTGTGCTTTTGAGGCAGACTTGGCACCACTGAGCTATATGCCCGGCCCTCATCACAGCTTCTGATGATGAGTTTGACCATCACCTGAATGGAGGGCGAGAGGCGAGCAGTTTTCCCTGCAGCCAGCGAGACCTTGTTGTGTGCTTTCCCGCGATTGTGTTCACAGCTGCACCGTGTGCCTCCTCTATACCCTTCAGCGATGTACAACTGTTTTTATGCTTCTTCGGAGAGGAAATTTCTTCTTAAATCCTCTCCAAAAAGGTCTCTGCTGAAGGCAAGAAAATTTAAATTGGTTCTGATTTATTGGGTTTCACAGAACTCTATTGCCATGGTTTGAGAACAAGGCATTATTAGGAGATGGTGAACCGCATAACAGGCAGCCAGCCCAGGGGGACATTGTGTCACTGGTGACGCCAAAGGGAGCTGTGTGACCTTGGCCACTTTTTCTTTTCAGCAACCCTGACACGAAGGTGGGCAGTTTTGCTCCCCCACATACTCTCCACCTGCCCAAGCCCAAAGCAACACGGCCAACCCTCATGAGCTGACACTTCCAAAACTATATGACAAAACTAAACCTGTTCTTTTTTTTTGGGGGGGGTTGTTTTTTGAGACAGGGTCTCACTACATAGTTCACACTGGCCTTAAACTATGTAGACCAGGCTGATTGCAAACTTGTGGTGATCCTCCTGCCTCAGCCTCTCAGGTGTTCAGATTACAGGTATTACCTGTCATTCCTGGCACCTTTTCCTTGAGCAGTGGACCCTTGACTTGTGAACACCATCATTTCCTTAGGGCTGGTTTTAACTAAGTCAATACAGCTGAGATCTGGAGGTTTACCTGGCTACATGCTATTGATAACAAGAGGCAGATGAATCTTCCATTATCCTAATTAACCCAAGTCGTCAGTATGTCAGGCCTGTTATAACTTGAGGGTTCTTGTGTAAGTTATTGCAGATATTTGTCACAGTAACAGAAAGCTAAAATACCTGCCAACAAAAAGATTTCTTTGTTCATAACAAATGGGCCGTTGTCTCTATCTCCCTCTTAGAAACTCTCCTCTGGCATGCACTGAACTGGAATCCTGACCATAACACCACACTGGACATACCTTTTACTCGAATAAAATAGGGGTGTGGAATATTCTGAGGAGCTTGAAGCGACTGGCCCGGGCAGTACAGGGTGACAGGCATGCATGTCTCAGATATGATCCACGACAATGGACCAAGTTGTGCAGGGGCCAAGACTGTAGCACAAGCCTGCCCACTTTTGTGTGTTTTTTTTTTTTTTTGAGTGACAGTTTCTCTTGGACTGTCTTAGATTCTTTAAATTTAACACTTGAGCTGGGCATGGTGGTGCACATCTGCAAGCCCAGCACTTGGGAGGCTGAGGCAGGAGAATTGCCAATACTCGAGGCCGTCCTGGGTTACAGAATAAGACCTTGCCTCAAAAAAACATGAAAATGCACAGGAAAGGAAACTAACAAAGTGAAGACACAATCTACAGAATGGGAAAAAATTTTGCCCGCTACTCATCAGACAAAGGACTAACACCTAGAATATATAAAGAACTCAAAAAATTAGACTTCCCCCAAATTTAAAGACCTAGTTTAAAAAAGGGCATCTAAAAATGAATAGACACTTCTCAGATAAAGGAATACAATTGGCCAATAAATACATGAAAATATGTTCAACACCATGGGCCATTCGAGAAATGCAAATTAAAACACAGACTCCATCTCACCCTAGAAAAAATGGTTAGCATGAAATCAACCAATAACAAATCCTGATAAGGCTGCAGGGAGAAAGGGACCCTTCTTCACTGTTACTGGGAGTGAAGACTGGTGCAATCACTGAGGAAATCACTATGGAGATTCCTCGAAAAAATAGAAATTCCACTTGACCCAGCTATTCCCCTTCTAAGTATGTTCCCAAAGGAGATAGAAAACATCATACCAGAGTGATGCATGCACACTCATATTCATAGCAGGGCAATTTGTAATAACTAGATGTTGGAAACAGCTTATATTCCCATCAACAGGTGAACTGATAAACTGTGGTATTTATCCTCAGTAGAGCACTGCTCTGCTGTAAAGATAAACTCAAGGCATTTGTAGGAAAATGGTTGCACCTGGAAACCATAATGTTAAGTAAATCAGTCATACAAGCTTGAATAGCACATGGTTTCCCCGATATGAAAAAATTAACGGTAAGAAAGTTATTGAATCCTAAATATATTTCTGCTATTTTTTTCTAGTTCCACTCCAATATGACATGAGAGAGCACTCTGCAGGATTTCCATTTCTTTCGATATGTCAAGCTCTTTATTGTTGCTATAAGCATGGTCTATTTTGAATTTTTTTTTTTTAATTCCTAGTTTAGGAAAATCTAAGAGTAGCTCAATGGTTGCCTAGATTTAGGGGGGATGGATTGAGAGATAGACAATAGCTAGTGGGCAGTGTTTTGTTTGGGGGTAACAAAAGTGATCTATTATTTGATTGTTTTTATGGTTGTGTAACTGACCATGCACTAGAATCTACTGAATTTACATTTTAAATTTGTAAATTGTGTGGTATGCAAATTTTAGTTTAATGAAACATTTTAAATTTTTTAAATAACCAAAAAGTCAGGAATGGTGGTGCACCCCTATAATCCCAGCACTCAAGAAGCTGAGCCAGGAGTATAGCCCACAATTTCTGGGCCAACCTGGACTCCACAGTCAAGGCCAGCCTGAACTATAGAGCGCGACTTCATTTCTAAAACAAACAACAAAAAAACTACATAAATTTAACATTTGAAAATGCTGGTATACGTCTTCAACTAGCCCGAGAGCGAATAGGAGAAAGGCTTTACTGTGTTTCTCTTCTGTTCGGGTCAGGAGAAGCTGAGAAGCCCTCGGGAACTTGAAAAGATTTCCGTGTGAAGTTAAAGTAAGAAAACTTTATAGTTTAAGAAGTGTGTAAGAGTTGTAAAGTTTAAAAGAAGGCGTTCGACACCAACACTCACCACACTTTTCCTGTGGGAAACCAGCCTCTCTCCTCTCCTCCTGTGTCTGTCCGCCATGAGCACTGCGTTCACCTTCCTGCCGGCCGCACCCATTCTCTTTCACTGCCGTGACAGAGTACCTCAAAATTAATGGTTTAGAATAACAGCAACAACCAGCTATCCCTGGAGGTCAGAACTCCAAAATGGCTCCCCGCGTGATCATAGCCAGGCTCAGCAAGGCTCTATCCCCTCTGGAGAGTCTGAGGAAAAACTCGATCTCGTCTCTTGTCTGCATTCTCGCGAGGGCCTGTGTGGTTAGCACATGACTCTTCCATCTTCAAAACTCTCTCACACTCGGACGCTTTGCCTTCCTCTTTTGACTTTGTCAAGTCACTGGGGACTAGAGTGGGCCCACCTGAATAATCCAAGATACTCGCCCTCCTCGGGGCTTTTAAAACGAATCACACCTGTGCAGTCTCTGCTACTACATGAGGGAACACATTCACAGGTTCTACCAATTAGGATTCGAACACCTTCGTGGGACCGAAATTCTGCCAGACACTCTGACCTTCTGTACTTTCTGCCACACCCCCTTGGCCATCTACAACACAAACGACTGGAATGAATGCCTTTCCTCACTGCCTTGCAGTGTTTCTGAGCATCAAAAACCTGAGCAAGTGCCTTCCTGGGGCTGCTACACAAAACTTTCTCCCTGCAGTGCTTTCCTTACTGACTTCTCTTTTTCCTTGCCCTTTTCCTTTGTCATTAGACATCTAACTTTTAGGGCCAAGAATTTAGCTCAGTGGTTCTGCCGCCTGCCTCACAAATACAAAGATTCGGGTTTGATCCCCGGTACCACAAAAAAAAAAAAAAATCTAACATTTACAGCCCTATTTCATAACATGTCTCCTCCATGAAAACTTTGTTATCTTCCAAACCACTAATCAAATATTCTCTCTCCTTTGAAATGCAGCATTTTATTTCCCTTTAAATACTTGAGTACATTTGTGTATATGTGTATGTATCCCAATGTACATACAGAGATACATGTTATGTATTTGTATACTCTATGAATTCGGGTTTGCCCCGGAACCACAAAAAAAAAAAAAAATCTAACATTTACAGCCCTATTTCATAACATGTCTCCTCCATGAAAACTTTGTTATCTTCCAAACCACTAATCAAATATTCTCTCTCCTTTGAAATGCAGCATTTTATTTCCCTTTAAATACTTGAGTACATTTGTGTATATGTGTATGTATCCCAATGTACATACAGAGATACATGTTATGTATTTGTATACTCTATGATACATTTATGATATGTACATGTTTGGAATCTATACAAGTATATGTAATATATACAACATAAAGTTTTGGTAGGTTTCTTCCCCATGTAATGTCCTCACATGCAGTGTTGGAGGTGTAGCTCAGTAGTAGAGTGCTTGCCTAGCATGCACAAGTCCCTGGGTTCAATCCTCAGCACTGCAGAAAAACTACTTTCATGCATGCTTTTTTCTTTACAACAATATAAATTTGGCATGATTCTTCAATTGTAGACATAAGGAGGCAGACTTAGTTTAAGATAACATAGCCAAAGTCATACTTTAACATAAACATCCTTTCTTCTAGTCTCTGGCCCTTTGGTCCTCACCCATTGGTATGTTTATGTCCCATAGATACAACACCCACAACTTAGAGAACGAGAGGTTTATTCTGGCTCGTGGTCAGCTGGCTCCAAGGCAGGATGGCATGGCACAGGGGCATGGTGGAGGAATGGCTGCTCGCCTCATAGCAGACAGGAAGCAGAGCAGAGGGAGGAGCCAGGGAGAGAGACAAACCCTTCCAGGCCACACCCCCCAGTGACCTACCTCTTGGAACCAGGCCTCTCCTAATAGCAAGTCAGCTATGAGTCCCCATAATGCAATTACCTCCCCAAAACTCTACCTATAATGGCAAGAGGATTTAGGGGGACGCCTGCATATAAACCATCACAGCTTGTTTTAACTCTCCCTGATTAACTGAAAATGAACTTACAACTGTCTTAATTTCCATACCTACTATTATGCTCAATAAGCATTTCTGGAATACTTAACTAAAATTAGCCCTTCAAGATTTTATACTGTTGTACAATGTAGCTGCCCACTTGAATACTGAACATACCCACCCACTTGGATACTAAATATGTACTCTTTTGCCTTGTTACAGTAATTCACTTTAACGTGAATTAACATCTCTTCAGAAACGGGCAACTTAGCATTAGCAGTGAAGAGATCATATTAGTAAAATGTTTTTTGTTTTCCTGTGTCCATAAGAGAAAAGAAGAAACTTGGTCATGGTATGTCAGTTGAATAAACCACTGAAATGTAACAAAATTGTTATTCGAATCAACCAATTTCTTTGTTTTCTTATGTACTGGGGATCGAATTTGGGCCCTTGCACTTGCGAGGTAGGCACTGGAAACACTGAGCTAAATCCTAGGCCCTATGGTGCCTTTTTAATACATTGATTTAATTAATGAACTTGTAGAGTTATAACTACTAAGTACAAAACAAGTCATTTGGCCAAATGTTTTAAACAGTTAATTCAGTGAATATCAATCAAGACATTTATCTGAATCAATTTCTTGTTGGATTGGCAAAAAATAAACTATTCAGTCAAAATAACTGATACACGTTTAAATTCAAAAAAGTATTAGAAAGGAAGGGAGAAGGTGAAGGGGATGTAAAAAGAATTAAGATGCACATTGTACCCTGAAGTTACGAACCACCTGACATATGAACAACTTGGGTTAATTAGGTTAATGGAAGATTCATCTGTCTCTTGTTATCTACAGCATGTGCCCAGGTAAACATCCAGATCTCAGCTGTATTGACTCAGAACCAACCTGAGTTACAACCAGCCCTCCAGAACTGACCAGTTTGTAAGCCAAGGGTCCATTGTATACATGTATCAATTCCCCATGATCAATATGACTATTATATACTGTAAACATGTACTAATACAAATAAAAATTTGAGACATAAACGTTCACAGCAAATATCTTAGACGTATTTTCAGGGTAAATATGGGGCCAGTTAAACGGGTACAGTTTAAGCTTCATTGAAAGGAATGGAGCTGACTCAATAAAATTTTGTTTTATGAAGTACTAATTTTTTTAAAAGATACCAGTTTTACCATTTGAATTATTTATGAATCTGACTGCCAGACCACACTGGATTGATTAGTCTGAGAATACAAGCACTACTGATAGAAGTATTTTTCAAATCCATGTCAGTGTGAACTCACTACTGCAAGTTCACAGGATGTTTTAGAACAAAACCAGTTGTGACCAATTTAATTGGAGCAGTATTCATCAGAGTTGGTACTTTCCTTTCGTACTCTTTAACAAAGTGTGCCAGTTCCCAGACAGTCAGACATGTTACAGCCCCTGAAACTTGCCTGCCATACACGGATCACATTTGTCAAAGGAAAGAAATTTATCTTTCACAGTTCTTGTAAGGTTTTCCAAATTTGCCCAACTCAAATCAGTGTTCAATGTGCTGTATATTCCCAAAATCACCTAGTTGAAACAATTCGAAGCAAAATGTTTTCTTTACTCTGGCATAATGGGTCAATGGCACATTTGAGAGTACAAAGTACTTAGCTGTGTAGTACTTCCTTGAAATGCTAGCATTCTTTCAAATGCTTTGCTTAAAGTGAGGTATGCCACTGCAGGTAGCAACTAGACTAGTCCATCTACCTTGGTCAGTAGAGCCATGCTAAACAGAGCAAGGGCCTTCAGGCCTGACCAAGGTGTCTTCCACCCAGTCCCCTATGCCTGGCTGCCAGCTGCCCCCTTTTAGTCTCCTCCAGCTGCACCCAGATCTTTCCAGAGCCCAGAGGCTGCTAGAATAGTCAAGTTGCATTACATTTTGTATTCTCTATAGTCACACATGTTTTGTTTTTAGGGGTTTTCCTGGGGGTAGGGGTTTGGGGGGATTGAATTCGGGACCTTGTGCTTGCAAGGCAGGTGGTGGCACCACTGAACTAAATCCCCATCCCAAAGCATGTTTTTTGAAGAAGATGTGCCCTAGATTTTAGACCCAAATGCACTTTGGGGGTGTGGTAGAGCCTCCTTTTTAGGAGCAACATTTGCTTCGCTAAGTCTTGTTAGGAGTCTGATCTTTTGGACTAAACAGGAAGTGCTTTTCATGCTGAAAATGTTATTTTCGCTTTATTTGCAATTTTCCTACCTGTCTATTCCTTTCCAGGAATAATGTTAAGATATTTTTTAAGTGCACCTACCACAATGCACAGTAATTACAAGAAGAACCTGTAAATCTCCTTGGCAAATATCTGGATTCTCAAAAATTATTATGGAACATATTTTCTTTTAGAACACAGTACAGAGAAACTTTTCATTTGCTTCTCTCTGAAACAGGTTAAAAGTTATTGACACCTTCAATTTGGCAAAGAGAATAATAAAGGAGATTAAGAGTGGTATGGGCTTAAGAATTGGATGTCAGCTAAGAGTTAATTCTCACACACTTGGTCTGTCAGCACGGAACAAATCACATTGTCCTGTTAACTTTAAATGCTTGAAGTCACCAAAAAAATAAAATAAAATAAATGCCCCCCCCAAAATAAAATAAATGTTTGAAGTCAAAGATCAGCTGTGCTTTTTTTACACATCCATTGACCAAACAAGTTTTGCATTCCTGGAGAGCAGGGTCTGTATCTCCTTCCCCGAACATAGCAAGGGGACTGCCAGGTAAGGCTGTAGGTGAATGCATGAATGGGTGTTTACTCAGTTCCTAGGGTAAGAAGAAACTCTTTCATCTGCTCTCTTACTGCTCATACTGTGAAATGTTTCTCTAGTTTTATCTCCAGAAAGCAAGCAAACTGGCAAGATGGCAACCTGCAGGAACCTCTGTGCACTGAATGCCTAGGGAGCAATAACACCATACGCAGAAAACCCACTGGTAGTCCCCAGGTGGGTCTTTTCCAATCACCAGCTTCTTCCAATCCTGAGTTTTAGCTAGAATAAAGTTCTGGGTGCTCTGAGCAGAGATCAGATTCCTTAGGACATTCTGAGGTGTCCTGTTAAAGCTGCATGGCCCAACTCTACACGTGCTATAAATAGGCAGTGTGGTCCAGGCCTGTGCCGGCGACAGGATCCAGAAGTCAGTCCCGAGCTAGGGCATGGACAGCCAGGAGGACAGAGACAGATGGAAAGGTGGGAAAAGAGACAGGGACAGAATGATGGCGGGAAATGGGTAGTGTAGAGTGTCAGAAAAGAGGTTCTTAGCCTGCGGGTTTAGAGGAAGCTCCCTCTGAAGACTGTAGGAGGAGATAAGAGTTACCAGGGCTGCAAAGAGATGTGGAAATGAAATTGATCGTTGATCACAGAGCAGAAGCAAAGACTTGAGAGCAGAGAGTGAGGGTGGATGTGGGGCTGAGACTGAGAGCCAAAACGCAGAGCCCCTGGTGACCACTAGGGCAGTATTCGGAAAGCTCTGGGGACCACTGAGGTGCCACAGGAGAGTCCACGGCAGCGTTTGGAGTTGCCACGCGACCTCTGGCTTCTCCTCTGGTTTCTTTTTCCTCAGCCCTCACCTCTGCGTATTTCTTGTCCCTGCTGGTGTCCTCTGCCCCGCTTAAAGCGCTATGAGCAAAAGCCTCACTGGCTCAGACAATGGTGCCTCCTGGGTTGATGGGAAGTTGCGGAAGGACACAGAAACACTTCCAGAGATCGCAGCCCTCAGGACACTGGAGTGAAAGCCGTCACCACTGCATTCAGGCTTTTTGCCTGACAGCTGTGCTAACCTCACTGCGCTCCAAAGCAGAGAAAAGCAAGGAAAGTTACCTGAGTGGACAAGTCTTTCAGGTTGCTGCTGTATTTCACCATTTACTTTGGTTTAGATCATCTTACACATCCTGGAAGCAGTGAAAAAATCGGTGATTTGTGCTTCTGTATCCTCTAGTGGTTGTTTTTTGACCAAGGATGTGCTGAGCGCTCTGGTGGTGACAGAACCTGAGGGAACCACCAGCTTCTCCCACTCCGCAATCTCTTGCTCTCATTATTACCACCTCATGAGCTTCTTGTGGAGCTGAAAGTAGCACAAGCGGCCTGAGGGCTGATTCAAAAACAGGCCAGCATTCCGAGTAAGGTTTACCTAGCAGGTGTTATGAGCAAACTTGTGCTTCCCTTCCCCAAATTCACATATGGAGCGATAACCCCCAGTGTGACTGGATTTGGAAACTGGGAGGTGCATGAAGCAAGGCCCTCATCTGATAGAGCTGCCATCCTTGTAAGAAGACAAAGAAACACAAATATTCACTCTTCCTCTCTCTCCATATTCTGAAGTGTTCCTCTAGTTTTATTTCCTGAAAGCAACTACCAAGCTGGCTTCCTTCCTCTCTCCTTCTCCTCCCTCCTTTCTCTCTATCTCCAGAGAGGAAAGGTCTCCTGTGGGTGTGTTGAGAAGTCACCATCTTGAAGTCAGGAAGAGAGTCCTCAGCAGAAACCAATGGTTCAGGCACCTTGCTCTTGGACTTTCAGGCTCCAGAGCTCTTCTGTCATTTAAACTACCCACTCTGTGAAATTTTGTTATGGCAGCCCCATGTGAATATTAGACCAAGATCGCTGAGGCATTTAACATGATATAGCCAGGATTCATCAAGTCCAACCTTTACTCAAGTAGGCCAAGTATATTCACAGTGAAGCCTTTTTTCCTGAAACAAACAAAAAATTTTAAATTCACTGAATAGGATACATACACAGTCACAGTAAAATGTTCATGGAGTATGCATGGTGCTGTGGGTTGAATTATATCCCCTGAAATTTACATGTGGAAGGCTTCATCCCCAATGTGATCGACTTTGGAGATGAGGCCTTGGGAAGATAATCAAGTTTAGCTGAGGCCGAGAAAGTAGAGACCACGTGACGGGATTCATGTGTTTACTGAGAAGAGTAGCTACAAAGTTGGCTCTTTCTCTCTCTCCACCATGCACCGAGAGAACGTGGTCATCTGCAGATCAGAAGGAGAGCCCTGGCAAGGAACCTGGCCATGTTGGCACTCAGATCAGACACTTCAGCCTCCAGAACTGAGAGAAAATAGTTTTTATTAGGACGCTTCTGTGATATTCTGTTATGGCAGCCCTAGCTAAGACATATGAAATTGAGAAAGTTTTAAGCTTCTTTCTCTCACTTCAGACCCTCACTCCTGCAGCCCTCCTTTTCAGGAAGCAACCACTACAAATTATTATTATTACTATACTAGACAGCCAGGGATTTAGCTCAGTGGCACTGTGCCTGTCTTGCAAGCGCAAGGTCCTGAGTTCGATCCCATATATATGTATGTGCGCATATATATATATATATATATATATACACCAGAATATAGACTGATGCACAAAAAATGGATAATGCTTTTTTATGAATGAAAATATCCTACATACATGGTCCTAAACTTTGCCTTTTTACCTACCAAATTTTCATGAAAACTCATCTCATAGTGAAGATGGTATTTAAAAGTTGTGACTTCATATAATTTGTAAGGAGATGGCATACTCGCTGTAACCTCCTTTTGAAGGGATATTTGTGTTTCAATACACAATAAGGTAGATGTTATTCATTTTCGGAACATTGCCAAGTTTCATGTAAGGTAAATACTTAGAAATGAGCTTCTGGCTCAGAAGATCTTTCCATTTTTAGATATTTTGTAGATAATGCCAAATTCCGCCATTCCATCAACTTTCAGAGGTCCCGGGTGGCACTGAGTCACTGATGGGCTGTACCTGTCCATGATGTCATCATCCTAACCCTTCCTAAACAACCTGTATGTGTCTAACGCCATGTCACCTCTTCCTGAATGCCATCTCACCTAACCCAGGGAGCAACCCTAGAATTGTGGCTGCCAGAGAAGTCACCTTCTATGCTGGGCAAACAGGTCACACTCTGGTATCACATATGCCCTTGGAACTCTTTTCCTCTTCCACCTAGCTGCTGTAGGGATGGTGACTGAAGTTTTCAGATTCTTCTTAAGTTTGTACCTAATCACGAAGGACTATACTTTACTACACCTCACTAAAGAATGTCTCTCGATTTTTAAATTGGCTTTGGAGGGTGAAGATTATCTTTTTTAAGAAAATGTTCAAGGGGCCAGGGGATTTAATTCAGTAGTTCCACCGCCTGCCTCCTAAATCCAAGGTTCCAAGTTCAATTCCTGGTACTTAAAAAAAAAGAGAGAGAGAGAAAAGACCACTAAGAAAATGTTCAGTGTCTTCATTAACACTTTGAGCAGATATAGGCTACTTCACAAGATGACATTAGGTTTGCTCAGGTGACTCAAGGTATTTTACCTTTTTTAAAAAATTTATTTATTTTGTCAACATGGAGAAGGAATGTAATAAGAAGCATTTGCACTTGCAATCTCTACCAGAACATTTTTCCAACTGGGTATTTTTCTTCTGAACAAAAGAAAATTCTTTGGAGAAGTGATAAAGAAACCCTGATCAGTTATTACTAGTGTTACAGGACATTTTAAGTTGTTAAAAAAAATGATTTACAGATTCAAAGTATGGCACCATCAGATTAGTAGTTTACTTAAAATCCATTCTAGTCCCTTGAATAGTCCACCGTGAAGTCTCAGTTTCTTGATAGAAATTAGAATTAAAAAGTAAAAAAAAAAGAACCAGAGACCAGAGTCCTCATAAGATGTCTTACCAATGTTCTCAATTTCCTCCTAATAATAGGATGGAGAGCTAAGCCCCACATTTCAGTGTGTTTACAGAACCCATTTAGAGCCTTTCCTATCTGTATGCAAAGTATTTAAAATAAACCACCAAAGGTCATCTGGGTGTAATTCCATCATTTAATGGTGTTTATTAAATATTAATATTGAAAGAACTGTAGTACACCATAATAATAATAGAAAATATTTACAGGGGAGAAAACGCATATTGATTAAGACTGAAGGCTACATATAGGCTGCCTTGGTTTCAATTTTTACTCTACCAGTTCCCACTTTTGTGATTTTGATCAAATCACTTCACCTTTTTGTAACCTTTTAATAATAGTTCAATAAGTAAAGCCAACCTTTATAGGCTTTCTATGAGAATTTTAAAAAATTATTTGGATGGCTTTGGTTAATGATCACTAAATATAAACCATATAACAAGCACAATTTGCCTTGTTCCCAGCCTCCTCAAGTTGAATCCTAGGTAGGATTGTCACTGTGGGGCTCCTACTATAAATGTAAAATTCAACAGTAGGGAAGATTTAGATCTCTCACTCAAGTGAAACTATCTGTGTCAATGAAGACACCACGTAATGCTGACATGGGCACTGAGACATTCTGTGTTGGATAGGGCTGCTATCACAAAGTAATGGGGTGGTTTATTAACAATAACATCTTTCTGCCTGTTCTGAGGTCCTCAGGTTGGCTGGGGTCTGGAGAGAGGCCTCAAATGGTTTGTGGACTGCCAGCTTCTACTCTGCCAGCAGAGTAAGAGCAAGCTGGCTGTCTGGGCTCTCTCTATAAGGGCACTATCTTAATCACTGTCTTGTCAGTGAGACTCAGTACTCACTACCCGGGAATTAAAAGAGGGAAGGTTTATTTTGGCTCACAGTTTGTAGAGTTTTCAGTCCATAGTCTGCTGGCTGCAAGGCAAAAAAGCATGGCGGAGGGGCTTGGCGGAGGAAAAGCTGCTCACCTCATGGCAGTAGGGAAGCAGAGTGTGAAGGGAGGAGCCCCAAGGGAGACAGAACATCCCAGTCCACACCACTGGGACCTTCACTTCTGACCAGGCCTTGTCTTATAACAGCAAGTCAGCTATAGCACACCCATAATGCAATCACTTTCCAAAAGCTCCATCTCTGAGCACAGGAGGCTCCGGGGGCGGGGGGTAATTTAGACCTAAATCATAATAGGCACTAGTTTCACTCATGAGTGCACCACCTCAGTTACCACCCACAGGCTTCACGTCTACATGCTGGCCGAGCATGGCGGCACAAACCTGTAACCCCAGCACCTGGCAGACACAGGAGAGTCACTTTCAGTCTACATGGAGAGTTCAAGGCCAGTCTCAACTACACAACGAGACCCTGTCTCAAAAATCCAAAAATAGTAATAAAATAAAATAAACTCCATCACTTTTAGATTAGGGTTTCAACACGGGAATTATGAGAAGGCACAGACATTCAGTCCACTGCATTCACAGCTTCTCCCAATCGTTTTACACACGCACATGCACGCACACACACACACACACACACACACACACACATACACACACTTGAAAACAGCTGTATCCCAGGGGTGGAAGTGTGTTGTCTGTCACAAGTGTTAACTTAATTGGAAGAGTCGAAGATCCCAGTAATTCCTGCTGTTCCCTACTCCATCCTACCCATCACTAGCAGGGAATGAAAATTACAACCAGACTGGAAGGGCTCTGTTGATGCCAAGAAGAAGAGAAGTTCTCCTCAAAAGAATGTGGGGCACCCAGCTCCAGGGCAGCTAGGAGTCCCAGCTGCACTTTGGTGCATCAGCAGCGTGGAGGAGCCGGGTGGGGGCCGAGCAGGTTCTGGCTAAGAAAGCACAGCTGCCATGTGAGGAGCTTCCTAAAGAAAAGGAATAGTGTTCATAATTGCTCACTCTGAGTACCAGGCAGGCTAATCCCTCAATGACGGTGAGAGATTAATCCCCATAAAAGAACCAAGGTCAGCAAAGCAGCGTTTGACAAAAAAAAAAAGAATAAGTTAGGAGGGAAAGACAACTAAGATGCATTAAATACTTGTAGTCAATGGTAAAAGGAGTTTTAGAAGACAATTTTCAAAACCTGGTAGACTTGTGGAACGAACTCACCGTGAGTCAGCTGTGACAGCAATGATCCTCCTGCTGAGGGCACTGTCTCCACCTGCTTAGGAACCCTGGGTCTGCAAGGGCAGCTGCCAGGACAGCTTGATTAAGAGGAAAATGTAGTCATCTGCATTGTCCCTGCTTCCCTTCCAAGTTTCAGCAAGGTGCGAGGGAACCCTGGGATTTTACACATCATCATGATTCTATGCAGGGCTTCATCTACACACAGATAGCAAGTGAATTGAGGCTGGAGCAAGAGATTTATTGTGAGTTGTTGGCCAGCCTGGGCTACATATGAGTGAGTTCAAGGCCAGCCTGGACTATGTAGCAAAACCTATCTCAAAGCAAAACAAAGAGGATATGAAATCAACTTCTAAAAATCAAGTGTTCCTCTGCACCAAGAATGAAACCACCAAGAAAGAAATTAGTAAAACAACAGCATTTGCAATAGTTTTAGGAAAAATAACATACTTTGCTATTAATCTTAACAAAGAAAGCAAAATTCCTCTACAATGAAAACTATAGTACTCTATAAAAGGAAATTGAAGGCAGCATTAGAAAAAGGAAAAGCCAGGCATGGTGGCACACACCTGTAATCCCAGTACTCAGGAGGCTGAGGCAGGAGGACCACTGCAAATTCAAGACCAGCCTGAGCTACACAGTGAGTTCAAGGCCATCCAAGAACTACTTAGCGAGACTCTGTCTCAGAAAAGAAGGAGGAGGAGGAGGAGGAGGAAGAGGAGAAGAAGAAGGAGAAGGAGGAGGAGGAAGTGGAAAGATAGCCCCTGTTCCTGGATAGGCAGAAACAATATCATCAAAATGGCCATACTCCCCAAATTAATACACAACTTTAATCCACTCCCAGTCAAAATAACAACAGCATTCCTCACAAAATTAGAAAAAAACAATCCTCAAATTCGTATGGAACCAGTAGAGACTCAGAAAGCAAAAGCAATTTACGGGCAACAAGAACAAATCAGGAGTTATTACAATCCTGGATTTCAGGTTACTCCAGAAAGCTGTAGTGATACAAACAGCATTCTATTGGCATAGAAACAGACACATGGCTCAGGGGAACAGAATAGAGGATGCAGGGCCTTGGATTTAGCTCAGTGGTGCTGTCACCTGCTTCGAAAAAACAAGGTCCTGAGTTTGATCCCCGGTATGCGCACGCAAGCATGCGCACACACACACATACACACACACACACACACACACACACACACACACACACACACAAAATGGAAGATGATGCAGAAATAACCCCAGGCACACTCAGTCATTTTATCTTTGACAAAGGACACAAATCACACATTGAAGGGAAGGTAGTCTTTTCAGTTTCTTCAATATAGTCCTGGGAGAACTGGACATGTAGAAGATTGAATCTAGACTCATATTTCTCACCATATACTAAAATGGATCAGAGAATCAAGCATATAGATATTAAAATAGAAACACTGAATCTACTGGAAGATAAAATATGTAAAACTCTTTTTTTTTTTTTTTTTTGGTACTGGGAATCAAACTCAGGACCTTGTGTTTGTAAGGCAGGCGAAGTGCCACTGAGCTAAATCCCTGGGCCTTAAAAATAGGTAAAACTCTTGAAGACATAGGCATAGGCAAGGACTTTCTGAACAGGGCCGCAGTTGTATGAGAAATAACATCAAGAATCAACAAATGGGGTCATATCAAATTAAAAGTTTTCTGCACAGCAACGGAAACAGAGCAAAGGGACAACCCATAAAATGGGGGGTGGGATTTGCCAGTTACTCATCAGGCAGAGGACTAACAGCTAGAATATACAAAGAACTCAGAAAAGCTCAGCTGCCCCAAATAAAAGAATCAAAACAATAGGCAACTGAAATGAACAGACACTTCTCAGAAGTATGGAAGGCCAAGAAATACATGAAAAAAATGTTCAACATCTTTGGCCTTTCTAGAAATGCAAATCAAAACAACACTGAGATTCCATCTCACCCCAGAAAGAATGTCCATCATTAAGAAATAATAACAAATGCTGGGAGGTTGGACGGGGGGAGGAAAACTTCTACATTGTTGATGGGAATACAAACTAGGACAACTATTAGGGAAATCAGTGTGGAGATTCCTCAAAATCTGAAAATAGATGTTCCATTAAACCCAGCTCTCTCCTTGTGTCTTTCCAAGAGAGTTAAAGGCATCATATTTCAATGGTATGTGCATACTCATGCTTATAGCAGCCCAATTCATAAAAGTTAAAGCCTAGAAGTATCCTATATGTTTGACAACAGATGAATGGATAAAGAAAGTGTGATATTTATATAGGACAGAGTACCACTATGCCATAAAGAAGGATAAACTTGACTCACTTGTAGGAAAATGAGTGCACCATGTGGCAATAATGTCAAGTGAAAGGAATCAGAACCAAGCTTAAATATCTAGTTTCTCTTATATGAGAAACTCAAAGTATAAATAATTTAAAGGGCAAAATAAAGACAGACACATAACAGGAGACAAGAAGATAGAGCTTTTGTGAATGGGAAGGGAGCCAAGAGGTGGAGGGAGGGTGGAGGGAAGCTAGAGAGAGGAGTAGGAGAGGGGACATAAAAATAATTGATACATTCTGTATATGTACCAGCTCCCCATGATGAATATAATCATTATGTACTGCAAACATGCACTAATCACAATTGAATTTTTTTTAAGTCAGAAAAGAAAAAAGAATCAGGAAGCCTGGCGTGAGGTTCATGTCTTTAATCCAAAAGCACTCTGAGAGGCTGAGGCAGGAGGATCTAAGCTCAAGCCCAGCCTAGGTAACTTAGCAACTTAGCACAAAACCTATCTCAAGAATGAAAAGGGCTAGGATGCAGCTCTGTGCAAAGACCCTGGATTTCAATCCTCAGTATTGCAAGAAACAAGAGAAAGGAAAAGGAAAGAGAAGAGAAGAGGAGCATAAACTCCTTTTCCTCTTCCAGAGCCCCTGGACTTGTCCACGTCCATAACAGCAGTCCAGACTGTTGGTTCCCTCTGCAGAAGGGAAAGGAGCCAGAGAACTCCTTGGAGTACAGATGCAGTCACATCATCTCCAAACTGCACTTAACACACAAATAAAGAGGTCTCTTGTCCATATATGTTAGTATGCACAGGTTGTCATTTGGAAGATGTTCCCCAAAAGGGCAAGTGTTATCCCCAAATGCTGATCTTTTGAGAGATGTGCTCTCTTTATACTTTTCTATCATGCTTCTTTTTTAAGATAAACATAATTTTTACAATTTGAAAAATCAAACTACTTTAATCTTTAAAAAAGTAATATTACACCTATTGAAAGTCTGAGGATGTAACAAAAGTGCCAATTTCCATGTTCTACCCCTCAAAAAAGTGAACAGTGAGTTTCTGATATACATTACCATAGATGAGGTTATGGAGCATTTGTTGTCATAATTCCAGGGAGAGAGAATTGCATACAATCTTTCTGAGAATAATTTGACAGTGTCTATCAAGAATACTATGGGCTGGGGATGTAGCTCAGTGGTGGCTGTGCCTGCCTGGCAAGCACAAGGCCCTGAGTTCAATTCCTGGAACTGGGGAAAAAAAAACAGAACATCAAAAAGATAGCCCCCAAATTCTACTTTTGTGGTGTGTACTAATAAAAGAGACACGTACAAAGATATACTGTTAAATATGTGAAATATAGATTTGTCTACAATATCTTAAAGGAAGTAACGATGGCAAATGAATTGAATAAAGGAAAAAAGCATCCAATCATTAAATGCATGCAGCCAACATAAGTAATAACATAAATATATATGTATATTTACATATGTATGTTCACAGCATTGTTATGGAATAACAGCAAGTCACTGGCGTCACTGTTCCTCTTTCCTGAGGAAGCTTCGTTCTGGCCCCCTCTTCCAGAACAGTCTTGCCCCATGATGTTCAAAGCCTGTTGGGGTAATGAGGGCCTTCAGCAGTAATTTCTCTGAGTGTTGCTGGAAATTAGTGGGCAGCTGTGTTCTCTGCAATCGCAGTTTCGCCACTTACTTTTCTGCTGTGAGGCTTGGCTCTGGCCTTGAATCTGTTAAACCCTCCATGGCTGGCAGTGAAACGTGCTCCCCGATCGCCCTGTTTTTTTCCTTCAAGTCTTCCAACGGGTTTTAGCTTTTTCTTGAATCAGCATTAAACTGAGGAGCGCTAGACACTGATGCAGATCCTGCGTCCATGCATTGGGAAGTTTCCCCGGCTCTTCTATCACTGTACCACGCTTTTTGGACGTGATTATTGACTTCATCGGCACAGCAGATTTCACCGGTCCCACGATCTTTTCCTTCTTCTTAGGATGGTGCCGATGGTTGAATGATTAGTGATGTTTATTATCTCTTTGCCTCTGCCCAACCTCTCCATTATTTCCACTCTTGTTTCCATGGTTATGGCTTTGCCCTTCCTAGCAGTCCCTTCCACGTCACCACTGCTCTTCCTCCTGCTTCCGGTCGCCCTGGGCTCTGACTGAGCCCCGTACCCCTGTAGGCTATCGCACTGCACATGGAGCACAGCACTGCACAGCTGCGACGATGTCGGGCAGACGCGGCTACCGCTGTGATTGGTTCACATCTAGGGAGGTTCACAGAGGGAGGTCCATTCGTGCCTGTGAACGTGCACAACTCAAATATTCCTAAATTGGGGAAGTACTATATTAACTGGATAGATCTAAATGTGTAAAATAGTTCATATCACACACACACACACACACACACACACACGCACTTATAATACAGGTGATTACTTACTCCTGGTTCTAATAAAATTTTTGGGTTATCTGGCTCAAGTTTCAAGGAGGGTCCTACTTCAACTTTAAAAATAGTTATGTAGAATTCATTTAATAAAACATAATCTCTAAAGCTGCATCACTTCACTTGACCATCTTCATCCAGAATTCTGTGATCTTCTGCCAACGTATCAGAAAAATGATTTTCTCATTTCTTCCAAAATGCTTCTCTGTTGTGACTTCGTGTTCATAAGCAGACCACAGTTTGTTCAAAATGTAGTCATAAAGTATTCATTTTTGTCTTCAGTATGTGCCTTCCTCTTGTTCTTTTGCTGAGGATTGTCTGGATTTAAGGGAAGAAAGAGGAAATTATGTTTTAAAAAGTTTCATTCAGAGGCAGATTGTCAATCTGATTGAGTCATTCCCATTAAAAATAAACTGCAATTTTCATTGAAATCTTTGTTATTTAACATATTCTCTTTTTATGGAAGATTATACTTCACAGTCTATAAGAGGATTGCAAGTGACAGAAAAAAGCAAAATCCTCACCAGCACAATTTTATAATGAAAATGTCTATTTAGGTCTATAATTTATAGATGAAGTTAAAAATATCCTTGAGGACAATACATCCTATGAAAAATTCAATCATCTATGTTTAAAAAGAGAGAGCACTGAGCACCTTAAGGACAAACAAAAACTGATTTTTTTTTTTAACCTTCATTGTTTTGCCTTTTTCTTCTGAAAAAGATTTTCTCAACTGTCCTCATATTTTAGCTTTTGGGAGTTTCTCCTTTGGTCAGTGAATGAAAAGCTCTTTTGAATTTTTTTTCCCATCTTATATTTTATACCTAAAGTTTTTCAAAGTTTTATTTAAATCATATTTTGTTCTATGGTTCATAATCATGCTTGAAAGCTGAGAATATTTTTAAAAAAGAAGGTTTCAAGAAATTAGAAATAAGAGATTTGTCCCCGATAAATTATATATAATGGCTAAATTAAAGAGTTTATATATAGCTGAAAAATTAGTAGTGGTAGCTGTTATTTTGTGTTTGTATCAATGCCTTAATATTCTTTCTTTTGAATCATTTAATCAAGCACACCAAAAACATTCAGAAATTTTGAGATTCAAGAATGCAGTATTTCTTTAACAAAAATATTGTCAGTATAATAAAAAGACCACTGAGTTGTTTTATTCCATAAAATATGCATTTTTTTTCCTAGAGCCTTGATGAAGAGAACCTATGTAAAATTAACAATCGCCCTTCATAGAAATAAATGTGTGAATAAAAATATTTTATGACAAGAAAGATCAATAAAAATGTTAATTCTAAAAACAGAATGTTCTTACCCTCAGAGGGAAAAAAAAAGTTTTCTTATTTGATGAACAAAAAAGAAACTATTTATTAGGTTTACTGGAACATGTGCCAAAAAATTAAAAGAACCCAGACTGCTATTACTTTGCTTTCCATGGTTCAATCTGCTTTTTACCTTTAATATTTGTGTGTTTGGTACTAGTACTGGGGATTTCTTAAGCAATCCTTTTGCTGGTGTTTCAGTTTGTGCTTATTTTTATGGAGAGAAAATATGTACAAATGGTTTACTGGCAAAAGAACAGCATAATTGGAAAACAAATAAACTGTATCTCTAAAAGGAAGGAGAACGCTGTTTTACAGTCCTCAGAAGCCACAACCCTACACCACATTAAGGTCCTTTTGCTTTTACTGATACGGTTGACTGGCTTGGGTAAAGCAAGGAAATCTTCAGGCATCTTCCAGCTACTAAACAGTATGTGAAAGCCAAGTAAAATGATAACTCTCAGAATAGCTCACTTTATAATACAAACTGACTTTTACCATGAATGTGTGAGGTCTGAGCTGCACATGATGTGCTCACGGGGAGAGTCGCTCTGTCCTGGTGATCTCACCAGATGGCAGCTCATCCAGTCTGGGTGACAGACTGGCCCTTGGACAAACAGCCAAGACGAGGCACTCAGTTTCTCGCATGAGGTAGAGGGAAGAAATCTCCAGATAAAGCATCCAGTTAATGGTGGGAGATGCAGCTTGAAAGCCATCAGGGAGAGATGGGATCAGAGAGGCTGTTATGGGCCGTGTGTGTGCTTAGATGGAGGAGGGGGAGCAGAGGCTGGATCGCAGGGAAACCTCTAGAACAAACGAGTAACGGGAAGCGGGGATTCTGGGGCTGGGCCCGTGTGCAGCTAGAGCAGCCCAAACGGGTCTGGTCCTAGTCTGAGGCCTTTCAAGAACTTCTTTTCTGTTTTATCTTGATAGTTATTGACAATAGTCTCTGATCTGTTATCAAAAGGTTCAAACTACTAGGTTTGGAAACAGGAAGCAAAGCAGAATATGTTACACTTACGCAATATCACATTACACTCCCGAGATCGTTATTAAAAAGACCAGCTGTTGATAGTGGGCTGCGCAGAACGCTGTCGTGGAGGCTGGCTGCAGCCCTGTCCCCCGCTCTGGCAGGACCCTGCGTCTCCTCTGGAATTGACCCCCACAGATTCGGTCCTCCCCGTCCTCAGCCACCGCCCTCCCCAGGGCAGGCATGGAACTCAGATCTGGCGATCAGCGAAAGGATCTTTAACATCCGGGCCACAGGGATAGGTTATGGCCATGAAAACTTTGTATAAATAGGAACTGTTTGATTCTTGAGAAAAAGATGACAGAGTGTGTGGAGAAAGAAGGAATAGTTGTGATTTTGGGTTACAGTAATCTTATTCACACAAGAGATCAACTTCCAACTTTTCTATTAATTACCCAAGTGGACCTAGTCAAGTTGATTCACTCTTCTGTGCTTTAATTTCTTTATCTATCAACTGAGGGTCTCATCTCAGCTATTTATGGAGGCTGATGCAGGAGGATCGAAGGTTTGAGACCTTGCTGGTCTTTGTGAGTCCTGGTCTTAAAAAATTTTTAAAAGAGGAGCTCAGTGTAACCCTAATCAGGGTCTTTCAGAGCCCTTTCTTCCAGAGCCTAACTGAAATTTAGAATTTAGTGTACTAATCAGGGAACCCTTCCTTGTGGGGCAGACAGCCTGACAGGAGCTAAGTCTGGGGAAATAACAATAAACTTCACCCTCCAGCAACTTGTAACAGATAAACTGGAAGTAGACTGTTTCCTTATTCTCACCTGTGGCTCAAGTAAATAAAGTCTTTGCTTTATCACTCTTTACCAACCATTAAAATCTGCCCCTCTTAACAACAAATAGTTCATGCAAAATCAATCTCTTCTGTCTTCTTTCCTTTCGGAAACACAGATCATCTGCCCCAAATGACTTCAATAGGGAAAGAAATAATATTTCATTCATTTTTAAAATTTTCCAGAGCCTCTCAGAAGTCAAAAGTGGAGTAACTGAATGAATGGGGGCAAGGTAGGACTGGTACAGGTCCGAGAATTTTGAGGACTCTCTTCTCTACACTCACACTACATATTGGCTATCAATATGAGGCAGCCACTTAAAACTGGTGGTTCCTGAATCAGCAGTTGGTCTATTATTTGCAGAGATGGCACTGTGGCGATGGGTTGATCTAGTTTTTCCAACTGGGTTAGCAACTCAGCAACCCTGTGAAGGACTAGCTCCATACCAGATGTGAAAGCAACTGGAGTCTTGGATCTTCAAACCCATATTATTCTTTCTCCTCTCTCCTACTATCTCCCTAGACAGGAGAAATTCCACACAGCCTTCTAGGGCTACCACCCTTCTAGCTTGGACAGGGAAGACAGGTTAGTTTCTGAAAAGTGGTCCTGTTTGTACAGTATGCTCTGATTGAAGACCAGGAGGAAGGAGCGGGCTTCACCTAGAAACATCAGCACTTCATTGCCATGCTGGATGAATTCTCTCTGCTGCAGCAGAATTGAGTCTCCATCGGCCATCACTCCTGGGACAGCTGGGTATAGAAAGAAGAATGTTTTGTGCAGCTTTCCTTCCTTTACTTCTAGGAGAATTAGGCCAGGAAGGAGTGGGCCCTGCCTTTGGGTGGGGTGTGTGGATGGACCTAGGATAGTGCTAAAACTCCGTGATATTTCCACCAGGGAGGGGGTGAGTCCCAAGAAAGCAATACAGAGGATTTACCTGTTGGAAAGAAGCAGAGATTAGAAAGAAAAGACACCCCTCAGAACTGTGGGATCGCAGCGAGAATTGCCAAAGACAAATTCACTACCCTCATGACCTTGCCAAGGCACATCTACCTCTAACCAGCGAACCAGTTCATCGCTCCAGGGTTAGGACATCAGAACCCTGGTTGTTTGCTTCTTTCTGTTTGGAAGTGGGGAAGTGGGCACTCTCAGGAAGACACAGATTCACAATGACATAATTCACCCCTACTCCATCTGTTGAGTGGTTTGAAGCCATCCTTGGACTTAAAACCAATGAGAATGAAAAGAAGCTAAAAATAATCCAGCTATCTCACAGAGGAACTGGTTAGATTAATTAGGTTCTCTGGAGCGATTTCTAGTTCAGGTATATTTTGATTGTCTTTTCTTTTCTTTTCTTTTTTTTAACAAAGTCACATTTTAATAAGTGAGCAATTAATAGTATGGAGCCAGCAAGGCACCATAATTTCTCTCATATTTTGCAAAGCCTTTCTACTATAGATCATCACAATTCATTGTAACTATAGCAGGCCTGATTTCCTGAAAACCTGCTCTCATTCTTCCAAGAAAAAAGAAAATAAGAATTTTAAAATAAGAATCTTAAAGTTTCATTTTTCATCTTAATGCAAATTCTTGTAAATGTGTTAGGGCTTTTGTTTGCTTGCTTATTTGCTTTTTAAAGGTTTTTGAGACAGGTTTCTGTTGTGTAGTCCAGGCTGGCTTTCAATTCACTATGTAGCCTAAGCTGGCCTCGAACTCACAGCTGTCTTCCTATCTAAGCTTCCCAAGTTCTGAGATCACAGGGATGAGCCAGCAGGCCTGGCAATTTTTAATGGTTTTCATTATTAATTTTCACAAAATCGGGGATTTTTGTATGTGTAGATCACCTTTTTATCTCCAAGGAGTACAGTTGGCGTTCAGTTATTACATGTGCAGAGGGGTGTGGTGACACAGTCCTGTAATTCCAAGTATACTTGGTGGGCTAAATCAAGAGGACCACAAGCTAAAAGCCAGCCTGGGCAATTTAGAGCCCTGGTCTCCAAAGTAAACAGTAAAAAGGGCTGAGGATATGGCTCAGTGGTAGAGCACCCGCTGCAGGAGACCCTGAGTTCACTGCCCACAATAGTGGGAATAAAATGTGTGTGTGTGTGTGTGTGTTGAATGAATACTTGAATGTGCTAGTAAATACTATAATATTTTAGCACCATCAGAGTCTACAAGGCTAAGCTAAATTTACACTTGCATGGTCCAGGGATTTAGCTCAGTGGTTCTGCTGCATGCCTCGCAAGCACAAGAACCCCAGTTTAATCCTCGGTACGAAAATAAATAAATAAATAAATAAATTAATTAATTAATTACACTTGCAGGGCAGGTAAAAGTTTCAGTTTCAAGCCACAAGTGTGAGCAGTGTTAAAGGCATTTCAAAGAACAGTAGAATCTTTTTTAAATGCTAGTTACCTACAGTGAAAGAATGTCTATGAAAGCACTTAGAACTATTAAAAGTCATATACATACGTTAGTATAATTTTTACAATGCACGATTAGTACTATATATTGTTGTTTTTATTTGCAGATTTTATTTACTGAAGTCACATGCGGCAGTGGCCAAGGGTGCCAAGTGATACTTCTGAGTCTGTGTTAAACTGTGTTGTTAGCTGTGCGACCCTTCTGCATATGCCCAGGAAGCTACGGTAGACCGCGGTCGGTACTCCCCTCCCACCTCGTGAGGCTGTCCTGGGATGTGGACCAAGGGGTGTGGGCGGCCTCCCTGCCGTGGATGCTGTCCTGCACGTTCTCAGCCACCTGAACTGATTCTGCAACGCAAGACACACATTTTAGTCCATTTGCGCTGCTATAATAAAATACCCGAGGCCGAGTTAAAGAGCAGAAATGTATTCCGCACAGTTCTCAAGACTAAGTCCACCGCCAGGGTGCCCACCTCTGGTGAGGGTCTCCTTTTGTATCCTCAGGGGACCGGAGGTGAGAGCAAACTGGCCCGGGCTGCTGGGTGAACCCTCTTTTATTCGGTCCTGAATCCCTTTCATGAGGGTGGAGCCTAGTCACCTTGTTACCTTTTGAAGGCCTCACCTTTTAAAACCTGAATTTTGTAGGGACGCATTGTAAGCACAGCAAGACGAGAACGTCCGTGAATGCTTTCTTGAATTGGAAACTGGGAAGCTCCCTGATTGTTCAGGGTTTCGGACAAAGCTGTCCAGGGAACCCGTCCTCTGGGAAGGGCTGCCTCCTTCCGCAGTTCCTGTCAGATCTCCAGGGGCAGAGAACCAAAGGTCATCAAATACAAAGCTGCACGGAAGGGAGCACTGGGGCTTCAGGCAGACGGGAAAGTGAAACCGTCTAGGGATTAAGCCGCCAGTACCGTGTGCCTCCGATTTCACTTTCTTTTAATTTTTTTTATTCACCTATTAACTGTGGAGAAATCTCTGAATTCTGTCAAGCCCCATCCTTCAAGCTCCAAACGCTCCATATAGGAAGAGCTGGATTGTGAATCAGCTGGGCTAAGATCCTGGGCCACTTCCAACTCCGCTCCAGCTCCTGCCCCGCAGGTCAAGGCAAGAAGTGATGTAATTCACTCAGCCGGCCACTTTAATTACAAAGGCCCGGCGAGGGGAGGGGCCGGCGGCGACAAGTTCAGCACATGACTCGTCCTGGGATGCAGGAAACAAAACCCTCGGCCGCCACTGGCCGCGCCCCTCCGACGGCTCGGCGCAGGTTGGCCCTGGGAACGCCGAGCCGGAGGAC
>NW_022900950.1:67914702-67925640 GCF_012274545.1 Fukomys damarensis | reverse complement strand
CTGCGCTTGGAGACGGATCGGGGCGCGGTTTCCGGCTGGACGCGAGCAGTCTGCGCCCCCTCTGACGGCCTGGTCTTGGGGTCTCCGCGTACTGGGCGCCCCATCGGTGGGTGGTGCTGGGAAAAGGAGAGAAGAGCGAGTCTGGGGCTGAGGGGAAGTATTTTTCTCTTAAGAAATGAATGCAGCATCTCCCCATCCCTCCTTTAAAAATAATGCTTCATATATGGAGAAGAATGGAGGATGGTTAATGTTTAGTTCCCTGTCTTTATGAGCAAGAGCTGGATCAGGTACAAAATGCTCTTTTGTTTCCAAGGAAGCAATCAGCAGGGAGCTGATGTGGTCATTTCCTACATTAGTGATGACCGAAGAGGATGAATAAGGAAAAAGAAATTTCTTTTGTTGCCCCTCATTAGACAAAACAAAGCAAAGGCCGTAGCAAATTTAACTTGGTCACTTCTTTCCAAACCTCCTTACAACTGAGGCCAAATCATAGCATTCAGGATTAAAGGGATCTCTCAGACCCATGCCCAAGTAGAGCCATGTTAAAAGCATCTTCCTTTATTAACTAACTAGCCTGCCTGGTGGAAGGTTGCAAATCGCTTGGAACTCTTCCTACACTAAAGAAATTGGAATTTCCCTCCCCTTGCTAGAATGAACAGAACGGGATACTGTTTGTAGTGAAAGTTTGCAGAAGAAATAGAACTTTTAGCTAGGAAAGAAACTGAAGAAAAGAGACGAGCTGACCGTTGAGGACTTCAGGTGGAGACTGTATCACTCTCATAGAATTCACAGACCTGGGAAGTTGTTTTACAGTGCCATGTTGTGGAATAAACACTCTTGCATTTCCTCGTGACTTTATTTATAAACTAGTTTTCTTAAGATTAAAAGTCAATTGTCGTATGATAAAACACATACTAGCATATGTTTGAAAGGTTTTGCTGATGCATCCGATGGCCTGTAGGTAATCTGATTTTTTTTTTTTTTTTTGCACTTTTTCTACTATGTGAAAGTTAATCTGTAAAGCTTCAGACTCCGTTTTGGAAATACTATGAGTTGGCATCGTAATTTTATTTGAAAGTTTTCTAACTAGTAAACTTTAACGTGTATCTTGCCACAAATATCTGTAATATTGGTATTAACCTAGGTCATTCCTTTTTAAACCTAAGTAGATAGTTCAGTGTAGAAAGCAAGAGCAGTTTGAGCTGGATTCATCCTAGCTACACAGTAACCACAAATGCATTTGCAGTAAAGTGTGAAAAATTCAGAGATTTCTTTGTGTGCCTACTGATTACACAGAGCTATAACTGACCACCATCTACTGGGTGGTTCATCTGATATCCACTTAGATGCTTGTCACTGATCACCTATTTCAGATAGATGAAATTATCTTTCAAATTTAGAGTTCACAGCTATTGCGCTTATTTCTGGAATAATTAAAATTATATTCATGAGTACAAATATGCCCGCCAACAAAAGCTATTTTTAACCCACAGAGGTAGAATGTTTGGTCTGATGGTTTGGTTCCATATCAAACATAGCAGGAATATTCAGAAATCTCTGTACTATCTGTAGTATATTCTGGTCCTAATGTGAGTTTATTTGTTCATCATTAACTTGCCGGATCATTAACAAATATTTGCGGAGAACTTCTGCAGTGCCAGTTCATGAAGCTCACGGTGTAGCAGAAGACAGACGTTGATGAAATAATCACATCAATGAGTGTAAAACTGCTACTGTGTAGAGTCCCAGCATAACGCATCCAGTTCAGATGAAGAGAGTTTAGTGAAAAGATAACTCAGAAAGATGGAGGCTGGTTTACGAGAATTAATGAAAGGCTCAGAGGAGAGAGAAGCTGCTCCCACCCCAGGTCTGAAAAACAAGAAGTTAGGATGATGTCACTGATGATGTCCTTGAAGGCTGGAGCCAGAGAGGAAGAAATGGGCTGGAGAAAGCAGCCCCGCTGTGAGCACAGAATGCAGGGAGGGGAGTGGACAGGCCCGACCCCTCCTCTCCTAGCCCCAGATTCTGCCATTGCTTCCACCTGCAGAAGCCGGCGTTGCTCGGGGAGCCCGCTCGCGTCCCCTGATTGGCCCTCCAGGGAGGAAGTGGGCGGGGCCTATTGAAAGGACCAGTGCCCACCGCCATGGGGGTGGGAGTAGCACAGCGGGGACGGAGCTGGAGGCCAAGGAAAGGCCTGGGTGAGGGACCCGAGCTGAGTGCTGAAGAGAGGCCAGGGCGGGACCGAGAGGAGCGGAGGGAAGAGCGAGGGGAGGTGTCAGTTGTCGGAGATTTTCTGGGAGTCCTCGGGACTTTTATGCAAAGTGGATTATCTGGACGAGGCAGTAAACAGTGTCTGCTCAGAGATTGGATGAGGACAGAGTGGGAACCTGTCCCAGGAGGGCTCCGTGTGTGGTCAGGACGCTACCTGGTAAGATGGTGTAGAGGGCCGGGGATTTAGCTCAGTGACAGCAGGCCTGCCTCAAAAGCGCGAAGTACTGAACGCCATCCCTGGTACCAAAAATAATTTACAATTTTTTAAAAAGTAAAATAAAAGGTGGTAGCATAAATTTCTGTACAAAATAGTGGACCAAAGGGAAGCCCTTCCCAATTAAAAAAAAAAAAAAAAAGCTGTTTTGCTCCCAACTCCAGTCAGTGCCCCAGAAATCTCTTCTGCTCCTATCCTCCCCTAAAGATGAAAGCTGTGGTGATGCTTTTGTCTAAACACAGCTTGGCGTTTGTTACAGTTTTCCCAACAGGTCACATATCCCTAAACACAGTAAGCATTTTGGTTTTGCCTGTTTGAGAAAGGAACGACATGGGATCATAGCGTGCTCCTGAGTGTCTGGATTCCTTTGCTCAGTGTTGTGTGTGCGTGGTATTCACAAATGTGCTGTGAATCCACCGTGTGCACGCTCCTGTCGGTGAGCTTTTGGGTGACCCATTGTGTGACGTTCTGGATAATGTGGCCGTGGCCGTCCTCACGTGGATTTCGTGACACCTGTGGGCACACATTGCGTCCATATCGGGGCAAGGAATCGCTAGTTCTAGGAGCTGTGTATCATCGGGTTTGCTAGGTAATCCCAAACTTTCCGAAGTAGTCGTACCAATATTCCAGCAGCATGTGAGCGTTTCCCTGGCCCCTTGGTCTTGCCGGTATCAGACCTCGTCATTTTGGCCCCGATGCCCAAGGTGTAGTCATAGCCCGTCGTGGGTTTGATTTGGTTTTGCCGACTGAGGGAGCGTGGAATACCTTCTCTTACATTTCATTGACCATGTGAAATACTTTATGATATGATTGTTCAAGTCTCTTGCCCATTTTCAATTTTAGTGCTTGTCTTTTTCTTACTGATTTGTAGGAGAAATTTGTTAATATTCTGCATCTGAGCCCATTGGTTAAATGTATGGTAAAATCATTCTGTTGCTTGCCCAGTCTCTCTCAATGAAAACAGGTTTTTACTTTTATTACCAAAATCCTTTATATGCTTTGTTTCCTTTATCTTAGTGTTTTATTGTGTTCTATTCAGTAAAACATTCCCTACTCTAGGGCTGTAAGATTATCTTCTAGAGGCTTTACAGTTGTAACTCCCAAGTTTATAGCTCCTATTCGCTAGGAACTAACTTTTGCATTTTGTGAGAAGCAAATTTTATTTTAAAAGTTTGCTTTGTGGACATGCACTTGAAACAGCCTAATTAGGAAAGCCATTCTGTCCCCACCACCCCAGAGGCCTCTTTATTATAAATAAACTGTCCAAATATATGTTGTCTGGTCTGTTTCTTTAGTCAGTTGGTTTATTCTTGTAGCGATACAAACTATTGTTTTATAATAAGAATAAAACTAGAAGTGTAAATAAGATCCAAATTGTATAACTGATAATATGAAATAGGAAGAAAAGGGCTAAGGGTGTAGGGGAAGTGGGAAGAGTAGGGGAAAGGCAATAAGGGACAAGAAAAAATATGAAAAAAGGAAAAAACAGAAACAAAGTCTTTGTAAATAGGGGTGGTGGAAGGGGTGAAGGGAGGGGAGGGGTTTGGGGAAAAAATGAGAACCAAGATCTGTCATGTAAAGGTACAAGATCCCAGTGATGAATGTCTGTTCTGTATACCTAAAAAGTACCAATAAACTCAATAAAAAGGAAAAAAAAAGAATTTATATTCAGTATATCAAGTCCTTTTACTTTCTCTTTTTTTTTTTCTTAAAGCCTTTTTGGGCTATTCTTTGACTTTTACATTTATGCAGTATTGTAGAGTAGACATATTTAGTTCTAACAAGGCAAAACAACACAAAAGACTTTGAAACTGCCGGGATTTTGAATTGAGGTTACATTGAGTCTAAATACATTTTAGAAGGATTGTTTTTTATATCATTATGGAATCTTTCAGTCCACAGATTTTATTTGTTCTAATTTATCTAGATTTTAAAAACTGTCTCTCAATAAAATCTCATAGTTTTCTACATAGAGGTCTTATATATCTTCTTAGATTCATTTCTATGTATTTAGTATTTTTTCATTCTGTGGTATATTTTCTTTTTAAAAATTCATTTTTAAATTCTGTTTTGCTGAGATGTAGAAATAAATTGTAGTTCTTTGTGTATTTATCTTGTATCCTGAACATAATAAGCATATAAATGAATTCTATAAATTCTAGTAATTTATCTGAAGATTCTTTTGTATTTTTTATATATTTAATCGTATCATCTATAACACTGACAATTTTCTAATCTTTTTGCTTTTCAAAGTTTTTCTTTGCCTTTCTTCACACGCTAAGACCTCAGATACAGAAGTGAATAATTGTGGTAATTGTACATACATTTTTCTTCCAGATCTTAAAGGCTTCAACATTTATTCATTATTTTTTTCTTTTTAAATTTTTATTTTTACACGTTTGCAGTGTGTAATTATTACATTCATTGTGGTTGTTCACTGCTAAGTATGATTATTTTTGTGGAATTTTTTCATTGTAAGAGAGTTCTTATGCCTAGTTTGTCAAGATTTTTTTGATTACATGAATATTGAACTTTTTCTGGATGATATTTTCCTATATCTGTTGAGGTGTGATCTTTTGTTCTATTCATGTGGTAAATTTTGTTAACTGATCTGCAGGTGCTTAACCAAACTTTCATATATAAAATCCAACTTGGCTGTGATATGGTATTCTTTCTATATATGATCATTAACGTCGTTTTCCAGCCCTTGGGATTTTTGTGTCCTTCCATGGTTTGTGTGATAACAATATTATTTCATCTTTACTTGCTTGGTAGATTTGTCAGCCTGTCTGGCCTTGGTGTTTCTTCTGTGGGAATGTCTTCAATTATGGTTTCAAGTTCTTGAATAGTGTAGCACTATTCAGACATTTTAAAATATGTCTTTCATGCTCAGTTATGCAAATTATATATTTCTAGGTTTTATCCTTTCCATGTAAATTTTCAAATATATTGCCATGGATTTGTTAATAGAATTCTTATATTTTAAATGTCTGTAGGAGGTTACAGAAATGATGCTACTTTAAAAAAATTTGTACTTAGTTTCTTTTTGTACAAATGTATAATCTTGTGTCTTTTTTTTCAAAGAATCAACTTCTAGATCTGTTGATGTTTTCTCTTGTATGTTTATTTTCTGTTTTATTAATTTCTGGTCCTATTTGCCCTTCTCAGATACCTGTCCGCCTCCCTGAATACTGGGCATTGAAGCCAAAGCCTTCACATGGAGCTACTCAGCCCATTCCTATAGCCTTAAAATTTGATACAGGGTCTCACTCAGTTCCCAAGTTGCCTGGGCTTGGCCCAAATTTGTGATCCTTTTGACTCACCCTCCCAGAGTGCTTGGATTACAGGCATGTACTACCATGTCCAGCTTGCTTACTTATTTACTTATTTGTGTATGTTTGTGTGTGTGTGTGTCTGTGTGTGAAGGTCTCACTTTGTAGTTCAGGCCATCCTTGAATTCACTACATAATCCAGGTTGGCCTGGAACTCAAGATTCTCCTGCCTCAGCCTTCCAAGCAGTAGGCCTAGAGGTGTGCACCACCATGCCCAGCTTCTGCTCTTAACTGTATTATTTCCTTTTATTTTCTTTAGCTATAAATTATCTCCCTAGCTTCTTGAAAATGATGCTTAATTGATTTTTAGACTTACTTTCTAATATAGTATGTGCATTTTAGAACTATATATTTCTGTCTAAACATACTTTTTCTGCATTCTCCAAATGTTGATAGTATTTTTAGATTATTTTACTCAAAATAATTTTTATTTTCCATTCTCATCTTTTTGAGTTATTTAGATATATAGTTCTTAATCTCCAAACATTTTATTTATTTTAATGAAGTCAAAACCATAACCATATTTTATATGATGTCAATGCTTTGAAATTTATTAAGACTTTTTTTACGTTCTACTAGTGGTCAAAAAATGTTAATCTGTGCACCTTGAGAACATGTATCTTGCAGTTGCAGATAAATTATTTATTAATACTCATTTTATCAGGGCTGGGGATTTAGCTCAGTGGTTCTACTGCTGGCCTCACAAGCGCAAGGACCCGGGTTCAATCCCCAGTGCCATAAACAAAAAACAAAAAAATACTCATTTTATCAAGTTTAGCATGTGACCAGATATTCCATGTCTTAATTTTTAAATTTTCAAATTCTATAATTATAGCATTATATTCAGTTCTTCCATCATAATTTTGCTTTTGACTAGTCTCAATATAGTTTTTAAATTTTTATTTTATATGATTTGAGGTTATATTAAGTGTTATACTTTTATAATTATATTGCTGGTGAATTGAGCATTTTATCGTAATGAAAATATTCCTCTATATCTCCAGAATTGCTTAACACCTCATTACTACATTTACCAAATATTTATTTGGTTAGTTGTTTGTTTTTGGGACAGAATCTTGCTATGCCATTCAGGCTTGAACTGATTGTATAGCCCAGGCTGGCCCCAAACTTGCAGAGATCCTCCTGCCTCAGCCTCCTGAGTTCTGGGATTACAGGGTTTAGTGTTTGTATGGTAATTTTATATGTTTACTTTCAATCTTTATATAATCTATGTTTTAGATGGATCTTATAAATAACAGTTGATTCTTTTTTAAATCCATTTTGAAAATCTTTGCCTCCTCGCAGAAATATTAGTATCAGTAACTTGGGTTTAAACCTACTTTTTTTTTTTGCAAACTCGGGACCTTGTGCTTGCGAGGCAGGCATGAATGGCACCATTGAGCTAAATCACCAATTCTAAATCTGCTATTTTATTGAGTGCTTTCTCTTTTTTTCTACTTACCCTATATTCTTTTTATATACTTCCATGCCTTTTACTGGGATATGATGTTTCTGTTTCTAATGTACATTGGTTAAAGACTTATTAGCTAGAAGTTTTACATCTATCTCATTGGTCTTTTAGTGGTTACTCTGGAAATTACAGAGCATTTTTGTCTTCTCAAAGAGTATTGTCAATTGGTACTTGTATTTTTTAATAGCCACTCTGATTCTTTTTTTTTGGGTAATGAAAGGGCCATGGAATAATTTTACTCTGTTTACCCTCCACTCTCAATTATATGTTATATGTTATATATCTTAATTCTTATCATATTTCAACCCAAGAACGTGTAAATGCTACTGTTTTTAAAAGTCTGGAATTCAGTTGGAATTCCACATGTCTACCATTTTTGTTGTATTCTCCCTCTGACCTTTGTCTGGAATCACTTCTCTACTACTTATCTGGAATACTTATGTTTCTTTAGTGAGAGTTGAGTCTTGATGAATTTTCTCAGTTTCCATATTGCCTTCAGTTGTGTTCAGTGTGCTTTCATTCTTGAATATTTTTGTGCTGAATGGTTGACAGCATAGTTAAGATACTGTCCCGTTGTCTTCTTTTTTTTTTCTTTGTTTTTGTTTTTTGTTTTTTGAGATAGGGTCTCACTATGTAGTTGACACTGACCTGTAACTTACATGTAACCCAGGCTGGTCTCAAGCTCAGCAATCCTCCTGCCTCAGCCTCCTAGTGCTGGGATTACAGGAGTGAGACACCAGGACCAGCTCCATTGTCTTCTGATTTACATAGATTCTTTCAAGATGTAAGCTGTCCCTCCAAATTATTAGTCTTTTGCAGGTGATATATCTTTTTTCTCTGACTGCTTTTTGAGATTTATGTCTTTGACTTTAATTTTCTGTCATTTTCCTATGGCCAAGATAGTTATGATTTTTTTTTAAAACAAGGTCCCCCTATGTAGCCCAGGGTGGCCTTGAACTGAAGGTGATCCTCCTGTCTCAGCCTCTGAGTGCTAGATTTATAAGTATACTCCTCCCTCCCTGACCATTTGTGGATTTTTAAAAATCCTGTTTAGTATAGTATAATTTAGAATAGTATAATTTCTTTAATCTGTCCTAGTTTTTAAACTTCTTATCCACTCTCTTCAAATATTACTTTCCATATATTTATCTCTTCTTGAACACTCCAGTTGCATATGCATTTTGTCTTATATATCTCATGTGTCTGTTGTCTGTTGATTTTTACATGTATATTGTTTTCTTTTGCTCTACATTCTAATTTACTGTTTTTCAGTTGCATTTATTTTCTTTTAAGCCTAACCATTCTTAACTAACTTTTCAATTTGAAAATTTCAAACTCGTTCATTTCTATAATTTCGTACTTTTGTAACTCTCAATCGTTTTTTATCCTTGTTTTTTCAGCAAGTGTAGTTCTTTTAAAGTTTCTGTTAACTTCCATATCTCAAGTCCATATCTTGAGCACCTACTGTCCTGTCTGTTATTTCTGTCAGTTTTCGTTCATAATATTAGGTTGCCCTTTATGCCTGGTTACTTTTGATTATGTCCTGGCCCTTGTACTTCCTTCTACTTTGTAAAGTAAGCTCAAACAGGGGAGACTGTTACTTTATATAAGAGATACTATTCTCTTGTTGGAAATAAAATCTCTTTAGGTTTAAGTATTGATACATTTCAAAAGTGACCACTAACCTCTGGGTGGTTTTACCTACTTGAGATTGACACTTGTTAGGCTGTATTCCTCTAACGCCCAGAGAAAGGAGACCTCATTAGCTTCCCTGTTGTTTTGGTGGCACTGAGTCTTGTTCTCATCTGTCCATTGCATGGTTCTGATAAGAGAACTTGCAGGCTCTCATGCACTCAGCAGCCCGCTTTGGACAGAGCAAATGCTTCCCCAAATAATAGTTGCTCCAGGCAGCCCTCTTCCCCCTTGAGCTTCTCTTTTCCCCAGGAGATGTAATTTGTCTCTTTTTTATGTAATATTTTAAAGTATATTTTGTTCAACTTGTGTTGTTCACACTAGTGGATATTGATGCAAATGACCTTACCTTTCACTTAAAGGCAGGTGCTGTTGTTATCCCAATTCTACAAAAAAGGAAACTGAGGCGCTAGAGAGACTGACTTGCTCTAGGTCCCCTGCTAATAAGTGAGAATCTATTTGAGTTTGCACTTATTTAGCATTCTTTACAAGAGTGATTACAATGTTGTGTGTTAATCTTTTTTTTTTTAAAGACCCCATCCCGCCTTGAGAATCTGAAAAAAAGCTATGGGCACAACCTCCATAAAAATGAGAACACTAAGGCCAGGGATTTAGCTCAGTGGTTCTGCTGACTCTACCTCACAAGTGCAATCCCCCGTACCATGAAAAAAAAAGAGAGAGAACACTAAAACATCACAGGAGCAAGCTGGGCATGGTGGTGCACACCTGTAATCCCAGTACTCGAGCGACTGAGACAGGAGGATCGCTGTGAGTTTGAGACCAGCCTGGGCTACATAGTGAGTTCCAGGTCAGTCTCAACTACATAGTGAGACTCTGTCTCAACCCCGCCCCCCCAAAGAAAACATCACAGGAGCTTCTCGGATGGATTTTAGGAGGACTTTGGGTGCTTTATGGATGCCAGGGAACTAAAACATGGGGCTTGGTGTTACAGATGCCACCAGACATAGAGGCAGTTTTTCATTACGCAAAATCAAAAGTACAATCTCCTCTATAGGCAGTTTGAGTCAGAATATGTTTGAGTACATAGGATGCTAACTCTACAGAGATGTGAAAGAAAGAAAAGGCAAGTTTCTGCTGCTGAGCCATGAGTAACCTGTTGATCATACCTGGATGGATCGTTAGGGGAGTTGAAAATGGGTGTGGATAATGTGCAAGTGCAGTCTGATGAAGTCTGTATCAAGTCACTCCATCTGACCTGGAGCGCTGGACAGTCTGGGGGCTTCCCTAAATTAGGAAACTGTTCATCCGGTAAGCAGAGCCTCCCTGTAAGGAGATAGAAGTGACAAAGGACTTTGTAGATAAGGAAGGGTGGAGGGGTTGGAGGGAGGGCAGAGGAATGGGGAAAAAATAAGAACCAAGATGGGTTATGGAAGGGTGCAAATTCCCAGTGATGAATGTCATTGTATACCTTAAATGTACCAATAAAATTAATTAAAAAAAAAAAAAAGACCTAGCTGGTTAACACCTGCAGATAACTGCTTTCATTTTGACAATTTTTACTATCAGTAAAGTTTGTTAGGAGGTGAATTTAGCAGTTAATGCTTTTTCCCTATACGTAAAAGCAGTTGAAATCTGTCTTAGTTCCTAATGGAGCTTGCAGTTATAATGACTTCTGTGTGTTGGAGTTGGTGGTAGTCTGTAGCTGTGTATGACCTTGGCTTCTAAAACTCGCGTAATAAACAAGCATTACAAGCAAGAAACATGACCAGCCCGAGGCAGATTTCACTTGCTTAGTCGGTGAATTCCCACCCTCTACTTGTTATTATCAACCTCAGGAGAACTTTGTCCTGGAATTTAGTCAGAGGACACTTTGCCTTGGTCTACAAAGAATCAGAAAGCTCAAACATGTGTAGTTTCTGTAAGATTTCTGCCACGTGCCTTGTAAGTGCAAGGACCTGAGTTCAATCCCCAGTACCAAAAAAAAAAAAAAGCGTGGG
>NW_022900950.1:67824009-67914596 GCF_012274545.1 Fukomys damarensis | reverse complement strand
GTGTGTGTGTGTGTGTGTGTGTGTGTGTGTGTGTGTGGTGTGTGTGTGTGTGTGTTTGTGTGTATGATTTGAGATAGTTTTGGGCATCTTCTGGGTATGTGTGTAAATCTATGTCAAAAAATAGGCAAGAAAAAAAGCAGCTAGAGGCGCCCTGCAGAAATGTGAGGAATCTGAGAAGTCGAGGCAGCTTCCCAGTCTAGCCACACTGCATGCATTGTCACAGCTTGCCTTCCTCGTGCCTGGACAGGACCCACTTGGTGAAGATGTTGGGTTTTCAGATGGACCCACAGTTCTCGGGCCCGCCCAACAAGCCTATTTTGTAAATCGAGAATGGGAACGGCTGGGACACATTTCAGTGAGAGGATCCTGGGTTCAATCCCAAGTACAGAGAAAAAAAAAAAAAGGTGGGAATTTGGAACTAGGCGGCTTAGGATGCCAGCGTCCGTGGTGGACACCACGTTGAGCTGTGTGTCTTGGAGACTGAAGGCAGGAGTGCTGGCGCGATCAGTGGGTGCAGGGAATGCCGGAAAACCACAGGGTTGCTGTTCACACAGTGCTTTGTGATCTCTGCCCTCCTTGCCGGGCTCTGCTCCGCAGTGCTTTCCAAATAGTGAGCATACGACTGGCTTTCAAATCATGGATGCTCCTGTTACCAGGGAGTTCTCTGCAAAGTCACCCTTCCTTTCGGAGTTCGATTTGCCCGTTAGAAATTTGGCTGCGTAATCTTTGAGCACCACCTGTTCTGAGTGTCTGTCCTAAGTTATGTAAAGGCGAGGAAGCACAAAGGGGCCTTGGTGGAGGACACCCATCTCCCTCCCACCAGTGTGTGAGCCCCTGCCGAGTTCCGCAGGGCACCGGACAGTGCGCGTCTAGAGGACGCGGTGTTAAAGCAAGTTGCTGCCCGTGACATTTAGGCAGCTTGACAAAGTCAGCTCAAACATTCAGGCTATTTGGGTACATTCTGAGCAGCAAATGTAAACTGTGCACAGGTAATTCCTTGCCTCCCTCACTTCTTTCCCTCCTTTCTTCCTCCCCCTCTTCTTCCTCCTCTTCCCTTCTTCCTCTTTCTCCCTCCCTTCCTTCCATGTGCACTTTGAAAGTTCTGCAAGTAGCGCTAGTGAGGCTTCGTTTTCCTTTCTTCCTCTCAGAGCCCTCTCTCTCCCTCCCTGCTTCCTTCCTCTCTTCTCTCCCTCTGCTTGCTGACCAGGTCCCCGGGGAGCGGATGGGGTGGGAGCCGGAGGCTCCTCTTTTCTGTGTGTGTGTAGTTTTATTACAGACATGTATGATTTGGAAACATCTTCCAGTAGTTAGGCCAAAGGCCAAGAAGAAGTCACGAACCCATGTTTCTCTCGTGTTTTCTCCTGTCAGAGGTGTGTGCTGAAGAGCTCAGGGGACGGACAGGGAAGTCACCTCTGACCGCTCGTTGCCTTCGCCTGACCTTTCTCAGTTTTGCTGGTAGAAGATTTGCACACCCTTTAGGGAGCATCAGGTTTTCTGGCCGTGGGACCCTTGCAGGAGGAACCTCTCTGAGGTGCTCCCTGGAGTTGGGTCAGAAGCTGTCCCTCGGTGGAAAGTGACTCTGCTGTCAGCGGCAGGAGCACAGAACCCGGTGAAAAGTCCACGCTCCCCCCAAAGTGGCCACGTCTGGAGCTCACGGGCTCTGCCCAGCACCTGGGGCGGCACTGTTGTTCTGAGGCCATGTTTGCCAGAGGGAAAGTCAGGAGGACACGTGTCAGTCTATACTTTAAATGGCGGAGCACAACTCTGCTTCTCCAGTTGGTTTTTTCTAGGTTATTTATGTGCCTTTAAGGCTTCTTAATCAAGAAAACACCGTGCACTTCAGTACAGGGGAATCTTAAATCTTTGTGTTAGCCTAAGAACTAAGATAGTCGTTTAAAAAAACAGGACTTAAGAGATTTACATTTGGGCTAAATAATTGAAGCATAAAAAAGAATCGTTAATTTACTTACTCTTTCACTCCATTCACATTTTATTCCATGTATGTATGTGTTGCTATAATGAATAATGTAAAATACTTTATCTCTAGAAGCGTCTTGGTCATGACTTTTCATACCTGTGTAAACTGAAGTGAAATCGCAACATGTTATTATTACAGTTTTATTACTTTGTTAATGCATAATTACTTTGTTTCAAGAAATTAATGTGTGCTGAACTCTTCTGTGGTTCAGGCAGTCAGTTGCGAATGTTCTGATTTTTAAAAACAAATTAGTGTATATTAGCTGTACAGAGGGTGGTGGGTTCCCTCGGCACATCGGTACATAGGTGTGTGTGATGTACTTTGACTTACTTCACCCTCATCACCTGCCTCTCCTTTTTCCCTTACCCTCATCCTCTTCCTCATTTCTCATTTAATTTTCATAACCCCCTACATTAGACATTTTCTTTTCTGTCATGGGTGATCACACTGAGTGCTTGAAAGTTCAGTGTCTTTCTTGAGAAGACCCTGATAGTAACAGACAGAGGTTAGAGATTTGTCCTCGGTTTTGACTGAGTTTGTGAAAAAATAAAAGAAAGGGCAGGCAGAGGTCCTGGGGTGCATTTTTGGGGAAGCTGAGGAAACCCTAGGCAAGGCGAGTCCCAGGCTTGCTTGTGGAAAGGAGGCAAAGAAGAGCAAGGGTGGCCCTGGGTTGGTGGACGTGGGTCACTGGCTGGGGCTGTCCTGGGCTATGGTTCCGAGACTGAGTGCAGGGAGGAAGTCTGAAAACTGTGTCTGGGTTTTCACGAACCAGGTTTCCAGAGTTTCCCCACTTCAGGCTTTGTAGTTCAGCTGTCTTTGAGACCACAGCGCGAAGGAGCCATGCTGAATGATGAAGTCAGAACTCACAGCCATTGTGTGGAGAGCAGAGAAGGAAGAGCCCTGCCTGTAGGGGTGTTCACCAAAGAAAATATCCGTGTTTACCCGGAGGATGTCAGTCTCAAAGGTTAGGGCTACCGAGAGAGGGAAGGGTGAATGTGGCCCCGCACTGGTTTTTATTAATGTCATTCGTGTCAAGAGCATACAGTTTCTCTTTATCAATATTTGTTTAACTTCTCTTGTAGACAGAAAGCTACGAGCAAGGTCTTCACATGACCATAACAACCTTGGCTCCTCGGTGTTTTCCTGTTAGATGTTACTTAAACTGATAGAGATTCTGGAAACTGGAAGTTATTATATACAGGATTTATGGGATAATGTGTATTTTTCTGGGCTTGAGGCTCCAGCACTTTCTACATCTCCTTCAATTGGATTGGGAATCAGAACACGAAGAACCAATACCCTAAAGCCTTACATTCTTCAGCTCTGGATTTTCCACTAAAGCAGTTTTCAGGGATTTATTTTTATGCCTGCAGCAGGATTGCTGTAAGTTATAAGAAGGCATAAATCATCTCCAGGTAATTTCTTAGCCTTCCAACCAGTTTGCTATGTTCTGCTGATGACGTATTGTTTAACAGTAGGAATATAACACTGTCTTTGCCCATGAAGACAAAAGTGTTAGCGCCTTTCTCTGACTCCTGTCCTAACAGCCAGGTAGGGGGGCTCTGTGACTGCAGTTCTTAGTTTCTTAGTGTGAGGAAGATCACAGTGTATGCATGGGGGAGAAGGCAAAGGGGAGGAGGAAGAGGAGGAGGGGGCAGACAGGAGGTAGAGCAAAGGGAGTGCCTGCCCTGGCTCTCTCCCCTTTGGCTTCTCCCTGGGACCCTCCTCATTGTCCAGCCCACAGCCCTGGAAAGTGACCACCTGGTTCTGGTTCCCTCTCCTAATTCTCCTTCATCACAGGACAGTGGAGAGACAAGAAGGATCTAAACTCAGGACTGTGAGTGGCTGTTGCGTTGTGTTGGCACTCAGCAGTCAGCCGTGGGCCCATTCTGGGGACGCTCACATCTCATAGCCCTCAGGGCTCAGCAGTGCAGCCCACCGTCTGACCTTCCTGACCATCGGGCAGGAGAACTGCAGCCCTGTCTTTCTTCCTCACTCGTTCTCCTGTTGCAGTGGTGTCACCTCCAGTTCCTCAGATGGGGCCCTGCGGGTGTAACCCATGGCCCTCTGGGGAGGCACCGCCCTTGACTGTGCTCTGCATCAGCTCCGGACGCCCCTCTGAGCCCCTGTGCCCCCAACACAACCCATCTCCCCCTCTTCCCCAGCCCCTGTTTATGGACAATTCTCGGGTCTTCATGTCATGCTTCGTTTTTGTGAAAGATTCGTAAATCTATGGGTCATTCTTTCCGAACCCTGCTGGCCCTCAAGGGTGGGTATTGGCTCACACAAGCACTCTGTGACGTTTTCACACTTCAGTAATTTAGATTGCACTCTTGCTAGAAATGTCTGAGCTGTGATTCATCCTTCTCCTTTTAGTGCCAATAAAAACTTTGATTGGCTACCCCAGGACAGTTCTCAGTGTCATTTCGGTGGTCCTTGAGCTTGCCCCAGGGACTGTGTACAGTTGGATGTTATGTCTATGCCAGACCTGAGCACATGTGCTTTTAAAGGCCACTTGCGGATTCCTTATTCCTGTTCACCTGTAAGCCCAGCACTCAGGAGGCTGAGGCAGGTGGATTGCCAGGAGTTCTCCAGGCCAGTCTGGGCTGCATAGCAAGACCCTGACTCAAAAAACAAACAACAAAAAAAGAAAAGAAAAAAATATTCTTTATTTCTGTTGTGCTTATATTCCGCTTTGCTTGAAGTTTAAATGAGCACAGGATTTTATAAAGCCTTTGGATGTATAAAGTTTTTCCTCCTTAATCGTACTAACTAGATTGGTGTTTTAGAAGACCCATAATGCTTGGGAGAGAGTATTTATAAAAAGGAAATTAGGAAATCCAGGCATGGCTAGGGATAATTGTCTTTGAAGGACCCTAGGAATGTCCTTCAAACAGTAATTAAAGTAAATGTGTTCCCACTTGTGATCATTTATGGCAAATAGTTTGATAAATTCTTTGCCTTTCATTGTAAATTATATTTGCAGTGAAAAAGTTTGATCATTTTTGGTGATTGCTGTTTTATAGGACTTTCTGGAATGGAAGGAGCCCACTAATGCCACTTCCGAAGTGTGCCACCGGTGACTCCTCAACTTCTGTGAGACTTGTCCTTGTGAAAAGCGGGGATGGTTCCTCCTCTCACCTCACATGTTTGCTGGGATGGTCAAATGAGATGTTGAAAGTCTGTGAAAGCAAAATGTGCTAGCCAGGTTCCATGTGGTATTAAGATTTCCACTTGTACGGTCCAGAGACTTAGCTCAGTGGCTCTGCTGCCCTCTTCACAAGCATAATCCCCAGTACAATAAATAAATACATAAATTTCCATGTGTAGTTCTCATCGCAGTGTGCTCCATATACTCAGGGAGATCAGAAGTAGCAGCATCAGCCATCCACTCAGAGCTATCAGCTCTGTGGCAGCCGGTGGCAAGTGAGAATGGTGTTTGCTTAAAACAGCCTTGTCCCAAAGAGCAGACACTCAAAGAAGACAGGAACGGGGGGATGGAGAAGTGTTGGCTGTAGTAATTGTTTGGAGTGCTACACTACCAAGCTCCTTGTTTTTCAAATCTAGATGCTTCTTATTTTAGGTATAATTAGTATAATGCATTATGTGTATCGCACATAGTTAAGCAGAAAGTATAGAAAGTCAGTTTGATAGACCTTGGGATTTTATGTTCTTTTAGATTCCCTGCATCTTCTTAGGACTTCATGCTGGGAAAATCAAAGCCGAAAACCAGCGGGAAGGAAGCTGGCTTGTCTGTTAGCGCATCCTGGGCACAGTCTACAGGATGCTGGCTTTGGGGAAAGCAATGTGTAACTTTGAGTAGTCAGAACTTGGTGCTGTTTAGTGTGACCTTACAGGGGCATTTGTAAGTCTGCCGCCATGAACCCTGAAGGATCCAGAAAACATTTCTCTAAGACATTTCTGTGGAAAGTCCTGTTTTTCTTGGGCAAGTCTTATGATGCTGGCTAAATAAAGGAAGGATTAGTACCTGGAAATTTAATGCTTCTTGGCATTTAAAAATCAAATAATTAATGTGAAGGGAAGTGAAAAGGGAGAGGGTGGAGGAGGGAGGGGTATTGCCTGTATTGAAAGGTCAGTTTTGCAAATGTTAGATGCTTCAGGGTATTTTTTATTGCATAAAGAAATATCTTTCCCCAAATATTTAAAAACACATAGTCCTCCAGTCCAGTCTTTTCTTTATTTTCCCACCTTTTTTAGACATATGGTTACGGGTTTAGAGATACAGTTCTCCACCTGGAACGATGTGGGTAGTTTTTGAGAGCACAAGGGGGTAAATGGAGACGGAGACTGTCCCAGAGCTCCAGTGTCAGGGACATAATCGGGGGTGGTGGGACAGGGAGGTGGGGAGTCTGTGACCCGTGGATGGAGCTGCTGGGGGCTGTTGTTGACACTGGGATTGCGATGTGTGGCATTGCTTGTGTACATTATGATAATTTACAGATCTGTGCTGTTGGTTGGATTGTGTCACTGGGAGTGTTCCTTCCCTGATACTCATTTATTGTCTTTCAAATCAGCCCCACAGTGCTAATAATTCCAATAATCACACATGGCCACAGAAAACCTGTTCCCTGATGACAGTGAGGGAATTCTGGAGCTTGGTGGAGCGTTGTATTCCTTGGCTCTGAAGTCATGAGCTCTGTATTGGAACTGGTTTTAGCTGGTATTGGGGTGGCTGATGTTATTGAACCAAAGCCAGATTTTATTTTAAGCAAATTAAACTAAGCAGGTTTTATTTCCGCAAATTTAAATTAAAGCATCGAACTACTTGTGCCTCTGCCTTTTGAGTGCTGGGGATACAGGCACAGGAAGCCATATCTGCCTTCTATTAAGCCGCCTGCATACCTGTAGATTTAAATATATTTGCAGCTGTATGAAGGTAGCTGTCCGTGTTTGACTTTCTTTTCAAACAAAGCCAGTGGCAGATCCCTGACAGTGACAGGCGGCTGTCCTGGAGACCAGCTCTCCTGGAAGCCTGCGGAGAGGATGAAGGTCTGCGCTGCCCCGTGCCTCCAGGCACCATTTCCCTTTAATAAGGCGGACCCATCCCGTCGTGTACATTATTCATACACATAGCAGGGCTCGGTTGAGTTGGTATTTTCTAGGGGTACGGCCCTGGGAACAGCGGTGTGGTATCCAAGAGTACAGACTTGCCGTTCAGAGCATGACTTGGGAGCCTCTTCCCAGGGCGCCGTACTCTTAGGAAAATGTGTCTGCCCCTTCCCAGCCATTCCACTGGGAAGCACAGCTCTCCAGCAGAGCTGGGGTTGGACTGAGTACCACTCGCCCCCCACTAGCCCAGGCCCCTTTGTGTTATGCAGTAACTGCCCAGAGGTGTGGAATAGCTCAGGACCTGCGAAACCGACTTCTCGCTTCAGAATTGTGAACTGGGGACAAGCTGAGTCCCCTCCGAGCCTCCGTCTCCGCATCTGTGAGGCGAGAATGAGAGCAGGGCGTAGGTATTGTGGTTATTTACATTTGTCAGGGTAAAGGGTTGAGAACAGCCCCCAGAACTACCCAGAGTTGGGTAAGTCGGGACCGTTCCCGTGTGGAGTTAGGGGAGCTGCAGCCTCTGGCTCTTGGCTCTGGTCCTCTTGGCTGTGATTTCCTTCTGTTGGAGTCCTCCTTACTAGACTGCCTCGTCTGGTGCTCCAGTGAGGGAACATTTGTCCCTTCCTGCCTTTAAGTGGTAGGTAAGAGGAGAGAGGGTAGCGGTTAGAAGACCTGCCTTGGAGACCCTGCTCCACTCTCTTCAGTTTTTCACATAGGTATCTGCTGAGGAGAATCTGTCCCTCGGGATTTTTGTGGAGGTTGGACAAACGATGGATCTGAATGTGCTGAGAGACTCTGCAGACACTGGGTGTGTTTTGGTGCGTGCATGTTTTGTTTTCACTGTGGAATCGCAGAGGATTTTAGCCCAAGTGTTCGCTCTACACGACAGGCACCAGCTTGCAGAGCAGTTGCCTTTTTTGTGAATCAGTCATTTTGGCGGTTTCAGAAACTTTTTTTTTTTTTTAAGTGAGTAGTCAGGAGACGATCTCTGTATTGTTGGCAGTGAGATTCCACACAATGAGGACTAATCCTTATAACGTATGTAATAAGATTTGAATGCTTAATGAGAGCCCAGCGCTTGGCTCATTTGACGAAGCCCCCGGCACGGAGCCCTTACCATTATCCTGTGTCAGAGGAGGGGGCTGAGTTTCAGTCACTCCACCAGCGAGTACGAAGGTGATAGTACACCGTGCAGTTTGCCTGGCGCCCACCTGCTTGAGCACTGCAGCCTACCTCCCTTTCCCCTTCATTTCTGGAACCTCAGAAACAGAGTAAGTGGCCCCACAGTCTGAGTAAGAATGTGGCCGATCACCCTTGGATAAAGGACAGGTCTCATTTAACTTGAGCTCATCAGTGACATCCAGTTACTATCTGATCGATTCCTGAGAGTAGAAGCTTCCGGCATATTTGGGACGCACTGTGGTTGTTCCTGTAGGATTAAGGTCTGTCTGCACTCTTCTCCGCTTTGGTGTGGAAAGCATCCATGATTCAGATTCACTCCCTGCGGTGGGTGTTCAGCTCTGTACTGGTTTTATGCATCTGTGGCTTTGGGGTGTGCACGCAGGTAGGTGTCCTTGTTTTTTGTTTTTTTATAGGTAGACATTGTCATGAACTTCAGGTTGTCTTTGAAAGTTTTATATGATACCCTGAACCATTGAAAGTTAAGAGGCTTTTCCCAGTCAAATTCCCTTGGTGTCACAGTTTCCAACTAAACCCATCAAGCTGTAGGAAAGACATCTATAATCAGAGCAGACTGATGAGGAAGAGCTAGCTGCTTGTGATGGACCCTCGCAGTCTTACTAATTGTGTCATGGGTTGAACTCTCAGAAAGGGCTTTTTAGTGCCTCGAGGCAGAATGGTACTCAAGTGTTTATGCTGCATGGAATTACAGGAAGAGACAGTGAGTTTCTATGATTTAGATCGCAAATGTTCCCCAAAGGCCCGTGTATTAAAAGCTTGATTGTTAGCCTTTGGTGTTATTGGAAGTGAGACCTTTAAGATTTGGTGCCTGGTGGGAGAAAGTTAGGTCATTGGGGCTGTGCCCTTGAAGAGGACACTGGGACTCTGCCCCCTGCTCCCCATCTCTCTTTCCCTCTCTCCCCTCTCCCTCCCTTTCTCTGCCCCCCCACATACCTCCTGGCAATCAGGAAGTGACTAGTTTCATCTGCCTCCTGTTTCCTGCTATATTCTACCTTGCCACAGACCCAGAGCACCAGGTAAGTCTCCCAGCACTCTCATGCGCTCATAGGCAGAGTTTTTGCAGTGTGGTTGGATCATGGGGTGCTGTACTTATCATTGCTTTTGTCCACCAGTGAGTTCAGCATCTGAGTGAGCTGTTAGGAGGTGGGCCCTGGTCCCTGGCTCCTCCCTTTGTTGTTGCCCTCTGCGGCAGGTCCTTTCACTGTGCCTTCTCTGCATTTGACCTGCCAGCCATAGACTGAAGCTTCTGAAACTGTGAGCCACGATAAATCTGTTCTCCTTTAAGTTGGGGGTATGGGGCATTGTGTCCCAGCAACAAGGAAAGTAACTAAAACAAGAGCCAAGTGGCCCTGTACTGAGCCCTCTGAACTGTGAGCCAAAGTAAACCTTTCTTCCTTACAAGTTGATTGTTTCAGTGTCACAGTGGTGCAAAACTGCCTAATACACTGGTAAAGTTTTGTTTTTCTTTCTGCCTAATTAGCCAGGAATCTGTGCCGAGAAATATAATCCCTTTCTCTTGCTAATACTTGGAGATTTTGATTGCCCTGGAGACCACAAAAAACATCTGAGTAAGCTGACAGCTTCTTTAAAATAGAGTGCTTATTGAGACCTGAGTGGAAGAATTGCTCAGGGAGATTTTTGACAAAAGAACATAGTAAGGGAGAAAAAAAACAACAACCCTGTTGCATCATTATCTTTTATTCTAATTTGAAAACTGACAGGAAGAAGAGTTCAGCCTTTCATCTATGGGACTGCAAGTGCCCCCAGTGCTGTATGGGGCTCTTGGCTGTTTCTGGACAAAGTTGAACGTTGGGAATGTGGATGCGTGCAATCCCATTTTTATATCAGGATCTCCCGACTTTAGTTAAAAGTCATTAATACCATGGGCATTTATTCACACTGTGCGTATTTTTAATGTGGAAACCAAAGTCTCCAGTGAACATCTTGACTTGCATTATGTTTATGAGAGTTTTGCATTCTGAAATCCAGTGAGGCGGTTTTATTCCACTGTTTTGTGGAACAAGGTCAGTAGAGAGGATGTCCAACTAATGGCAGTTACATAGCTGTGACCAATGAGGACTACATAACAGGGAGAAAATACAAACAGAGGAAGGAGTAAGGATTAAGGGCAGGAAGGGAAAGAAAACACTGCCAGAAGGATCTTGCATGAACCCCAGAATAGCAATGAAAATGCATTTGCATTCCATATGCTTCATTTATCATGACAGGATATAGACTTCCACCTTTTCTAAAATGGCTAACTGAAATTAAGGGCTGTGCGTTAACACTGTTGTTTCTCCCATTTAAAGTTTAAAAAATTCTTGATGCAACTCAGATACTGATTGAAGTTGAGAGAGAATTCTGTTTCCTTTGCCCTTGTATTGGATGACAGCCAACATTCTTCTCTAATGGTGAACATGATACGGAAAGAATGTATGGGAAATGTAGCCAGTGACCTTTACAATCACTGTGCACTTTGCAGAACCATGGTTACCACGATTGCATTGTTAGCTTTAGGCCAGTGGGGCCTTCTTGCTTTGGCCTTAGCCTTGGCAACGGGCTGCACACAGAATAACTCCCTGTACTGCACCTGCAGATGCTTTAAAATAAATGTTCATGGACGCTTGACTCATTTTTTTTCTGGGCAACCAGCATTTTTAAAGAACATCTGTGGAGAAAGATTTCAGTTAGACCAAGGTAGTCCTGCCACCAGTACATTTAAAACAGAGATGTCAAGGATACCAAAGAGAGGCCAACTCAGTGCTGAGGTGGAGTCTTCCAGCACGCAGTACTTTAATAGGTTCTAATTTTGCCTTTTTTATTCTTTGGATAGTTCATCCCTCATTGATTCACTTATTCATTCGCCCATCAAACAGCTATTTGATGCTTAATTTGGGTGCAAAAATACATGCTTCTCCCCTATGCTTGAGAGACTCAATTCGACAAGAATCAGCGCAGATGTTAAAATTGAAATCATTTCTTGGGTTTTGTTAAGACTTAATGAGAGAGGCTTTGAGATGCATATTGATATCAGTGCGCCCTGTGTTTGATTCTCAGTAGGGATTAGATCATAGCAGATCGTCCACACTCCCTTCCCAGGTTGTAGGTGGCTGGAGGCTCTGTTCTGGGATGGGGTTTGGGAGCATGGAGTGGGCACAGGAGTGGGGCCTAGGTTGCACCCCAACCAGAAGTAGGGGATGATGCAATGGGAGAAATCAAAGTTGAAAATAGTCATAGGAACCAAAGGGTCTGATCCCTTACAGCATGAAAATCATGGCTGAACTTGCAGGGGAGCAATGAAACGACTCAACCACTGCTTTCAAACCAATCACAGCTGGCTGGGTTTTAACCAGTTACAGTTGTGTTTTGCACACTGCTGTGTTTCCCCAAAAATAAGACCTAACTGGAAAAGAAGCCCCATTGATATAGGACATATGATACATGGGCCTCCAAATAATATAAAGAAAATATTATTACTCTCAACCTGCTAGATGGCTGACATGCAGAGTTTGAAGAATTAATTCTCGGAACAGTGGAGGGTAAGAGTAGGGAGAATTTATCGAGAGAAAGGCAGCTAGTGTCTAAGAGACAGAAGGGGTCCCAGAAAGTGGGTTGCCCTTGGACCTTGCTTCTCCATGGAGTTTTGAGCAAAACCATGAGGTGAGGCAGGGATAAGATGGGACAAAGCTGAGGTCAACCAGTAAGATTACAGCAAGTATAGTCACAAGTAATTTTGATTAAACAGGGCACAAAAGGGGAAGTAAGTCTGGTAGCAAGTGAACGTGGACCAATCAAGGATTTTTGGGAAGCAATGAGTCAGGACTCTTCCTGGAAGGGATAGGTTACGGTCTTGGTCCCCCACACAGGCATCCCTGCTTTTCATCCCTCCAGAGTGTGTGGGTGTAGTCCTTTCTTTTTGTGTGGAAGCCTGTCCTTCCTTCGGTGACACAGTTTCTTCTGCACTGACTTCTTTGAGGGCCCAGCCCTGCCTGAGTTCTAATTAACTTAGCTGTCTACAATGCTAGCATGATTTTAGAAGAGACATCGCGTAAGATTAGGCCCTCCCATGTCTTTTGGGGCAAAATTTAAAGATGCAGTCTGCTTTGGGAACGATATAGTAGGCTCTTGACTTTCTGGGGTGTTGTACAAACACCCAGGATGTAATTTTTTCCTAATTCTTAAATTTTGAATTTGCATTTTTATTATGATATTAATAACATGAGCTTGTTACAGGTTATCAGCAAAACTGCCTTGGGATTGATTAACTGCTGCCTCCCGATTGTGGTGTTGGGATTAGCACTGGGATTTATGATCCTGTGGGCTCCCTAGCATTTGTTATGAACCATTGGAAAATGGCAGAGGCAGCTTGAACAGAAGATGCACTGGGGCAAAAGACAGTCAGGCGATTTCACAGCACACTAACCAATGGTTTCCTGAATGTGAATAGAGAAAAAATGGTAGTGGAGGAACTATATGGCTTCGCAAATGAATTGTGCTGAATTCCAGAGAACTCGGGTCAGCAGTTGCTCTGACAATATTCCTGACCCAAGTGATGGTCTCTAGTTCAATTATGCAACCTCATCTTTCACAGTAAGTTTGTGTGGTTGTTTTACACTTGCATTGGCTTTTGACTTTGCTGTATTTAATTTATTAAATGTAATGGTTTAAACCTGAAAATGAGCTTGGCACGTAAATTCATGCTTGGTTGTATGTTTTTGTGCCATTAAGTAACAGTGTGCTAGGAAAAGATGGTACTAGAAAGTGTTTTGAGAATGTTTCTGCCTTCAGGTCTGTGATTCCCTTCTGGGAAAAGATAAAAGAGAAGGAAGTAAGTGGTAGTTCTGTCAAACCCCCCACAACTTTTAAGGTTAATGACTCATTAATGTTTTCAACATAGAACTCCGTTGACACAGTCACAAAGACACTTGTAACATTTAAATGAGTTCTCAGCGGTACTGTGTTCATATAGTTCCAAAACCCAGAGATACTGAAGAGCGCACAGTGGGGAGTTTCTCAGACCTCCCACGCATTCACTGAATATCACCCCTCTTATGTCGCCGCTCTATTCATTTCTGTCCTTCCTAGATTCGTTTTCCATACATAAGCAAAAGCCAGCATGTGGTTCTATGCTGCCCTTCTTCCCACCTTTTCTACAGCAAAACAGAATCCTGTTTGTTTTTTTAATGAAGGGTGTATCTTCTTATATCAAAACCTAGAATATCATTCTTTTCACCTTTTACATTTCCTTATTACTCCATTATATGACAGTGCCTTCCCTTTTTTTTTCCTGCTCCCTAATAACAGACTCTTATTATGCAGTAGATGGGACAGTCAGTAGCCTTGTACGTACATCACTTGGCCAGGTGGAACTTATCTTTGGAAAAACTCCTACGTGAATCTGTAGGGCTGTTGGATATAGGTACTTGGGAGTTTTTTTGTTTTTGTTTTTTGACAGTGCCGAATTGCCCTCCCTAGGGGATTTACTGAGTGACACACTCACACACGGTATGTGAGAAAACCCTGGTTTCCTAATCTTGCTCAACAGAATGTGTTAACACACTCCGGAGTTTTGCCATTCTGATGAGGGAAAATGGTATCTCAGTGTATTTTTAAAAATGGAATCTCAGCATGTTTTAAATTTGCATCTTTGCTTGATGTTGAACTTTTTTTTTAACATCGATGAGCTATTTATATCACCTTTTTGTAAACCGCTTGTTACTCCTTTTTGCCCACTTTGTGTCTGGTGGGTTGCTCCTTTTTTATCAGTATTTAAGATCTCTTTATGCATTAAATACATGAGTCCTTGTGATCTGACTTCCAGGTCCTTTGACCGATTTTAACTTAATGTTGTTTTTGTCACATAGAAGTTTGTTTTTGTGGTACTGGATATTAAACCCCGGACCTTCACACTGAGCTACATTCCCAGCCCCCTCCCTCCCTGTCTGTCTATTTTCCTCCCTCGCTCCCTCTCTCCCTTCCTGCCTTCTTTATTTAGTTAGAGATCAGGTCTCCTGTAAGTCATTAAGTTACCCAGGCCAGGCTGGCATTTATGGTTCTCCTGCCTCAGCCTCCCACATGCATGTGCTGCTACACCCAAAGTTTGAACTTTTATAGGGAAGCATCTGCCTGTTTTTCAGTGACTCCTAGGTTGTCATGGAATTGCTTCTGCATTCCCATATTCAAAGAGAACTTTGAAAAACTTTACCTCACCAGTGTTAGTAGATTGTCTCTGAGTCACCTACCTAGGCTGCATCAGAGGTGTGTAGCCTTGGGCCTTCCTGTGGTTCATCCTACATCTCTTTCTTGTCTATAATAGAACTTCAGGGCACTACTGCCAGACAAGAATATTTCAGTTACTTCTTGAACTAGTACCAGACCAACTATGTTCTTGGCCTATATCTTGTTTCTTTTCCTTTGCACTTTCGGAGGCCCAGTAAGAAGAAGGGATGGTAGAGTGGCAGTGACCATCTGACCTGGGAAACTGCAGTGACCTGGAATTAACCAGGCCTCTTTCGTCCCATTTCACAAATACACCTTTACTTGCTGCTTTTGTATCTTTTAATCTCAATTTTTTTTCCGAAAGCTTTGCCACCTCAGTAGTATAGGAGTAACATTTTGGTCTTTGGCTTTTTTTGGTGGAGCCTATACATTAAAATGTAATTATTTCTGTAAGTTTAAGAGCCTGGCTTAAATGTCAGGAACCTGTGACAAAGCCAAGGAAGGAGTCATGTAATCAGGTAGTTTGACACCAAACTGCAGGGGGTGCTGTCTACTATTAAGGCTGTAAGGGCCAGTGACAGGTGGATAATCCAAGCTGAAGCAGTAATGATTATATGTTCTGGTAAATGGATATCCTTTTTATTTATGAAAGCCACCCAGGGGCTTGGGAGAAGCTGAGAATTCACAGCATTCAGACTTTATTGGAATTTGTAAATCAAGATTCAGAATCCCTCAGACAGGCTTTCTCATTTGGAAGGACCTTAATGAGTAGGTACTGTGATTTCCACCATAGTGCAAATTGATAGTCTAAGAATAGATTTAATTCATCCTTTCCAAGGAGGTTGAAAGAAACAAAAAGAGAGAGAGGAGTGGGGTAGTGAGAGATGAGAGTAATGAGCTATATCTCACGAACAAGAAGGAGAATCACAGGTGATTTCAATGTCCTGAGAAGGAAATAAGAGGGGAGATTCCAGTACACCCAGGGAGGGTCAGGAGTGACATTCAGACAAAACTGCAAGGGGAGCCTCTTCAAAGCAAGGTGAAAAAATAAAGTAAGCGAATAAATAACAGCATAACGTAGATGACAATGATTTAGTTATTTCAGTAATAGTTGAAGGATGAAAACAAAGTTGAGAATAAATTGATTTCAAGGAGTATCATTGGATCAGAATCATATCTATCATGTGTTATTTACCAGACTAGTTATTCCCCATTAAACCAAAAGTTTCTGAAGAACAGCATGGCATTGTCACAATTCAGTCCTGTGCCAGAAACTTGCTAAGTCACTCAGTAAATGTTTGTGGGATGGATACAGGATTTAATGATAAGTCTGTTTGATGCATATTTGACTTCTGACCTAAGTTCAGGCTGAATAAAAATATTTGTAACTTTTGGCTTTGTTTCGACCATGATTTACCTGTTGTAGAACCACATGGAAGATATTTTAACAACCATTCTTGCATGCAATTGCCATTGCCACTGCTGTCTACAGTAATGAGCAGTCCCTCTACCTTTCTTTATGGAGAAGAAAAGAGGTGTTGAAAAGCAGTCAGTGACCAGGGAAACTTCTCAGGCATGTCCCTCTTCCTGCTCCCTTGCTGTGTGAAGCTACCACTGTTGAAGCTTGGCCAGTGAAAACCTTTTCTCACTCCCCAAGGGCCTGTGCTTTGGATTGAGAAAACAGACTCTGTGCCTAGTGGGGATTACAGAACAGGAGAAGGCTTAGTCCTGGGTTGGTGATGGGAAGGCCAGGCCTGGGAGAATAGAGCTGGGATCTTAGACCCAGTGGGATAGGCATGTTATTCACTAAGGGATCAGCAGAGCACAGCTGGTCAAGGGCGAGGCAGAGATGGTAAGTGTTAGCAAACAGAAGAGGGTTGTTTTCAGTCACCTTCACTCTACCTGATTCTCAGGAAAAATGGGATTTGGGACAAGACAGTCCCCAGGTGGGTCAGGCATTCAAACTCTGGAGAATGGTCCTGTGAAATAGGGCACGATAGTCCTGTTATTAAGAAGACCACCAGAAAGATGGGAATTCCTCAGATAAGTCTCACAACACAGAGTCTATAGCCAAGTTCCAGAATTTAGAGATTTAGGAAGATGGAGAATAAGAGGAGATGGGAGAGTTCGTTGGACCATTGCAGGCTCCTAAGTGGCTCAAGAAGGGTCAGAAACGTGGATAACTGTCTTAATTGTTTTCTGGTTATGACAAAATGCCTGAGTCTGGGTGCTTTATAAGGAATTGAGGTTGCTATGATTTGGATAAGTGTCCCCAAAGGCCTATGTGTCAAGGGCATGGTCCCCAGGGTGGCTATTGGGAGGTGGTGGAACGTTCAAGAAGTTAGCCTAGTGGGCATTCATTGGAGGTATATCTTAGAAGAGGACTGCGGGACCCCAGCCTCTTTCTCAGTCTCTTCGCTTCTGGCCCCAAGATGAGTAGTTTCCTCCACCGTGTGCTCCCTGCCATTGCAGCCCAGCTCCCCACTACAGGCTTAAAGCAATAGATCTACCTGATCTTGGACTGGAACCCCTAAAACTGTGAGCCAAAATAACACTTTTGTCTTTATAGGTTAATTATCGCAGGGATTTCATTATAGTAGTGGAAACTGGCTAACAGAGGTTTATTATTAGCTTATGCTTTGAGACTGGGAAATAGATTGGATTTCCCCCTTATTTGTTCTGCTTCCTTCTGAGCATCCTCGAATCCCTCAGGCTGCTGCCCTAGAAGCAGATGCATTGGTGCCACCAAAGCTTTAGGGTCCTGCTGCCTGGGCCCAGTGTCTAGAGCTGCCACATAACCTCTAAGTTGCTGGCCTTCCCCCGCCTCAGGGTCCTTGTCTGACAAGTAGAGATCATAATCCTGTGAATGTCCTAGAGTACGCTGAGGACAAATCAGAAATCGTCTGTATGTAAAGGGAATCAGGATAGCAGCTGGGCTGTAGTTGCTGCTGCTCCCCATGATCGGTCACATTTGGTTCTGGTTTTAAGGGTGCATTGAAATGTTTGTGTGGCCAGTTGAGTCCATGATAGTTTCATTTCTTTCCTTTTGTAACCCAGCTAGCCAATGTATAAAGAAATCTCCTGGTTGTCACTGCCAGTGCAACTCTCCCCTCAGAGGCTGGCTGGGCTGAGTGGTGGCATTGACCTTGGTGAGCAAGCGCCTTCTAGGAACCAGGAAGGGAGCTGCTGTGTTGCCTGCTGGGCGGCGGGGCCTTCTCTAGCATACACCCAGATGTTTGTGCAGCCAGTCGCAAGGATCATGCTATTCCCTTCAGGAGAACAAACAGAGTACCGAATGTACAGGGAGGAGAACAAACAGGAAATGGTGAACTTGCTGAGGCTGAGGCTGGAACTTGTCACTGAGACTAGAAGCTTTGTGGGTCACCTTGGAAACCAACCCTCTAAAGGCGGGTCCTTCAGAGACAGATAAAGAAACCTTCCCCTAATAGAAGGCAGCAGTAGAGAACGGGCCTTAACCTGGAGTGGCCAATATCGCCACCCTGGTGGTGTTCACTGATTTCCAGTCTGCTCCAGACTCTCTGTGGCACTTACCTTCTGTGCGGAGGCACAGGGATAGGTCTGACAAGTCTAAAGACTTTAGCACAGAATGCTGCCAAGCTTATATCCCTTCCGGATCTGTCCCTGAGCTGGTGGAATGTTGTCCCCATTGTTGACCCTGTGTGTCTCACCCCATGAAGGTCACCTCACCACACTTAGCACTCATCACAGGGGCCATTTATTGATGCACACCAAGAGCCAGGCCTGTATGGATATGTTTTGCCTGCATTCGCTCCTTCCATCCTCACCGCAACACTGCAACCCTGTTAAAAGGCACTTCTTTCTCCCCACAACCCCGCCAACATTTGTTACTGTGTGATTTTTGATAGCAGCCATTCTTTATGGGGTGAGGTGGAATCTCAGTGTTGTTTTCATCTTCATCTCTTGAATGACCAGTGATGTGGAACATTTTTTCTATATTTACTTGCTGCTTTTACTTGTTTGTCTTGAGAAATGTCTGTTCATTTCAGATGCCCTTCTCCATTGTTGTTGGGAGTGCAGACTGGTGCAACCACTATGGAAATCAATATGGAGATAACCTCAAAGAGATTCCATTTGACCCAGCCATCCCTCTGCTGGGTATCTTTCGAAAAGAACTAAAACAATCATATCACAGTGATGTATGTGCACCCATGTTTATAGCAGCACAGTTTGTAATAGCTAAAACTTGGAAACTGGATAAAGAAGATGTGGTTTTTCTGTAAAATGGAGTACTACTCAGCCATAAAGAATGAGAAATTAGATTCATTCATAGGAAAATGGATACATTTTGAGGATATACTTCTAAGTGAAATAAATAAGTCACACGTGTAAATACTGAATAGTTTCTCTAGTGTGAAAAAGTATAATATTACATAATATCCTAATGATATAATTGACATTGTGGAATAGGAAGAAAAGGGCTAAAGGTGTAGGGAAAGTGGGAAGAGTAGGGGAAAGTTAATAAGGGAAAAGAAAAAACTATGAGAAAATGAAAAAATGGAAATAAAATGTTTGTAAACAGGGAAGGGAGGAAGGGGTGAAGGGAGGGCAGGTACAAGGGGAAAAAATGAGAACCAGGACCTGTCATGTAAAGGTACAAGATCCCAATAATGAATGTAACTGTACTGTATACCTAAAATGTACCAATAAACTCAATTTTTAAAAGGCACTTTTTTTTTTTTTTTGAGACAAGGTCTCACTGTGTAGTCCAGGCAGGCTCTTTATTATCTTCATTGTGGGGTAAAAAAAAATACTGTTTTTATAAATTATACATCTTGTTTCAAAGTCGTGAGCCTATGAAGCACTGCAATTAGGATTTCATCCAGGCTCTCCATACTTTTTAAAATGATTAATGGATGGGTTCATTGATTGACTGTGGTACTAGGGATTGAACCCAGGGAGCCCTGAGCTCCATACCCAGCTCTTTTTTCCCCCAGTTTTGAGACAGCGTCTTGTTAAGTTGCCAAGGCTAAACTCAAACTTGAGATCCTTCTGCCTCAACCTTCTAAGCAGCAGGGATTACAAGTATGCACCATGATGCTGGGCTAAAACATGCACTTTAAAAAGCTACTTTCTACCAACCTCAGCACCAAGGTGCAGTTCCAAACTATCCTCAGCATTAGCACCCCGCCTTGGATAAGCTCTTGCATATGTCTGGTGTAGGTGTGTTTTGTGCTTTGTACCTTGAGCCAGCTGAGCAAATGCTCACTGTCATGGCTGTGAGTCACACAGACAGCTCCTGAGTGGGGAAAAGGGTGCTTGAATCCATCTGCTCCGATTTCTTTGCGCAGCACTAAGTGGAAGCTGCCGTGTTAGAAATACTCCTGTCCATCAAGGAAGTTGACCAAGCATCTAAATGGTTTCTTTTGTTTTTTTGTTTTGTTTGGATTGCTGAGTGCTCTCCTAGTTTTAAGTTAAAATTGTTTTGCATTTTTTAAGGAGTTTCCCTTTTGAAATTATATGAAAATAGGCATATTGGTAATTTTATAATTGGCTCATTTGGTGTGAAAGCATTCTAATTGATGCCTACTTGTTGGACCCTTTGGGGAAGCCAAGAAGGTCTGAGAAGAGCTATGAATCATATAGGGTTAGGCAGACTCAATTTTCCATAGGATTCATTGAGAGGAAAGAGAGAAGACCAGAGACAAACATACTTTTACAAAGGAGGAATTGTTCTGTCTGTCCTAAAACAAATTTTCCAAGAACTTGCACAAAGAGAAACAAAGATCAGGCACATGTCACATGAGTCACCCCTTGATGTGTACATTGCATGTCTTTTTCCTTGAAGGAAAAGAAAAGGCTATGTGTATTGCATTTGCATCAAATAAAGCACCGTTAGGGTCAGTCTGTAGGCAGATCATGGGGAAATGTCGTGCTGTGGATTCAGTAGAATACAATACAGCGTGTCCTGAAATGAAGGTGCAGACACAGTGTAGTGTGAAGCTCTGGAGACAGGAAGACGGCCTCTGTTTTGCTGAGTCTGCCACAAAGCTTTCCACTTATTTTCACACTGTAGCACACTTACAATATGCTAGCATTTGGGGAACCCCAGCTGCTCTGAGGGCCCCCCAGCTTGTGCGCTGCATTTCCTGGAGCTCATGGGACTGCTCTGCTGGACTCAAAGGCCGACTGCTGGCCACCTGGGAAGAGGTGGCTCTCAAGTCTGTCCTTCCTGACTGCAGTGCTGTGCCCAGGGCAGACTCGGACAGCACCAGGCACACACACAGCCTGGTCATGTCATCTTCACACTGTGGAAAGAATCTGTCTTCCTGATCTGCTGTCTCAGTTTCACAGAGGCCCTGGCTCTCCACCAGCAAAGGAGAGGTCTGAAGCCTGCAAGTGCTGCAGTGAGACGTCTGACGCTGCCCTCGCCAGGGGTCAGAGGCAAGGGAAGGTTTTTTGTGTCCAGTAGATGCTTGTATCATTGCAGAGAAATAAACTTGATGGTCATAAATGAAATATCACCATAACAGGAAGGTGTCTAAAAGGATAAGGAACAGTGAATCAGCCATCGGGGACGATCCATGCCATTCTTTAATCATTTATGTAATAGCTGTCAAGCAAGAAGACCTGCAGAGCTTGAAGAGCATCTTAAACTAAAAAAACAAACAAACAAATAAAAAATCACTGGTTTTTGTTCCCTCTCCATTTTCCCCTCTATCCTTCTCCTTTCAATACATGTGAAAGAAAGGAAAGTTGGCCAAAATCTTCTGTTGCATCTTTTGGTTCAGCAGGCATACACTGACTTTTGGCAGAATCGTAACCATTATTTAGTGTGCTGTAGTCTGTAGAACAAAGCAAACACTTTATGTTTATTCGAAAAGGACACTGGCTGAAAAATACTGTCATAGAAAGAAACTCTTACCTGTAGTTGTCCATAAAAATGTTCACAATATTTATTTTATGTAATCCCACTCTTTCATTGCATCACTGTTTCACTAAACCTTAAGATAGATTGAGACCAAATATTAAAGGCTATGTTGTTGTCAGAGTCCTTACTACTATAAACCCGGTTGAAATGAGCGTGCTTTAACCCAGCATATACATTATAGTGCAGTTGTCCCTCTGCACCAGCAGGTCAGGGAGTTCAGTGAAGTTGCAGATTGAAAATATTGGGCAAAACATTGTTTCAATAGAGATGTTTTTGTTATAATGTTAAAACAGCTACTTACATTGCATTTGTACTACATTAGGTATTAGTAATCTGGAGATGTATAAAATATACAGGAGGATTTACAGATATTGTTATAAACAAATACAAAGTTATAAACAAATGTTGCTGTTTTTTGGTTGGTTTTTTGTTTTGTTTTGTTTTGTTTTTGGTATGGGGATCGAACTCAGGTCCTTGCATTTGCGAGGCAGGCTGTAGAAGTGTCATTTTTCTGTAAAGGACTTGAGCGTTACTAGGTTTTGGTATGCTTGGGGCATCTTGGGACCAATGGAACGCATGTACCAAAGGATGACTATGTGTGTGTATTTGTGTGGGTGGTTTTTGCTTAAAAATCAGAGTAGGTGTTGAAGGTAAAATTCTAGGTTAAATAACTTAATAAATCCTTCATTCCCCTTTCATAAATAAAGCAATAATATAAAAATAATTTCCCTACCTTTTATTTTTGCTTATCGATCTCTAATTAAATATATGTACCATGTGCAGCATTGCTGGTATCTTACTGTTGGAATCAGACTCCTCTGTGGCTGTTGACAAATTTATAGCATGAAAAATCCAACAGTTTCTTGGAAGTGATTTTGAAATCACTTTGCAAAGAATTGCCTCCTCACCCCAGCACGCATACTGCTTTTGTTACAGCTACTGATCCTTTCATTCCAGCCATTGTGGATATTTTTCAAAATAGTTTATAAGCTTCATCCCTGAGCTACTTAGCAAATTTCATTTGGGTCTATTGTAGTCTATGAAGGACTCACGTAGATGTTCAGGTCATTTACATATATTGAAAAACATAATGTTACAATAGACAGCTTGACAGAATGAGGCTTATGTTGGTTTCAGGACACCTGGTTTCTCAAAGTCAAACCACCTTTGGTAGGCTCATTTGGTTTCTCCCACTAGTTGGTTCCATGGTCTTTTCTTTGTTCTCAGATCCTCTCTGCTTGGTTTTCTTTAAAGCTTTATCTGGACCTTTGCCGAAGACTGCTTTCATTTAACTGTCACATACTGAAATTTCCCATGAAGCGTCCCGTAGCCTGGTCTGGGTGGCTTGAGGTTGAGCCAGAACTGGAAGGCTTCTGGGAAGGAAGGCAGGTGGGTGGCCTGTGCGCAAAGCCATCAGGTCACAGAAGACTTCCCAGCATCAAGCCAGGATGCTACAGTGTCTCCTCTCTGTAAATAGCATGATTGTTTTAATTACACTCTGTCACTGCTATTTTTATCTGTTTTAGAGTATTTGGATTCAAGGTTGAAAGCATATTATTAAATTGCTGCTAATGCTTTGGCACCTTGTTATATAACACTTGGCACCCTGTGGTGTAGAAGGGAGGCCAAAGAGCCCATCTGAGTGGAGCCAAGGGGCTTATTGAAGTTCGAGTTGGGCATTGTGTGTGGCAAAGAACAGAGACTCATTCAAGTTATCTTGAATGTGAGTACCTGGGTTGTGTTGACAGAATACATGAAACTGGAAACCAGGCCTGGAAAGCTGACCGGAAGCAAGACAGCTGGACGGAAGTAGCTCTCTCCGCTCAATTCCTGGCTCCTAGCATGCCAAATAATCCACTTGTTGGCTTCTCTTCTTGCTGATGACTGGCTTTCTTAACCTTGGCTTCCAATCTTTACTGCATGTCTGCTTCGATATACCCTGGCCTGCTTGATACATTCTGTTGTTCATGGAATCTTCCTCCTAGAATCTGGCCCTGTAAATACTGGGGTTTTCTCTTAACATGTCTTAGCTCAAATTCTTGACAGGTATGCAATTGGCCTGCCTTACCTTTTCACTCTAGGCAGCATTCTAGCACTGTGTTTGACCTAATTGTAGTTCCTGGTCAACGGCAAACGAAGGCAATCCTATTCTGTATGTCTCTTTCCTACACACATTCTTACTAATTCTTAGGGTATGCCTCTAACCTTTATAGAAAGGAGCAGGAGCTGGTTAGCTTGACATTTCCTCAGTTATTTCCTCATTGCTGGGACAAAATATTCAACACTCATTAGTTGAAGAAAAAGAGGTTTATTTTGACTCAGTTTATGGAGTTTTCAGTCCATAGCCAGCTGGCTCCAAGGCAGCTCAGCATGGCAGAGAGGCATGGCAGAAGAGAAACAGTCCATGGCAGGGTATGCAGGAAACAGAAAGCAATGAAGAGAGAAGGGCTATATACTATTCCAGGCCATGCCCACAGTTACCCACCTCTTCCAATCAGGTTTCACCTCCCAACATACACTCAGCTATAAACCCATCCATCAGTAGACTAATCCAGTATCACACACCCATGATCCTGTCACCTCTCAAAAGCCCCACCTATGGGTTCAGGAGGTTTTGGGAGAACATCTGTGTATAAACTACAACATACATAGTTTCATTGTTATACACTCTTACAGTTGGATCTTTATTATGCTGTTGTTCCTAATTTTTATTATTTACTATAACATGTACATTTTACATACTTATGAGTACAGTTTTATTAAGTACAGTTGCAATATTATAATTAGCTTAAAAAATAAAGTTCTAAGCTGGCTACATGGCCACATGCTTGTGATCCCTGTTACTCCAGAAGGAGGATCACAAGTTCCAGGCCAGCCTGAGTAACTTGGGAGACCTGTGCTCAAAATAAAAATATGTAAAACAATTGCGATATAAGTAGATGTTAGAGCATTTAGCATGTATGATGCCCTAGGTTTGATTTCCAGTGGGGGGGGCATAGCCCTAAGAGTAAAAAAAAAATGTGATTTCTCCTGTATCACTTTCATTCCTAACAGGTAACCATTGTTAATTGCTGAATATGCGTGCTTCCAGATATTTCTAAGTTAGTATAAGCAAATACAGCCTCTTTCTTTGCAACACCATGGGTACTAACAGATTTAATGAATACTCAGTGATGAAAATGATGAGACAAATTTAATTAATTTAGTCTTTGTATCTTTTGAGACTGTAAGCTTTTTTATTTAAGATGAGCAGGGTATTAAACAGATAGTCCGTACTACTGGGTTAAGCAGTACAGTGTTGTGCACAGGAATATATGCTAATTGGTAGCTTTTATGAGCATTATATACCACAGGGGAGAAAAACATCTAAAATGCAAACCTCAGGCTTTTCTCCATGAAAGTGGGTTTAGTGTTGACCCCGAGATCACGCGTAACATCCTAGCGACAAGATTCTAACCCATGGCCATCTATAATGAAATAACAGTACTATCACAGGCACAGTAACCATCTACTGACTAGATGGCATGATCTGTCTTTGAGTAAAGAAAGCCCAAAGTAAGGGTGGAAGTAATTACCAAAAATAAAAATGTAAAATTGTTTTTTCATTATAAAAATACTGAGTGCACATCTGAGAAATTTTAGAAAGCACAGAATATAATGAAGAATGTAAAATTGTTGTCTCACTAATGTTAATATATTTTTGTGATCTCCAAAAATAATATTAGATTATAATTTATAATATAAGTGAGATTATACTTTCTGACAAAACAAAAACTAGTTTTGTGCTGTCTTTATCTAATGTACTAGATGCATTTTACTATGCCATTCAATAACTATTAAGGGCATGATTTCAAATGTGTGTAGTAAATATTACTATATAGACATACTAAATTTATTTAGACATTCTAGTTTATTACCTAAGTATGAGTTCTAATTCAGAATTATTTCTTCTTCATTATATTTGGTTATAGAGGTGTTCTTTAGCTCATAGATGCTCCCAGTTATTCACAGATGTACTAAGGATACAGGAGTTAGAAGAAGATGGGTCGTCCTTTGGAGCATTGGCTTCCACAGATTCTCAGCCCACCTGAGAGATGAGGGAGGCGGAGCCTCACACCTAGGTATCCAGGAAGGGATGGCTTGGCTTCTCTGCTAGAATCAGGATGGACTTCATAGCCACCAGCTGCTCCCACAGGCCCAAAAGGGCCCCTCCTTCCTCCCAAGGCTGACCTTGGCGGGCCTTGGTTCTGGATGTCAGGTTTTCAGATCTGCTGGCCACCAGATAGAATCGATACACCTTCTTGTTGCATGTAGGAAGCAGCTGTAAATCTAATGAAACAGCAGCTTCCTCTGACAGGGCTCGGGGCTCATTGGAGGAACTGGATCACACAGATGCTTGGAGAGTTTTTCTAGTATGTTCAGTCCTTTTGACGTCATTGGTCTACAGTAGAGCAGACTTGAATCTCAGACAGAAGTCCGAGAACGGTGGGCGAGTTGGTGGGATAAAATCACCAGCAGTTTTGCTGGGGATAGGACCAGCCTTCTAGGGCTACGGCCTGTATACCAGGATCTGTGCTGAGAAGGGCCCAGGTTTGGCTCAGTGTCCTACTGTCACCATCTTGAAAGTCTTAAGGGTTTTTGAGCAGAAGGATCCACATCTTCATTTTTCCGTAGGCCCTGAAAATTACATAGTCGCCTGATTAGGGTATAAAGTAATGTCTTGTATCCAGAGGTATTTAAATGTTTCCTTCTGTGTTGCTGCCCCAAAGGGAAGAAAAACATCCATTCTAAATGCTCTCTTTTTATGCCAGAGAGGAGCAGGCAGGAGAGGCAAACCTGGCCTTTAAGAGCATCCGCAAGGTGAATGGAGCAGCTCCTGCAAGACTCAGCCATCCAGGTCCTGGGGAGAAGGAGGCACATGCTAATTGGCTGCTCCCCAAGGGTTCTGAGAAAATGCTCTTCAGATTTCAGCTCTCTGCTCTGTTTGTTTATTAACCATCCTGTGCTTTATCTTTTGGGCTGAAAATATGAAAGTCACTGGCTTAAGTTCTCCTAAAAGCATGACTGTCACAGGCCCCAAAGGCCAGACGTACAGAGCAGGTGCTCCTGTGTCTCTCAGCTTTAATCTGCTTCTCTTTCTGTCAGAAATGAGGTAAGGATCTATGGGGGAATCATCCAATACTCTAGATCACATTCACCACACTTTAGAACCTGAGTCCGTGGGGATAGCTATACAATAAAAACCAACTGAGAAGTGATGTCTTATTTTAGTTTGCATTGTGATACTTTTTTCTCTTTCCTCAGGTTAGGTTGTAGAATCGAATATGCTCTTTAAAATTATGCATATGATCCCAATAAACAGACTCCTGAGAAAAATGATTGCCCTAGAACTTCTCATTCCATATTTGGTTTTGTTTAAATTACGGGCTTTTGAATTGTTTGTTACCATTCTGCCTCCAGCTAAGAACAGAAATTGAAATTAGGGTTCGGAAATCAAACTTATCCCTGGAATTTAAAAAAATAAAGAAATCGGCAGTTTTTATGACTTTGTAGTGTACTTTTTAAAAGTATTTTATATGCACAATATTTGACAAAATTCTCAATCTGCAATAGATTGGGAGCTTAAAAACGCACGGGCGAAAACGGATTCTTAACCACAAATGGTGTGAGAAGCACCATCCTCCCTTGTAGTGTCGGCCGTGTGCTTGCTGTACCAGTACATTTCTCATTAGTTTGTCTTTCCACCAGTGAGGATGAGTCCCTCGTGCCTGGGGCTTACAGCCAGTGCCTTTCCCTAAGAAACCTGTCGTCTTGAAGTATGCTGTGATGCAGGGACATCTGTGGCATTGAGAGGAATGAGCTCTGCATGGCCTTCTCACACCAGCATTTCCTAATAAACTTTTTTTGGGGTACCAGGGATTGAACTCGGGTCCTTGCACTCATGAGGCAGGAGGCAGCACCACTGAGCTCAATCCCCGGCCCCTAATAAGCTTCTTGAAAAACCATTTTTACTGTAAGATATTGGCAGCCGTGGGAGAATATGGTAGTTATGAAAATAAAATTCCTCCCAGACTATCTTGCATGGAAACTAGAGGGTTGGTGTGGAGATGGATGAAATACTTACCCATACTGTGTTAGTCTCTTTCCCTTATGCCCAGTGAGACCCAGACTTCACAATACCTGTAGTACTGTGTGAGGCTGGAAAGAGAAAACACTGCCCCCGTGTGCTGCCTCAGCCACCTCCCCCCACAAGCTTCTGGAATCCCCCACTTTGTTACATGGACAACAGCCATCACCTGTGCAGTACTCCTGGACATGAGGTGGCTGGCCAGCACTAGCCCGTGTTTCCCTGCACTTTTTATCTAGGCTGACACTGTGAACTCAGTGCACAGGGCTGGCCCTCACCTAGCACTTTCGGCATTCTCTCAGCTGCACGGGTAACCCTTTCTTTTCTCTCTCTTCCCCGGTCCCTTGGTCAGTGTGGGGCACAAGTACTTTGACTGGCTAAGTGACACTTAGGGCATTGTTGATTTTGGCAACCATTCTTTATCTCTGGACTAATTTCCAAAAGCCTCATCTGTTCCCTAAATGTCTCTGCTTTTGCTCAGCATAATTCTAGAGAAATCGCAGAATTCAACAACAAATTACTTCAGCAATTAGAAAAATTGATTTCCCAAGGTAAAACACTTCAGATATGAGTTTAGTGCATACCCTTTGAGATTGGATTTTCCAGCCTCCAGGCTTGGACTCCTCTTATTATAATTCTTAGACAATTTTATTTAAGGCAGATTTAAATTTATTATATCAGGAACTATGGTATGGTAGAAAGATGAAAAAGTTCTAGAAGCAATTCTTTGTTTCTCTTAAAGTCCATCAAGTCAAAATTGCGTGGTCTGTGTCATAAATTTCAGCACAGCATGCCTAACCTTACAGTAGGCTTTGGGAAAGCTAACATAAATAAGCCAGTGCCTGCCTTCAAGCTCATGGTCCGGTGGGAGAAAATACTACATTTTAATTTGATTGGGAAACTGTGCTCATGACTTTAATACTACAAAGTGCTGGATGGTTTGCAGAACCCAGAATAGGGAGCTGTTGGTTGCCAGAAGATTTTGGGGGGATTGGGCATTGAGGGGATTGGGAGAATACTAGGAGAAATCAGAATGTGTTGTGAGACTTTGACCTGAATATTGAGGGAAATACAAGTTATCCAGGAAGAACAAAATGATACGCACTTTAGATCGAGTGAAATATTTGTGCAGAACATTGAAGGCATTGAAAACAAGTAAACGAGGCTGGTTAAAAGAAGTGTAAAATTCACTAGTGTGGCTGGAGTCCACATTGTGTACCAGCGGGAGTTTCCAGATGCATTTGTTTAATTACTTTCTGCCCAGCCTCATGTAACCCAAAGAGGTGCTAAGATTTCCAGGGTGTGTATCAGTTACTCTGGGGAGGAGAAGGCAGAAGAACAAGGTTGTACTGGTGGCCTGTGGAAACCTCCCATCATCCCAGATAGATAGGAGGCCACACTTGGCAGTGATGCCCAGGGCCGGCAGGTACTGATCCAGAGTTTTGCATTTATAAAGAAGACACATAAAGAAGTAAGTTAAGTATTACAGTTTCTCTGGCTTTAGACAAATAAGGGAATATTTGCTAAAACGAATATAAAAGTGAAAAATCACTAAGTGGTAATCTCTGAATGCCTAACCTGTACCTCTTAGCAAATATCAGCACACTGGGAAAGGCAAATAACTCACTGAAAAGGAAAGTAGAAGGAGAATAAAGAGGAAAGGGTACTCTAGCTCATTAATAATCAGGGAAACAAAAATTTAAAGAAAAAAATAGGTACCTTGGCATTGTGTATAGATACCTTGAGAGAGGTTAAAATCTGAAATTCTGGTAACACAAGTGTTCTCAGTGCTGTAGAGAAACAGGCTTCTCGTACTTCCCTGGTCAGATTATAAATTGGCACAGCCACTTTGGAGAGCAATTTCTGGTTTTTGTTTTGTTTTGTTTTGTTTTGTTTGATACTGGGGATCGAACTCAGGTCCTTGTGCTTGCAAAGCAGGCAGCGGAACCACTGAGCTAAATCCCTAGCCTGCAATTTTGTAGTGTATAATAAGGTTTTTAAAAAACTCAAACCACCATACAAAAGACACATATACAATTATTCATGTGCCCAGAATATAATCACAGTGGCTATTATAGCCATCAAAAGTTCTTTACTAGAAAAATGAATGTTGTAGTATATTTATATACTGGAATGTTGTGTTTTAAATGAATCAGATTTATAAGTAAATGTTAAAACAAGACTGCACAAGCAAGTTTTGCAATATCTACTATTTAATATTAATGTAAAACTGAAAGGCACACCAGGGTTAAATCTATCTGCATGCACAGACAAATGGGAAAATAAAAATGTAAGAATCTGGATGGGAAGAATACAAATCAGCTTGAGAATGGTTCATGGAGAGAGGAATCTAGGCTTTAGGGAATAAATACAAAGGGATCTTTCTTTGAAATACAGGTCTAAAGCAGATAAGGCAAGATGTTAAAACCAAAGTAGTGGTATGTTTTATAGTTTCTCATACTTTTCTACGGCTTTTAATATTTTACTAAACACTAGTGCTTAGTACACCCCAGCTGCTCCCTGGAGTGTACACTGTTATTATTTCTGTAGCACGCAGAAGGGGCACAGAGAGATTAAAAAATGACTGGGACATGAGCCAGGGCCAAGACCACTCTGCCGTCTGGATTTCATCCCCCGTGGGGCTCATGGTTGAAGGAATAGCGGGAGGCCAAGTGATCTTCAGGTCTGCACAGCTCCCTGTGAAATTACCCAAGATCCTCAGGAGAGGGACTGGTGTTTTTCACAAGTACCTTCCTATGTCCCCTGCACTTGCCTGCCCCAATCCTGCCCCCTGAAGGTGGTGGGGGTCTCAGCAGCACAGTGGACCTGCCAGCCTGCCCCATCCAGCCGGGGCCCCAGGTGTGAGCACGCGTGACTGCACGCTCTAGTGCCCCAGCTTCGTGGGAAGCTGAAACGTCCCACTTTCAGAACATTTTCCTCATCTCCTAGCGAACAGGGTTTTTGTGTTACGAGATATCCCTGGACTCATATGATACGTCAGTGCAGACAAGAGTTATTTTAAGGGCCACAGTTTGATTTAGTTATCTCAGGCACTCAAAGATTGTTTAACACCAGAAATAGCTGACTAGAACAGCTGTTGAAACCTCGCTTTGTGTGGAAATGGATGCAAAGGCTCAGTATTTTGACAGCTGTTTCAGAGCAGTGAGTAATACACTTCTAAGAAAATTCTGATTGCTGCTTCTAGTTTTCTGTGTGAACACAGAATAGGCATAGAAGCATTTTTGCTTTTCTAGAGGCTTGCTTTTGTATCAATACACATTATTCAACACTAACAATTTATTATTTAGGTTTTTTTTAAAACTAACCTAATTTGTTTGTTCATCAAAGATGAGCTCAGTGCTTACTGACCTCCCAGCGAAATGTAAAGCCTTTGGATCACAAAGAATTAGATGCTGCCACCAAGAAATTCCCAGCCTGGAAAGAAGAAATTGAACAAGGCATGACATGAGAGAAATTTTTTATTCAGTACTGGGTATTGAACCGAGGACCTTGCCACTGAGCTACATCACTAGACCTTTTTAATTTTTCTTTTGAGACAGGATCGCACTAAGTTTCACATGTGGGACTTGTGCATGTGATCCTCCTGCCTCAGCCTTGCAGATAATTTGAAATGTGATAAGTATTCGAAGCAGAAGTAGGACAGAGAGTAGAATGAGAAAGAAGTGGCATTAAACAATTAGGTGTTTGTGACTTTGAGGGGGCAGGTGACAAGAGTGGATTAATGTTCCAAATGGAAAGAAAAGCTTGGTCATCGTGACAGAAGCACCTATGGGCTCAGCATTCTGGGTTAAAACAAAAATCAAGTATTTATTGATTTGATTGGTCATTTGCACACGTCAACTCACAATATTATATTGTTTGGCTAGCCTGTGCCTTAAAGTTTCACAAAACATTTTCTAATTTAAAAATATTTCAGCATAGGGGACAGGGATTTAGCTCAGTGCTTCCACTGCCTGCCTTACAAGCGCAAGGACCTAAGTTTGATCCCCGGTACCCAAAACAAACAAACAAACAAAATTTTCAGCATGAACCCTTTGGTATATATTTGTTAGCTTTCATCTAAATCTGAGTGGAAGTTGGTACTGCCAGTTGAGAATGAATTCTTAGGCTTGGCGAGTGACCTGGCATCTCTAATCAGAACTCACTCCACAGGGTCTGCATTAAGCAGCTTAGTTTTCTTTATATCCATTTGACATCAGAGGTTTTGTTAATTAGAGTAATGGAAGTTAAAGATGGATGCTAATTAGGATCATTTGTGATGATAGAGATAAGTGGATTGAGTTTTACCATTTCAGAAACCTTCCTTCTGTTGTGTTACAGAGTATAAAAGTTTACTGAGTGTTAAAGATGGAGAAAGTGAGGCTCCCAGAAACTGGGTCTTCCTGCAGTGGCAGGATGAGGACTGCACCATTCCAGCCCCAGTGCTGCCTCTGTCCAGAGCTCTGCTTGGGGAGTTTCGCCTGGCCTTGGAAGAGTCTCTGTCCATGACACTCTTGTAGAAACTTATAAAACCACACTGCTGATCCATGACCTCAGCTCTCCAATTCCACCCTGAAGTGTGTGTGCCTGAGAACCAACAAATGTGATGTTTTGTGTAGTCTTTGCATTTTTTTTTCCTTTGATTTAGGCAGTATGAGTGATGCATCTGTATTTCTAGTTGATATGTCTGTCTTAGTTACTTTGACATTACTGCAACAAAATAGCAGACATTCTCAAGTTAAAGGAGGAGAGGTTTATTCAGCTCACAGTCTGTAGAGGTTTCAGTCCTTAGCCAGCTAGCTCTAATGCAGGGCAGCGTGGCAGAGGAGAAACAGTCCATGGCATGGTAGGCAAAAAGCAGGAAGACCTCCTTCTTTCCCTTTTTATTACATCCAGGCTATGAGCCTATTGGTTGGTGTCACCACACCCAGGCTGTCTTCCCTCTTCTGGAAATCCATTACCCACACCCAGAACTATGCTAATTCAAATCAGTGGACTAATCCAGTATCATACATCCATGATCTATGTCACACACCTATGATCCAGTCATTTCCTGAAAGCCTTACCTATGAGCACATGAGGCTTTGGGGAACATCTAGATATAAGTCGTAACAATATCTCACTGATATGTAATTAATTCCTAGTTAATTAGGAGGAAACTCATCTTTTTTCAACTATCACTATTTTCTGCTTTTGTTATTAATTTACTATTTTATCTGTGTGGAAAAGTAATTAGATATCGTTGTAGTAAATCCAAGTTAAAATAATGCAAACTAAAAATCACATGTGTGCATTTGCATGAAGTAGAATCACATACCCTTGGAAAATTCTGCAGGATCTAAGAATTTTACTCTTGATGTATGTCATACAAGTCAGAGCAAAGAAATTGATTTCCACTTCAGCAAAAGCTTGTTGGTTTTAAGTCAACTAATGGTCACTTTTGTTTAGTGAGGATCTAAATGGATGCTTTACCCTTGCACAGTGACCAAGAACAACTGTAGGACTTCTCCGTGGTGGTCTACCTCACTTAGGTTTCTTGATTAGTAACTCTAGTTCAAGAAGGCTGTGGTGGTCCAACTGTCACAACACTAACATGCCTGAGTTGGGGAGTGAGGATTGAGAAAGGAAAGAACACTCAAGCCTGAGTGGAGACCAAGAGAAGTCTGATTTATTTCACAGAATCAGCACCTTTTATAGGTTCACATCAACAGGAAGCACCAAGCAACTATTTGTATCTTTTATGGAAAGACCGGATTTTCTGACTCTTTACAAAGAACATCAGATCTGTGGCTGTCTCTTTGAGTTTCTCCCATTGCAGCAACAAGTTTAACAAGCAGAGTCCTAGAATGTTACACAGATTGTATCAATGCCTTGAGTGTAGAGGTGAAGAAGTTTCCTTTCAAATGTCAAACTCCTAGAGGGCCATGGCCGGGCTCCCACAGAAGGCAAGTGCCATTGTGATCATTTCACAATGGAGGAAATCAAAGCCATGAGAAGTTAAATAGACTGTCCAGTCAACTGAACAGGTTTTAATAGCCAGAGCTGAAATTGAGCTTTTCTGAACAAGAGTTGACTAGTCCTCAGCTCTTTCTATCACTGAGGCTTCCAGAGCTGGGGAAGTGAATTTCAGGAGATTGTGCCTTTTGAGGTAGTGGTTGATACAGTCAGAGCCAAAACTTAGGTATTATTGTGAAATAACACATTAAGAGATACTTGTGATGTTTTCAACAAAATTTACAGGTCCAATTCAACTGAACTTGACGAGAAGCCTGCTGTAGTCAGGCCTGAGCTTGGGGCTTTCCAATGGGCTGTCCACTTTCATTGGTGGCAGAGCAAGGGAGTCAGTGGGCTGTTAGACTCTCCCACAAACCACCATTCCCCAAAACCTGCAATCTAAGTTAATTAAACTTAAGAAAGGAATGTCTTGGCAGGTCCTAGTCAGGTTTCCTAACCCCTCATTCCAGATAGCCACTTGCCCTACATCCTGTTCTCTGTCTTCAAAAACAATTCTGTGATGGTGATATTGTCTCTGTTTTGCAATTAAGTAAGCTGGAGCTTTTGAAATAAAATTTGTGTCCCCTAAAATTGTGCATTGCATAATTAGGTCTGAAGTCCTAGTTGATACTTCGGAGTCTAGGCCTTGTTTTAGGATGGGTTCTACGTAGCTTAGAACTAATTATGGGCACTGAAATTATAGCAGTTGTTCTAGTTGGTTTCCCATTGCTATAACAAAATACCTGAGATAATTGACTTATGAGAGAAAAGATTTATTCTGTTCACAGTTCTGGAGGTCCCAGTCCGAGACCCATCACGTTGGGTCTCTCTCTGGTGATCATGATGAACAGTGGTGGGGAGCTCCTGGTGGTGCTGACTGTTTACCTCATGGCCAGAAAGCAAAATGGAAGAAACCAAAGTCCACAGTTTCCTTCAGGGGCACACCACAAATGACCTAAAGACCTTCCATAAGCCCCATCTCCCAGTAGGGCCACCCTGGGGACCAAACCTTTAATGGGTCTTTGGTGGATGCTTAGCCTATTACAGTGTGTGTGTGTGTGTGTGTGTGTGTGTGTGTGTGTGTGTGTGTGGTGTCCATGTTATTTTGTTTTGTTTTGTTTTTGTTTGGTATTAGGAATAAAACTCAGGTCCTTCAGCTTTCAAGGCAGCTGGTGGAACCACTGAGCTAAATCCCCGGCATGTCCGTATTACTTTAGAGTGCCTTAGCATATGTTTGGTGTCTAATTTGGGCTCAGTGTGGATAGAGGAGGCCCCCTTCCTTGGAAAGGGGACATTGGATAGAAGGTGGCTGAAGAGAAATTGGACTGATGCCAGGTTCACGATTTGAAGCTGTCAGCTTTTGCTGTCACCACTGTGTGAGACAACTCGGCTTAGAATACTGAAGAGTTTGGGCAAGAAATGGGGTTGTGCCTGCCCTACCCCTGCAGGTACACGTCAGCCAAACTATCCAGGAGGCTTCTTATCACAGGTATGTCCCACCTTGATAAGCTAGTTAATGTAGGAAGAAGTTGAGCTGCCCCTGCTCTTAATTTCCCTTCCCTGGTCAGCTTCCCTCCTGGAAGGAGAAGGTCCTGCCTCTTCTTAAATGAGTCTGTGTTTGGTGAGCATTTGTATTTTTCACAGATAAATCACTGATCATATTTACTAAATGTTCAGGTTTTTCTGCACTTGATCTTAGCCAAAAGGCCGAGAAGCGATATTCAGGTTTTTCTGGATTTTGTCAGTGTGAGCAGGTTTTCCAAGGGTGCAGTTAGCCCTAGATAAATGGATCATTGAGGTTCCTAACCTGCAGAAGTCAACTTCATGCTACCAGAAATGTGTGTCCTGATCCGCTTGATCTCTAGCTATAATGATTGATGTCACACTGGCAAAGGACTACTGTTGAAATGGGAAAATTTCTTTTTCACATCCCCTGTTCATTCATTCTAAAGCGCAGCATTCAAACACCGCGTGATCTTCTCTCCTAAATTACAGGGACCCTTGGGGCTCTACCTCACTCCACTTTGTGCCCACAGGGTTTGTCTTGCACATAGTGGAACCTTAGCATTTGCTGAGCTGAACTGCACTACATTTTTCAATACAGAAGGGAAGTTGGGCAAATTAAAATATAGGTGGGAGAGGCTGGCAAGCTGAATCAGAAATGCATGCATGGTTCCTATGGCCTGTCCAGTTACTTAAATGAAAGATTTATTTCTTAGCCAAAAAAGGAAAAATAATATACATCGGACATAAGCTGGACAAGCAGAGACTCCAGCAGACAAGGGCTTTCTCCTGTACTTGTTTTTATTATTAACAGATGCTTGTAATGACTGTACCATCATGTACCAGGGACTGTGTTGGGAACTTTGAAGCGCACACACACTTCTCAGTTCGTGCAGTTTCTCTTGGAGGTTGTTGAAACAAGTGACCTAGCAGCACTGCCACCATGTGTAAGAGGAAAGTTTTGCCAGGGCACCTTGACACGGGAAATAGCACTGGCGGTGGAGATGGAGCAGTGGGGCCTGTTCACACTACCTCTGCGAAGTCAGGTAGATAGTGAGAAAATGCTTACCTGTTTCCCTGCTTCTCCATCTTTAGGCCTCCTGGTGGGCACCCTTGATGTGGTGTTGGACTCCAGTGCCCGGGTCGCTCCTTACCGAATCCTGTACCAGACGCCAGACTCTCTGGTCTACTGGACTATCGCCTGCGGTAAGTAGCAGCATCCTCAGACTACAGAGAAACTTTAGGATTAACAGCTTTGAATCAGAAGGGAAGGAACAAATATTTGCTGAATGCAATCACATGAACCCAAATTCTTAAAGGTTTAACACAGTAAAGGTTTCTTTCTCACTCTGAGGTCCAAAATAAATTAAGGTTAATATGTGAGCATGGTACATTGGCTAAAATTAGTGAACCAATTATAAAATAAAGCCTATTATATATTCAGATTTTCTTTATTTTTCCTAAATGTTTTTTTTCCACTCCAGGATTTCACCAGTATACCATTATTACATTTAGTTATATCATCCTCTCAGGCTCCTCTTGGCTGTGGGAGACCAGGGATGACCTTGACAACTTTGAGAAATGCTAGTCAGTTATATAATAGAATACTGAATTTTATCTGTTTTTCTTAAGATTAGACCAGGCTGATGGGCCTTTATGAGGACAGCCACAAGAAAAAGTGTCATTTTCATCTCATCATGTCATGGGTACATGTCACCAACAGGAACTTGTGACTGCTGACGTCCTAGATCTCCTGCTTATGATTTTTCTGGTTTCCCCACTGTGAAGTCACTCTTTTCTTCTCCTATGAAAATGATACTCTGGAAGAAAGTCATGTACAGTTCATCTTTTTTAATATCTCTGTGTCTTTTTTTAAATTCTTCTACATTGTAGGTTTGTTCCCAGTTTTTAATTTGTGCAGTTACTTATGTCATTATAGACTCATGGATATGTACTTTATATCTTGAGTTATCACCTGTTGCTATTTTAAGTTTGCTTAAATTATCCCAGTACTGGTCATGGAGAGTGTTTCCAGTTGACTTTCTGCAGTTTTTAAATTGATCTCTACTTGGTAGGAAGTGCTGTGCTAGAACCTAAAGATAAGAAGACAATTACATCTGGTCTCTGTGCTTGAGAAAGTCATGGTCTTGTGAGGGTACAGTAAATAGTCATTTATAGCCCAAGTCAAACAGTTAACATGCAGTTTCATTTGATTCTGAATTCCCAAGAAAATACAGGATTCTAGGCCAGCCTCCTGAGTTAATTGGGAAAAGTATCTGGGTGTGATTTAAAGCTGCCAGAAAGCTCAGGTGACCTACTAATGCTTCCAAAAGTATTTAATAGAACCTGAAATTCCAACATGGTAGTTATATTCCTTCAGAAATATTCTGCTTAAGATGCAAACAGCTCCAGAAGGAGACATTTGCCCGTAGTTAATCATTTATACTTCCTGTGAATGAAAGAATGGTATAACTATTCCTCACTCTTTTTCTGGGGCTTTGCCATTCTGTAACACAAGTCTTTCCATGAATATTCATGTGGGATAGAACCTACAGTCATAACACTGAGTTATTCCTAAACTATTTGCCCAGCCAAAACTAAGGAACATGAGGTTTTAATTGCCAGTGGTTTACTTTATACCCCAAAGAGACCTGTTTTCATTTTCTCAGTAAAGCCTGTTATAACTGCATGACCTCATTATGATAAACCCAGAATGGTTTTAGCTCTGGTATATATTGATTACCCATAGAGATAGCTTCAGATTTCCTTATGGGAGCCTCCTCGGAAGTGACAACCATTGTCAAAGTCCCATTTGCTCATTAATTGTTCTTTCTTAACAGTGTCCAGTTAAAATCCAAATTATTGGCTTCCTTTCAGGAGAAGATTTTAGGAGCAGAAGCGGCTACTTTAAAACGATTTCTTCAATATGCTGACCTTTCTGTTTGTAATTTTAGTGCCCTTCATAAACTGTAAAGTTGGTATTTGATAGGAAAATACAGTGAAAGCTTGCAAATTTGCTTAAGTTTCATGAATTGTTGATGTAAGAGAAACTTCAGCAGAACACTGAGTGAGTCCAATTCATCGTCCTGTAGCAACCCCAGGATTATAAAACTTGAAATCACCAGCAAGCATAAATTGAATTCAACTAAAGGAAGTTTCTTCCATCAGTGTCTGGACATACACATCCTTTTGTAGAACAGCAGAACCTTAGCTGTAAATCCTAGATTTATGATCTGCCTTAGACTTGAGTCCTGTGAAACCAGGCAGGAGGAATCTTTGGGACCCAGTGTGATTTTCTGCCAATGTAATAAAAGGTCACTTGGCACTTCGCAGCATGAACTGGATTGTGTAATGAAGACCTTACTCATAGTAGAGCCCTAGTTATCTAGACTTGGCCCCCCCATTAATTTAGCTTTGCTCTTCTTTACCAGTGCTAATCTCATCTGGACCTACTTGGTCATTCAGTTTTAGAGCTGAAAGATACATCAGCCATCACCTCATCCACCCTCTTATTCTAGAGGGACAGAGAGGCAAAGTGAGTTTTCCCAGCCACATTCCGTTACCATGAGTTCCATGGAGCTCAAGCCAACTTCTCAAGTCTCCATGCTCCATCCCAGGAATTTTTAAGTGGCACCATGCTGGCTCTCACGATTAAACATTCTTTCAGTCAGCAGCTCTAAGACCCAGAATTTAATTAAAGATTCCTAATTGGTGTGCTCTTGCTGTTTCTCGACAATAAGACAGAAAATGTGGGGTAATTCGGTCGCCTTCCACATGAGGCAGATGTAATGGACTCATTGGCAAGTATTGTCACAGCCCTGTCTTGTTCTTTGTACCCCGAGGACTGTATTTTTATCCTCGGGAGTGCAGCAGTTTAAAAAGAAACAAAAAATTTGCTTTTTTAAAAAGTACATCATGTTGATTGTAGATTAGAGAATACAGATAAGCAAAAATAATAAAATAAGGAGTAAAATGACAGCATACTACAGACACCACCTTCTAAATCTAAAACACACACACATACATACACTTAACATACTTTATATACTTCTGTATACATGTAAATATATGCATACTGTACACCATACGTTAAATAGATATGGTGTGTGTACATGCATTTTAAAGCAAAGAAAATGAAAATTGTATTTGACATGTTGAAAAGAATTTCCATACCACTAAAATATATTATAATATCAATTTTGATAAATATTTTATTGTATGTATGACGATTTTTTCTAACCACTGTTATTAAAAATCTACAGTATTTTTCCCTTGATAGTGCTACATTCTGACCAATCTTAATGAGTTTCCTTAGCAAAATCTTTGGAATTCCCTTATTACCTTAGGATTAAATTCATAGAAGTAGATAGGCTGAGTCAGAATGTGCATATATTGGAGATATTTAGCCCAGTTTCTCCCTAGAAATAGTCATGAACATTCCCACTGTGGGTAGGAGAATACAGTGGCTCTGATGTCAAATAAGGATGTGAGCTGCTGGACTCTTCCTGCCAAGGCCAGATGAGTTACCTGAGCCTCTTTTCTCAAGGTGATTGGAAAGCGACAAGCATGTTGTCATGACGCAAAAGAGATGATAGAGGAAGCTTGTGATCTCTGGAGTTGCTCTAGGCGTGCCTTGCTGGGTTGTCTAGAATCCACAGTCCGAACAGAGGGTGCCTCGGGGAGCCTTTTCTGCTGAATGCCTGCTGGTCGGGCAGAGTTTGAGCAGCTGGTTTCTTTGTGTCCTAATGTCAGAAGTTAGAAATGTTTTCTGAATCGCGTTTCTAGAGGAGGTCTTTGTGTACTGCTGCTTATGGTGGTAATAGCAAAACTGTTTAGGGTTTTTATGTTCCAGATCTGTACTGAGTACGTTATCTTCATCAGTCTCTAGCGCAAACCAATGTGGCAAGCGTTGTCGCCTACAGAGTACTGATGAGGACCTTGGGGCACAAAGGGGCTGAGTCACTTACCCAAAGCTAACGTATGGCGCTGTAGGCCTTTGAAGCCAGGGGTACCTTTCTTTACCTCAGTGCCTGTGGTCTGTGGCATTATGTAATACCACCTGCCTAGGAGCCAGGTTCGTTATTAAAAACCCCAGGTAACCTGACCTCTTTTCATTCTAGCCACACTTGTAATATATGTGAGGAGGCAGACCAGTGTAGATTTAGGAGCGTGGATTTTGGAGCCAAAAACTCTGGGTCTGATTTCATAGAAACATGAAAGCCTCAGTTCCCCATCTACTGAAGAGATTAATCCTAGACCTTTTCACAGGAGAGCTATGTGTGTTGTGAATTAAAGTGAAGTACCTGGTCTAGGTCAGGGCCGTAATAGAGAACACCGTCCTTATTATCATATTTAAACTGTTCACAGCATCAATTAGATGTGAATTTTGAAACAGTAGATTGAAAAAGATGGGGCGGGAAAGACACATCAGCCACGTGAACTTTCACGTAAGGCCGTGAAGGCATGAGTCGGTGTCTGCGGAATGAGTGTGCGCGCGTGAGTAAGCGCTGCCTGCGCAGTGCTGAAGCCACTGCCCTCCATCCGCACTGAGGGGCTTTTCCACCCACAACAGCCAGGAACCCTGCAGTGGAGCTGAGGAGTTTGGCATAGATTCTACGACACTGTGACAGGGAAGCCGAAAGGCAGGCTCACAGTGCAGTGACCTGGTGAAGGCACATCTGCGGTCCTGCGGTCCAGAGAGGCAGGCACGGATAAGAGGCAAATTCAGAGGCTGGGAATTGTGCACCGTAGACTTGGAGAGACTTGGGGTCCTGAGGTCTGCAGGAGCACCTCTGACCTAAGGTGCGGAAGGTGAGACAGTGCTGGCAGGTACAGGTGGGGCAGCGGGGTGGAGGATGTGGGGCTGTGCTCCTCCCGGAGGACAGGGCTCTTGGTGAGTGCAGCGTGTCACAGCTCAGGTTGGTAGTGAGCTCTTCCCAGATAAGGCAGGTCCCACAAATATTTAGAAAATTTTTCAGTGTTTCAAAGCTCGGTGGACAACTAAAAAACCGATTCATTTCCTAAATATTCCAAATAGGCACTGTTTTACATTTGCAAAGTCTTTTCAACTTTCCAAAGTGTACCTGTGGATATTTATTACACCTTATGATTTTCACATTTATCCGAGAAAAGAGTTATTTTGTTTTTAAATCTGTGTCCATTTTACATGTAAAAAAATGTGCAGCCGATTAAACTGGATGAAGTCATCCAGCAGACTGGTGGCAGGGGCTGACCAGGTGTCAGGAGTCCCAGCTGCCTTTGACGTCACAGAGAGTCATCGTGTTACTGTTTTTACACATGGTTGACTGGCCTCAAATAAGCGAGCCCTGCAAAGTACCCACAGAGAGGAGCAGACAGTCTTTTCTTCAGTGTTTTCCCAGGACTGCTCCCCGCAAAGAAATCTGCTTTGTATTCCCTATGTAAGCATCCTTTGTGAAAGTTGTATTTATTTGTGATTTGGGGGATGAACCCAGGGCCTCTTGCCTGCTTGGCAAGTGCCGTACCACTCAGCTGCACCCCTGTAGGCGATTTAGTGTTCGGTCTTCAAGAGCGTAAACTCAGTTTTCTTTGACTGAGCCTTTCCTCAAAGTATGTCTGAAACGGGTCCTTTCTGCTACCGGAGTTCTGAGTATACATTTGCATCTCTCGATTTTCTTCCTTTGTCAGGAATCAAAGGGAGACTCTGGGCCATCTCAAGTTACTGATAATAAAGGACAGAGAGAAAAGACATTTAAGGGAAATCAGTTAAGAGATCACTTGGAAATTTCCGCTGATTTAAGGGCGAATCAGTGGAACCACAAAATCATTCTTGAGTTGTGGAATGAGTGGTACTCTCTCTCTATATATATATGAGTGATATGGATAATTTTTGAAAATATTTTTGTATAAGACCATTGGCAAGCATAAAAGAAGTTTATTTCATATTTTATAACTGCATCTTGAAAGCATCAGTGTTCTGCAGTACAGTGCAGGCAGAAAGCAGGGTGCTGGTGGTTATAGTTTCTGTTTCATGTAGGATTGTTTAAATGTGGAGGTTGCGGGTGAGGTGATGTATGCTCCTCATTCCTGACCAAAACACAGCACCTTAATTGGAGGCGGAAAAGATGACCTCATCCCGTTGCATCGCACAGCAGCTGGGCCTGTGAGAGCCGCCCGCTGCCCCCTCGTGCCGCTCCATTTTCACATCTCGTTCACAATCGAAGTAAGCAGGTGCCCATTGTAGGAGCGGTTTCATCAGATCTCTAGCGGCACCACAGCGGTGGTACTGTTGCAGCTGAACAACTGAAGCCATGTATCGTAATAAGCTCTGTTACCCCGAGAAGAGCGCTCTTAAAGGGAGGAAACGAAGCGGTAACTCCAGTAAGGAAAAGCAAACGCAGGACACAGTGCTGCCTTCCACCCTCACCAAGGCTGCTGAACGTTTCTACACACTGCTGATCAGACTGGCTTGTGTGCTTGTGTGCGTCTCACGCAGGACTTTAAAGTCAGAGCTCTAGGAAAGATGCAGTCTCCTGGGTAAGGTCCCGAGTTCAGTACGTGGTACAAAAAAGAAAGAAAAAAAAAGATGCAGTCCCCTTTGGCGGCATGATGAATTGATGAGGTGCACTGGGATTTTAAGCTATCTTGGTTGTGAAGCTGACATTATCACGCTTGCATTCGGACAGGGGGTTCTAGGAAGGAGATCACTGAGCACTGGGAATGGCTGGAGCAGAATCTGCTGCAGACGCTGTCCATCTTTGAAAATGAGAACGATATCACCACGTTCGTGCGAGGAAAAATACAGGTAGTGGTGTTTCATATTTTCCTTTCAAGAAAGAACAAACACCGTTTTTAATTGAAAGTAATTTCAAATTTACAGAAATGTTGCAAAAAATAAGGACTGTGTAAAAAACATCTGTTTACCTTTTACCTAGATTCACCTGTTGTCATCCTTTTACCCCATTTTCTTTATCATTCATGTGTTCGCTTCCTCCGTATTTCAGAGGAATTCTTTCCTAAATACATCAGTGTGTGTTTTCTAAGACTAGAGATACTCTAGTATAGTTAACAATCACCTTATTTAACATTGTGTATAAATTTAACATTCATATACTTTAATACTTGGCACAGATTCTAATTCTAATTGGCTGAATTATGACTTTTATAGTTTTCAAAGCTGTTTTTCATTCCAGTGCAGGATTCAATCCAGGAATCTATTGCATTTGGTTTTCATCTCTTTGGTCTCTTCGAGTCTGGAAGATTCCCGTCCCTCTCCTTCCTTACCTTTTATGACATTAGTATAAATTGAAGTATGCAGTTGTGGGTTTTCATGTGAGGTTTCGTCAGACGCTTTCCTTATGATTCTATCCAGAGTAAGCCTTTCTGGATGGATACACAGGAGTGACCTTCTCAGGGCATCATTCCTAGAGGCACCTGGCACTCAGGCTGCCCCTCCCTGGTGTTGTAAGCACAGTAAAGGTACCATCCAGTTTCTGCACTGTAGAGTTACTGATTTTCAAGTAACAAATAATTTTCTGTAAGGAAATGCATTAATGCTACAATTATACGTATCCTGCTCCTTATCAAAATTTCCCCTTTGATTTAGCATCCAGTGGGTAAGTTTTTACCCTGAACCAATCCTTACAGTGACAGTTTGTGGCAGGATGGAAGGTGATTTCCCAGTTCCAACAGTCTCTCCGTGTTTTTCACCTCGGCAGCTATTATTCTGTGAGCAGGAGCCCTCTCTCCACTTGTTTCTCTGTTTATTATTGATAGGGACTCCTAGGTTTCCCTGTGGTTTATATTACTGGACTTGTTTATTTCGGTGCTCGTGCCAGCCACAGCCCCAGTGTTGCCGGTTGCTTTCCGTGCTCTTGGATAACCCTGCATTGCTGTCAGGCACGTTCTCCTTTGTGTGTTTGTGCGCTGCGGGCTCTTCCAAGGTCATCTTCTACCTCCCCTGTCCTGTTCGTTCCAGTTTACTTTCAGTTTTAGGTTCTTTTTCATTCCCAGCATTATTAGCTTTATTTTGTTTTTTAAATATAAAAAAGAATAATAATAATAATAATAATGTGCTCCCAGAAGTCAAAAAGTATTTTCCCTTGTGCATCCGTGCCATCCTGTTCTCCATGTCCCTCGTAGTGAAAGAACTTCATTGTTTTCCAGTTTACCTTTATTGTTTCTTTTGTTAAAAATAAGCAGATTTATATTTTTCCTATTTCCCTTTAACTCTCACACAGACTTCACATATATATGCTGCTTTGCCTTTAGTTTTTTTCACTTAGAATCTACCAAGCACGTGCCGTATCTGTTTATAGGCTGGTTCCACATATTTTTACATTTTAACAGTTGTTTCTAAACCTGGAAGTACTTTTTAGATTTACAGAACTGCAAACCTAGTAGAGAATTCCCATCTAGCCTGTGCTGAGCTATCGTAAAGTTAACATCTTACATTAACTATGCTGCCACCTTTATCAAAACTAAGAAATTGACCTTGATGCAGTACTGTTAGTGAAATTATGGATTTTATTGGGATTTTATCTGTTTTTAACCCAGTGTCCTTTTCTCATTCCATGATCCAATTCAAGATCCTGCATTTTTTTTCTTAATTCTTTTTTACATCTGTGTATTAGTGAGCATGTGCGATAAGTAATTCAGCCACTCACCTATGCTTGGACATGTAGGTAGTTTCTGATATTTTGCAACCCCCCCAAATATATATATATATTCATATATATCATATTAGTCACTTTTCCAATTGCTGGGTCAAAATACTTGACATAAACAACTTAAAGGAAGAAAGTTATATTTGGCTCACAGTCCATGGTTACCTGACTCCAAGACAGAAATCAAATGGTGTAAAAGACCTGGTGGAAGAAAGCTGCTCAACCCATGACAGCCAGGAAGCAGAGAGAGACAGAGAAAGGAGGAGGTGGCGACAAGAACATACTCTTCCAGGTCATAACCCCAGGGGCCCCTCCTCCAGCCATTAATCAGTGGATTAATCCACCCCTGACTGGAGTGCACCCATGATAGACACTTTCAGGAAGCCTCACCTATGAACACGAGACCTGTGGCACTACCTTTAAATCTGTCCAAAACGTGTGTATTTTTATATTATTGAGGTTGGATCGCTAAGTCCCACATAAAAGGGTGTAAATGCATATGTTTTGTGAATATTTCCAAATTCCCCACTATAGGAGTTCTGCTGTTGTACATTCCTGCTGGCCTCACCAACAATGTGAATTATCAAGCTTTTGCATTTTTGCCAGTCTGATAGGGAGAGAAATACTTTGTAGGTAGTGTTTTAGTTTGTATTTATGTCACTCATGAGAAGCTGAAAATCTTCTCATAAGTTTAAGGACTGTTTTTTGTATCTCTGTGGGTAAACTGCTTGTGTCTTTTACGTATTTTATAGGACTTTTGATCCATTTTGCTTCTTCATATAGAATGGCCATTTGCCCTTCATTGGTGGTATGTGTTCTAGAAATTCTCCCTCAGTTTGTCATTTTTCTTCTAACTTTGCACATGACAGTTATGTCACACAAGTTTTTAAATATTTTCTTCACCAATTTTAGAAATCTTCCTGTGATAAAATCTGGATTTTTAGACATACTTTAAAAGTCGTCTTTACACCCAGGGAAAGCAGGAACTGAGGGAGATATCCTGACAAAGCAGTTTTCATTCAAATTCCACAGAGAATCCATTTTGTTTTGTTTTTCTAATTTACTAAATTTCTTACACAAACTTGTAGTTGTTTTGGAATCAGAAAAGAAAGTTAAAAATACAAGTGGAATCGCTTTATTTTTTAAGGTCTGACGTTTTTGAAGGAGAGAGATGAATTTGAATGACCATATTAAAATGGCTACCATGGGAGAAGCTCATGCAGTAACACCAGCCTCTTCCTTCATTTTCGCCCTGTCTACCCCTCAAATGAGTGTTTATGCATTGCATCAAGATTAGTGATACAAAATTTTCCTCCATCCTTACTTGAGAAATTAGATGAATAGTTTAAAAGGTAAAATTTGACTGACAGGGACATTGGGATAAAATTGAATAATTGAGAACTATCTTATGGATGAAGCCTAGTTTTCTATCTGCTTTTTATTTCTAAGTCATGTATATGAATTTCTGGGAGTCATGTACATAGAGAGAGTCTGATGGGTCCTGACTGGCTCACATAGGAGAGGTTGGATGAAAGCGGTTTGCCAAGTGAGTGTGGGGAAGACAGAGATATGGAGCAGTATCTATGTCTGGGGCCACTGGGCCACTGCAGGTTCTCGGGGACCAGTACCTCTCACAGTCCGCTCAAATAGTTTCATCTTTGGGAAAATGGCACAAAAAAGAGCTGTAGGAGGAAGCCAGAGCTTGAAAGTGACAACACTTAGGAAAACGAATGAGTGGATAAATTAATCAAGGACAAATTACGCCAAATAGCCTTTCTTCTCACCATTTACATTAACTGAAAATGTCAGATTTAATTCCCCTGAAACCAATTAGGAGGAGGCATTTCTATTAGTGCAATTATGTGTGAAAGAATATTATTTGTGTGCAAATGAATGGCTTATGTGTTCACAGATTGTCCAATAATTAAAAGAACCAACAGACTTGCATATTTTTGAGATCTGAATTAACTTTTATAAATTATAAATGTAATAGTTAAATACTGAAGCAACCGTGATCCAAATGTTATACATAGCATTTGTGTATTTATTCCTAGACTTCTACTGTGCCTATATTTTTTAATAGTAGTCTCAGTATATACATAATTTGTTACTATACTAATTATTTTCTTGACCAGTATGACTTTATTGCTATATAAATAGATATAAATCCATAATTGATTCTTATTACTTTTCTCTTTCTAGAAGTCAGCTTCTAGACTAGTGGGGGCAGGCAGGTACCAACAAAAGTAAGGTTAACATTTTGGTCTGTATACTTTTCCCACTAGTTCTGAGGGATTTTGGGGTTTTGTTTTATTTTGAAATAGATAACAAAATGCATATTAACAGGTTAAGTAGTTAAAACATTCTGGGACAACCCACTTTTTCAGTCCCTCTTCTGTCTCTCTTAGACAGAAGCTCTTTCTCTCAATAAAGTTTTCCTGCTCTTACAAGAAATTCTAATGAGGGAAAAACATTTTAATGGACCTTACTAGATACCGTCAGTATATTAGGATCCCTGTGTGATTACACATTGCTTATTTTCAGGATTGTAGTTATTTAAAGGTTGTAAAAGAGCCAGTACGGTGGTGCATGCCTGTAATCCCAGTGCTCTTAGAGGCTGAGGTAGGATAGCATGTTTGAATCCAACCTGGGCAGTTCAGCAGCGTGGTAAGATCTTGTCTCAAAGTAAACAAATTTAAAAAGGGCTGTGGAATATAGCTTAGTGTGAAGATCCTAGCTTCAGTCTTCAGTCCTGACAAAAATGGTTTAAGCTTTTGTAAAATAAGGAGGGGAAGAGGGGTTGGAAGGAGGGGAGGGCAGGGGAATGGAGAAGGAGGGGAATATATATAAAGGGAGGGGAATATGTGTAAAAGGAAATCCAGAAAAAGTTTAGTGTTTTAATTTTCTGTCTTTGATTATAAGGTTGAACATTCTTTCGTGTTTAACATGTTTTCGTACCTGCCGATACCATTTTGCATATTTAAATTAATACTGGACCTCTGACATATTTGGACTGTGTTAATTTTTCCAAAGTCATGAGGAACTGTTGCCTAGAACTAGCGTGCCAATTTAATGTTGTGTAGAACCCATAGGACTTATAGGAAGGAGATATTCCGTCCCTTTGTTCGCGCACCTGTTCCTGGCTGAGAAACTACAGCAAACTCAAAAAAGATTTGGCCTTCTGACTCTGTCTTTTCCTAAAGGTGGGGAAGTTGTAGGAACCTAATTAGCCTTAGGTTGAAATTAGTTTGCCTGGGCTGGTCTGTTAGTGTATTAGACCCTGAAATATTGCAGTGACATTTCTCAATTCCATAGTCCATGAAAATGTGTTTTTTTTAGCAGATCTTTAGGTAGTGTTGACTGAAATGAATGTATTTCCACTAAAAACCAGGGGCATCATTTGGTAGTTACACATCAGTCCCTTCTGATGTTCTCCCTACTGTGACTTCCAGCAAGAGCCCCACTGCAGGGGCCCAGAAGAAGCTTAGACCACAGGGTCTCCAGGTTCACTGTGAGGTTCTGATCATGGTGTTGCCTGCAGACCCCATGGCTGCCTGCTCTTAGTGGGTACTCATTTATTTCTTCTTTTATTCTTACGTCTATTTTTTTTATCCTCCTCTAAAGGCATTGGCAACTTTGAAATGTCATTGGTGTGTTTGACAACTGGAAAAGTGATTTTTCATGCCTTTTCCTTTCCAAACTGACCTCCCCCGCCAGAGATGTCGCTTCTGTTTGTCTGAAATCCCTAATACATATCGCACTCTGCCAACGTCATTTGTCTCTGGGAATAGCCCGGGTCCAAAACTGATCTCTCATCTTTATCAAGCTCTGTCCATATCCCTGCCCTGTTTGTTCATGAACATCAAAAGAAATTAGAGGAAAAGAACTTTACTTTAAATATTTTCCCATTGTTATTTCCAGTGTCAAACTCTCTGTCATCCTGGCGATGACAGATAAGGAATCAGGAACTTGGTGCTTCATTTCCTAAGCATTGTCCACTCTGAAACAATCATAAATTTAAAATATGCAATTTTGGATTACACAATAAAGGCCAAGATATGGCACTTTAAGATACATTAAAATGTGGGAAGGCAACAAATTCTCACTTAATATTTTATTGAATATCCTTCAGATGCTCGATACTAGTGATGAAAAATGTCCAAGACATTCATTATGTTTGGCACCCATGTTTAATGGTAGACAGAATTTTGCCAACATATAAATAAGAATGTTGAAGTGAGGTTGACTTAGTTTCACAGGAAACGTGATGTTTAGGCCACACCTGGAAAGCTTGACTTGGGCAGATGGAGAAAAGATCTTGGGATGCGAGAGTTGTGCTGCCTTCCTTTTCCATTCCTGGATGGTCTGGGGAAGTTTTCAGGGTGGGAAGGTCAGATCTGTGTTCCAGAAGAGGCTGTCAGGAATCAGAGTGTGCAAAGAGCCTGGAGAGAAGATCCCTCGGAAGCCGTCACAGGAATTGTGTCATGAAACGAGCCCACTGTGTGAACCGTGTGCCTAGGCAGGGATTCCTAGTAGAAGAAAAGGTTGAGCGCTTTCATGGGCTGTGTTTGTGTTAGTAACCCCACTGTTTGCTGTTGTTCAGGATCTGAGCAATCCTCATTTTTAACCAGCGTTGAATGATGGTGGGGATTGAGGAAGACTGAAACCTTCCCTCCTGCCATCACACCTCATTATACAACTGCTGGCAACATAGGAGAAAGGTCTGCAGTGCAGATAACATTTAGGAAATTAATTTCAATACAGAATGCTGAAAGAGTTAATGATACTGTGGGAGAAAAGAATCATGGTCAGAAGATTTACAAGAAGGCAGGAGGGATTAATTAAACCAGACTTTGGGATTTGATAGGATTCATGAAACAGATCTGTCTACCTCTGGATTTTAGACACACACAATGGCAGGATCATAGGCAAGAAGATGGGAAAGCAGGATTGATGCATTTAGACCCATAGGATGCTTCAGGCTCACTGGCCAGAGTTAATGGGAAACTTTAGTGGGATGTAATATAGTGAGGGAAAAAATTACAGTGTTGGTTGGTCCCAAAATGTGCATGGTCTAGAATTTTAGACTACTGGTAGTGGAACCACTCAGAATTTTGATAATGTTTGAATCAAACTTAGTTTTAAGAAGACAAATTTGTGGGAAACATTAGTGATACACCAGAAGCATAAGAAACCCAAGGCTGGAATTCCAGGTATGAGGAAGCAGTTAGAACTTTCTGCCCTAGGGATAGAAGGGAACATGGTCATGTCAAGGAGAATTCAGAGCTTTACTCAAACCCACAGCTACAAGTGACAATGCTGAGATCCGAACCTGTCACATTGCAAACTGCATGAATTTCAGTGCTACCTTGAGATCAGAGAACATGAAGATAAGTTAGGGAATTTGGTGATTACACAAAGGTGGAATTTGAAGGAGCTTTTTTTTTTTTTTTTAACTCAAGAACTACAGAAGGCAATTTTCTGGGAATTGTGGAGAAATTGAGAAACAGTGAAATGACTTCTTCGGTTATTGTGATGATTAAACAGTAGGATAAGCCAGTCTCTTGCTATACAAATATTTCATTTCTTGCCCAGATGTCAGGAAAATCCCCAGTCTAATATCGTCTTTGCTGTCATATTCATTCTTTGCCTGGTCAAGTGATGATCTGTCTAGGTTTCCCCATGTTATGACTGGCCCTGAGCCAGTGAGTCTGGCCAACTCTCAGCTAGTGACACACGTTTGATTTTCCTCTCCTCTCTCATCCTTTTGTGATGATTTTCTTGCTCATTTTGAGAAAGGCAGAAATTGACCTTTGGGATGGATGACTCTAGCATGATTAGCTTAACAAAAACAATAGGACAGCAAAATGCTACATCTCATTTGTGAGATAAAACTATGAACCTCATTCTAAATGAGCTCAATAAAATAATTAGCACCAGTAAAACCCATACTGCCCTCTGAAAAATCACTTAGTACACTAATGCTACTTGCTAATTCAGAGTTTTGGGATGGAATTCATCACTTAGAAAAAATTCTGACCTCTCAAGTTGCTCATCTTGTCCCAAAACACTCAGCTTTCGTCATAATCACGCCAGTTGTGTCTTTGTGTTTGGTCCTCAATTAGGGCATCATTGCAGAATATAACAAGATCAACGATGTGAAGGAGGATGACGACACGGAGAAGTTTAAAGAGGCCACCGTGAAGTTCCACAGGCTATTTGGGATGCCCGAGGAGGAGAAGCTTGTCAACTACTACTCTTGCAGCTACTGGAAGGGGAAGGTGCCCCGGCAGGGCTGGGTGTACCTCAGTATCAACCACCTGTGCTTTTATTCTTTCCTTATGGGAAGGGAAGGTAAGTGGTCTAGCCTTTCAGAGGGAAGCTTGGGCCAGTCTCCTGAGGCCTTCTCTGAACTCATAAACAAAATACACCCCACAGGGTCAAAAGTAAATCTGTAGGGCTGGGGATTTAGCTCAGTGGTTTTGCAGCCTGCCTCACAACCACAAGGACCCGAGTTCAATCCCCAGTATCCAAAAAAAAAAAAGGAAACCTGTAGATTTGACTGAGTCAGCCTGTTGTTGGCTTATGATTTAACAAGCAAATTCAGTGATTTGCCACTCAATAGTGTAAAGAAATAGGTCATTAAATAATAAAGACTCACTGGAAGAATAATTAATTTAGTAGATGTGGACTTAAATCTGTCATAGTTGTGATGTAGAATTTATAGTTTTAAGTATGGCTCCTAGAGTTAACAAGGCAATGAAGGTGGGCTTATAGACTCCAGGAATTCGGGGTGCTTAGGGCGTGCGGTTTCCGGTGCCTGGTATTGACCTGGCCTTGTTCTGTCTGCTTAGCTAAGCTGGTAATCCGGTGGGTGGACATCACCCAGCTTGAGAAGAACGCCACACTTCTTCTGCCTGACGTGATCAAAGTGAGCACTCGGTCCAGCGAGCATTTCTTCTCCGTATTCCTCAACATCAACGAGACATTCAAGCTAATGGAGCAGCTCGCCAATATAGCCATGAGGCAGCTCTTAGACAATGAGGGCTTTGAGCAAGATCGATCCCTGCCCAAACTGAAAAAGAAATCTCCTAAAAAAGTGTCTGCTCTAAAACGGTGCGTGATGGAGAATTTGAGTCTTACAGATCTTAGAAACCCAAATCCCGTCCACTTATTCACTCGCTCATTCATTCATTCACTTTAACCCTTTCTGGACAATTTCAAGGATTGTGAACACTTTTCTGGACATGGAATGGATACAGTACAAAAAAGATTGCCCCAGGCACCCCCAGTGCAATAAGAGGGACAAGGATGACCACTTCTGCGCAGTGTGCTGGGAACTGGGCTGGTCCTAGGGACAGTGTCATGTGCACAGGGGGAGCTTGGCCAGTGGACGGTGCTCTGGCTGGGCCTGTAGACGGTAGTACAAGTGACCCTTCCAGCACAATAGGGTGCATGTGAGAGGCAGGGGGTGTGCGTGGTGTGGGAAGCACAAGAGGAAAGTAAGTCCATCCCGTGGCTAAAAGGTGGCAGGACATGGGAAGAGGAGAGGTTTCGGAGAAGCCTCCAAGTCCAGATGTGGGAGGAGAGCTGGAGAGAAGTGAGGGAAGCAGATGTCTTCTATAAAGTGTGGCTGCCTGGACCTGTGGTGAGGAGTGGGGGAAGAGCGCAAGGGGTGTCGTGGCTCGCCTTTGATAGGGGTTGAGTCGCCTGCAGGACGTCTCATTAGCCAACAGTCCAGTAAGAAGTACGAAATCAGAAATCATGGGTGTGCAGGTGCTAATTGGAGTCTGGAAAGAGCTGCTTGTATTTAAAATGTCTTTCCTAATTTGAGACATGTTTTGACACCATGGTAAAGGGTAGATGGCAGTTACTGCCATGGATTAAGTAGCAGTGAAAGACACATAAAGGGAAATGGGCAAGTATCCACTGCTTTTTCAGGAAATTCAGCGGAATTCCTTTAAGAGGGGTAGTTGATTTTTTTGTAGAATGTAAGATCGGAACCCAGGATTCGGTGAAAGAGGCAGATGGATACAGGGACAGGAGAGAACCCACGGATGAAGCTCTAAGAGAAGGAGTAAAACCTCAATATGACCTCTCGTGGAGTGTAAGAAGGATGCTGATGTGTCTTCTTTTGACACAGGGAGAAGTTAAGAGTTCCCAAGAGCAAGGCAGAGGCGATTTCAGAAGTAGAGGGGAGGGTGGGAGAGAGCACCCACGTTCAGCTTTTGTGTTGGAGAGCCAGAAACTGGACCCCAGGGGCAGCAGTGGGGTAGAAGCTTCCGGGGAGAGGTTTGGACAAGGTAAAGCATTTGTGAGGGGAGGGATCGTACGCAACAGAAGACCCCGCTAAACTGGGAACCATAGTTGTCCACGAGTGGGCTGTTCCTGTGTCTTTTCATACTGTCTGTTTAGGGTGCACCCAGCAGACGCCTGTGGCTATTTGCATTCTCTCCGGGCATTGCCTTAAAAGATGAGGTAGGAAACGTGCCAAGTAGGAGTAAATGGGATGGCTTCTTTGTAAATGATGGCATCCTTTAAAAATGTTTTCTATTAGTGCGTATTCACTTCACAAAATACTAGCCTTCTCTGTGGCAATTTCATACACACCTGTGACCTTCTGATCAAACCCATTTCCCTTATCGCCCTCCTCTGCACGCTCCTGTTCCTTTCCTTTTGTCTAATAATAGCCTCTCTGGAATTGCTGCATTCTGTACAAAGAGAACACATTTCCTGTTCAGACCTAGTTTTTCCACAGTTACTTAGCATTTATAGATACCGACTGTCAACTGGCCACACAAGAGACCTAAACATTAAAAGAATTTTACGGTGCTTTGGGATCCTTAGGTTAGAGTAGCTAACGATGGGCGAGACACCTAAAGAGTACAGGAGGCAAAAGGTGGGCTGGGGGCCCGTCGTGGCTGCAGCATTCAGAACGTATGGAAACATCTTTCTTGTGTGAGATGAATTACAATTTTTGCTTTCCAGGGATCTCGATGCCAGGGCGAAGAGTGAGAGGTACCGCGCCCTGTTCCGGCTGCCCAAAGATGAAAAATTAGATGGCCACACAGACTGCACCCTCTGGACTCCATTTAACAAAATGCACATTTTGGGGCAAATGTTTGTCTCCACAAATTACATCTGCTTTACCAGCAAGGAGGAAAATTTATGTAGCCTCATAATCCCACTCCGTGAGGTATGTACGTATCGGGTCAAAAGGGATATCGGGGGAGTTTCATTTGTAATCCTCTTCTGCGTGAACCAAGAATTTTATTTTACTTATTTCTGTTTCAACAGCCCTTGGTTGGCTTTTTAACCATTTGGTAAATGTTCATAATTTGTTGAAGGCACCTGTCACCCCTTGCTGTCAAAGCTGTGAGTCTAGGACCTGTGAGATCTCTTCTTCTAGAAACAGCCAGGTGCTTGTTAACTGTAGGTTTTTATTATTACCCAGGGGCGGGGAGGCTTACAGCTGTGCAGATGACTGCTGTTGAAGAGATAGCCAGCATTGGTGGTGCACATCTGTAATCCCCACACCCCGGGAGTCTGAGGCAGGAAGATCATCAGGTTCGAGCACAGCCTTGAAAACTTAGTGACTTATCAAGACCCTGTCTCAAAATAAAAAATACAGTAAAAAAGGCTGGGTGTGTGGCTCAGTGGTGCGAAAGCCCTGGGATCATTCCCCAGGATGTGGGGAAAAGATAGCTGTAGCTGTTTTACTTGGCGATCCTAACAGGAGAGCTTGTGCCCTGCCCTACGGGAACACAGGGAAACGCCAGGGTTGGCCAGTCGGCAGATCCTTTATGATGTTTCCAGGGGATGTCCCACGAGGGACAGGGCAGACCGGCTTAGGACTGGCCAGCTCGCAGTTTCCGGGCACAGCAGCTGCCCTGGTTGTCCCTGGCGTGATGACAGTGAAGCGATGGCCCTGTGTGAGCATACAGAAAAGGCAGCAGGTGGGGTGGGAACTGGTACAGTTTTCTCCTTAAAAAAAAAAAAAAAACAGTGCTGTTGAATCAGTGCTGCCTGGGGTGATGTCTCCACCATCAGGAAGGCCCCGTGATTTTTTGGAATAAAATGCAGAGACTAGAAAATATAGCTGTTTCATGTGGCTCACAGTCCAGGGCCCAGGGAGTCAGAAAGCCAGGCATCTGTCCGTCCATCTGGCCAGCCTCAGCCGGCTGTGTTAGAACCTCCAGGCTGCTTGCTGTTCACAGTGGCAGATTCCTGAGCCCATTCCAGATCTTCTGAACCCACATCTCATCTGTGTTTTAATCCAGTCCCCATCTGAGTCTCAGCCAGCAAAGTCAAAGGGATGTGATTGCTGATTGTTGTTCAGGGTGTGCGGGTGACTGTGGAATTGCCTGGCACGTGGCTGTGAGGGCTGGGGTTGAGTGGCACTTGAGGTTAGGTGATAGGGAGCGACACAGGGCGTGGACAGCCCAGTGAATTCTAGCCTGGCCATGCCCCTCACACCCAGTCTTCTTCCGGAAGTTGGAGAAGGGTTCAGGTCTCTCTCTCTGCCTTCTTTTATTTATTTATTTATTTACTTTGTAACCTGGATCGAACTCAGGACCTTCACTTGCGAGGCAAGCAATGGAACCACTCAGCTAAATCCCCTGCCCTTCTGCTTTCTTTTTTAAAAAAAAAATTACTTAAGCTGATTTACACTTTTTTATGTGTCATTATTATCACAGAACACTGGTGAAAGTACAGATAATTAAAAATAAAATTCACCCTTTGGCCCACTATTCAGAGACAACCACTGTTACTGTGTGATACAGCTTTCTGGGTATTTTCTGTGCTTTGCTACATGAATGTCATTTATATAATTTAGATATAAAGCAGGAGATTTTTTTAAGTTTCTTTAATAGTATATTTTAAACTGTCCCCTGAATCATTAGTCTGCTAAAATGTAATTTTTAATGACTGCATATTATCACACACACACACACACACACACACACACACACAATTTATTCATTTATGATGGTTTGACTTTTTCATTATTTCTAGCTTTTCCCCACTCATATGTATAATTTCATTAGTTACATGTTACAAATTCCAGAAGCTGATTTGGTGGATCAAAAATAATGTAAAATTGACAACTGGCCAATTCAGCTCTCTTTGTAATATAGTATCTATGAAGCTAGCGTTATACACATTTTGAGGCCAGGCTAAATTGGTGAGGGGTGAATTCCAAGGTGGCTAGATCAAGTGTATATACATTTGGTTATAAAGTGGACTTTATAACTTTTCCCAGCTGCTTTTCCTTCTTAGTCCTTGCCGATGCCTGTTACTAAACATAGTTCTCTTCGCCGAATTCTACATGTAATTTTCTTCATCAAATACTAGTACCAACTATGGCAAAGCAGAGTTACACGGTGTCGGTGATGCTAGGCGGTTTGTTATCAGTGGATGCCTGATTGCCTGATTGAGGGTACAGCAGGAGATGGAAGAATACTATACAAGAACAAGGACTAACGAAAACAAGAAAACACAGTTTATTATGGGTCAGGGGGCAGGAGTTCGCTGTTTCCTGGCTAAGACCATGAGCTGTGGATTACAGTATTTATGACTGTACAACATAGCAGGGGACAGATGTGGAGAACAGCAGGAATTGAGACACTGTTGGTCAGGCTATGAAAGGGAGGAACGATGCTTTCCCGTGAAGGACAGGTCACTATTAACAAGCCACATGGGTTGTCTTGCAGGTCGTAGCTAACAAGCCTTGTGCATCATCTTTAGCTAACGTTTGATCTTGGAGAAGGGCTGCACAGAGTCATACTTCCTCATCTGTAGTGTTTTTTTGCTATTAGAGATGTCACGACCTCATCAGTCATTTCGATCTCAATTGTGACCATTGGCATAGGGAAGTCCGTCTCTGATCACCTGCAGAAGGGTCATTGAGCAGGTCACACATAGGCCTTGAAATGACTCATAATTTTAATCAGTAGCTGAATTATCAGCCAATTTATAAGCTACTTCAATAAAACCTGATAGCCTGCTCAATGTGAATTCAAGCTGGCCTCCTGCAATCCAGAATGGCTAGGGAAACTCAGTCTAGGGCTAAGACTGTACCCCTAAGGGGCCATTTGTGCATCTGAGTGCATCAGCACTCTGTACCCAGAAGAGCAGTGTGAGAGTCTGGGAGTTGCTCTCAGGACCTCTGCCTCCTGTTGCCCACCTCCTGGTCCTGGGTCCAGCCCGCTCCACTTACATTTTAGCACCATCTAGGACACAGTAATTTGTGAAGGCTCCCTGCCCGTTATTGAGAGAATGGAGAGAGATGTTCCCCAGCCATTTTCCGCTTGCTGACTTTCCCGAGCGGGGCAGAGAGCATTCGGTCATCGTTCAATGTAACTCAAAGGAAAGACAATCAGGGGGTGACATTTAGGAATGAGGGGAGTTGTGGTTGGAGGCTGTGTGACTCGAAAGAAACGCTCAGTGCGACCACGCTTCCTTCCCTTACATCTGGTGAATCAGGGGTCCCTAACCCCGGCTAATGGAAGAGGCAGAGACTTAATGTAAGTTTTATTACCTTTAGTAACCAGAATGTCAGGAAAGCAGGGCGGGGGGTGTCCACGCTGTTCTCTCGGATCCATTCCCACCCTGAGCCGGGAACCTTCTAGAGCTGAGTTAAGCTGACTGGTGACCCGGCAGCCTCCCGGAACACCACACACAGCCTATATGGAAGGTCACTTGTAGGGTTTATGTGCGCTGTGAATTGATTCATTTAATTTCGTTATGAACTGAAATAATCTACTGGAGGTTCTTACTATACGGTGCACGTATTGCCTCGAGGCAGGCCAAATCGGCAGATGTTAGATGTTCAGAATCATGTTGCTATGGATTTTGAAGAAATTACAGGCAGCTAAAGTGATCTGATGAGGAGCCTCATCAGACAGAGATTCCAGATAGTTTCTTTTTTCCCCCAACCATAATTTACCTCATAAATGTTCAATATTAACCACCAAGACTTGATTAAACTCCAGTCTATTTTATAAGCCATGTTAGAAATGAAATTGCCTCATTACTCTGTGGAAAACTCATGTAGCTCTCTCCTCTCCTGATGGCACCAAGCTTATGTGACAGAATTTTACTAGAACTTATTGTCAGTAAAAATATTTTATAACCTGTGGAACATGTACATGTTATATGTGGGAGCTTTCTTGTTTCTCTTCCTGATTCCACTAGATAGACTCGGCCTGATTTTTATCAAGATCCACATAATATTCTGGGTTTTAGACACAAAATTTGAAATTGTAATTCCTTTGTCATCTGAGATTGAGCTCCAGACATTTAACTACCAAGAACCAACAAAAGTTTGATATTAGAAAAAGAACTTTTCCTCTAAAAATAAGCATTACCACAATTGTCAAGGCAAAATCCTTTTCGTGAAACAGTGGTTGTTTTTTCCATTTCTCTAGCAGTTTTTCATTAGAGGAGAAAAAAGCCTTTAATGTGCGCAAGTATCTCAGGGATTACTTTAAAACATATAGTTATATATTATATCTAAATATATTTATCACACAGGTATAAGGTATATTATATACTGCTTCGTACTTGAGGCTGTGCGACTTTTTAGAACACTTCAGTGTATTTTCTTAGGCTTGAGTGGGGAAAGTTTTTTTAAGGTTCTACTTTTGAGGAAATATATTCGTATGAAACTGACAGTGTACAAATTACAAATTAAAGCTGAGCCTGTCTAGACTGCTTGAAGATAGAAATGAAGATGAAAGATGGGGAGGGGAGGAGGGGGTGAAGGGAGGGCAGGGTAAGGGGGAAAAGATGAGAATCAAGACCTGTCATGTAGAGGTACAAGATCCCAACAATGAATGTAACTGTACTGTATCCCTAAAATGTACCAATAAACTCAATTAAAGCTGGGAAAAAAGAAAGAAATTAAGAGGAAAAAAATAGACATTTAGGTGTAAGAGAATCAAGCTGTCATGTAGAGGTACAAGATCCCAACAATGAATGTAACTGTACTGTATCCCTAAAATGTACCAATAAACTCAATTAAAGCTGGGAAAAAAGAAAGAAATTAAGAGGAAAAAAATAGACATTTAGGTGTATAGTAAGCACTGTTACAAATAAACCAAGTGCTTGTCTTGAGATGTTTTCCCCTAATGTGCTAAAGAAAATAGTTTTAATGCATTTTTCCTTGCTTCCAGTTGATGAAAATTCTATTAAAAATCACCCAAATAGGTCTTCAGCTCAGAACTAAGTCTGATGTTTCTATTCTTCCACTGTGATAGGCTGCACACGGACACACCCACTGCACACGTGATCTGCTAGTGCAAATAGAGCTGCAAGTAAGCTGCTTATGTCGTGTCTGTCCAGGAATAGATCATTGAAAACTGGGTGCAAAGCCCCCAGAAGGCCCAGTGGTGTTTTCAGCACTGTCCTTACATTAAGTGTAATAAAAGGGTCATCTGTCTTAGGAATGATGCAGCAGCAAGGAGTCCTCTCTCTATGGAAAATACAGAATTCATTATGGCAGCTTCTCAATCCGATACTGCTGATGTTTGGGGCCAGAATTCTGAGAGGGCTGCCTTGGCCCTCATACAGGGTGTTTTGTAGCATCCTGGCCTCTGCCTCCCTCCTTCTGTTAACCAGCAATGCCTTGATGTAAGTGTCTTGGCATTTAGAGGGGGATCTGTCCCTCTGTAGAACCACTGACTCCGACCAGGAAGACAAACTTCAGCTTGAATTGTCATGAGATGTTTTATTTTATTGGAACAGAGTCAGAGAATCTCAGATTGCTTCTGTGAAGCATGAGTGGTTCCCACAGCCATGAGTGCCCTGTTCCTGTTTAGTGCCACTTGTTGGCTACTCTCAGGTCACTCTGGAAAAAGTAAAATGCTTTTGTTCATGTTTCTTTGCAGGTGACCATTGTTGAAAAGGCCGACAGCTCCAGCGTGCTCCCAAGTCCTCTGTCCATCAGCACCAGGAACAGGATGACCTTCCTGTTCGCTAATCTGAAAGATAGAGACTTTCTCGTGCAGAGGATCTCAGATTTCCTGCAACAGACGACGTCTAAGATATACTCAGACAGAGAATTTGCAGGAAGCTACAACAGTTCTGACGATGAGGTCTGTGGGAGCCCCTCCCCCTCAAAGGGGTTGGTTCTGTCTTGTTGCTCTGCCTCAGAGTATTCCCTTCCTCATCTGTTTTGCTCCATCTCTGAGTTTTGCATCTACCCCGAGGGCCAGTGCAGTATCTCAGCAAGATCTCCTTTAAGTCTCCAGGAGTTGGTGTTGGGGATTATAGAGCTGGAGTAATCTTCAAGATCATTTGTTCTACCCCTTTTTGTTTGTTTGTTTGTTTTCAAGATGCAGCCTCATTATTTGGTCCAGGCTGGCCTTGAACTTGTTATTTAGCCCAAGTTGGCCTGAACTCGTGATCCTTCTGCCTCAGCCTCCCGGAGTGCTGGATTTATCAGCACACACCACCCCATTCCTGGCTCCATTGAAGTTATTGTTAAGCGACTTGTCCTTGCCACATAGCAAATGACTTGTCCATAGAGTAACGTCATTGGGAATGATATGGGAATCACTGAAAAGTCTCAGAACTGAAATAAAGCGTCACAGTGATGGTTTCACTAATGATAAAATACATGCTGGGTCTCTGTTGAATTAGGTCTTGGACCAACATTCAGGGAAATAAGACCACTGAGAAGAAACAGTATGTGACTGGTCAAAATGATAGAGCAAGTTGCTTGTAGCTGAAACATGTTTTTAAAATAGTAAGGTTATCAGGCATAGAGGTGCATGCTTGTAATCCTAATACTTAGAAGGCTGAGACAGGAAGATTACTATGAGCTTTAGGCCAGCCTGGGCTACATAGTAAGTTTAAGACCAGCCTAAACTACATAATGAGACCCCATCTGAGGAAAAAATAAAAGATGATAATGGCAAGGTCACACATAACTTCCCCATCCCTATCCACCTGGTCTGCTTACATGGGCATTTTGGGGGCACCAGAAAGTAAAGAGGAAGTGCCATAGTCCTGTTAGTTTCTGACTCAACGACAGCATGCTTTGCATACATGCAAATCAGAGTGAGAGACAGACAGCCAGCCACATTGTTGCACTAATGCATCTAATTACAAAGGAACCTGTTATGAGTTGAAATGCTATAGCCTGTGACACCTGCCTCTGTCCAGTCCCAGCCACAATACTCACTTGCTGTGTTTCTTGTAGTTCTTTGCAATGGCAGGAAACTTGCAGGAAAACACAGTGTAGTTACTGCTGTCTATCCGGAGGGCCCTGGAGAGGAAGGTCCTAATGCCCATTCTTCCAATGCCGTGTTCCTCTCTGCCCGGCAGGTGTATTCTCGGCCCAGCAGCCTCATGTCCTCCAGCCCCCAGAGAAGCACGAGCTCTGATGCCGACGGTGAGCGCCCGTTTAACCTAAATGGCAACAGTGTCCCCACGGCCACACAGACCCTGATGACTATGTATCGGCGACGGTCTCCTGAGGAATTCAACCCAAAATTGGTGTGTGCCCCTTGGTCTTTCCTGAAGCCTTGTATACTGTATGAGAGTAATACCATTGAAAGTGTTAAACATAAGTAAACTCATAAAAGTTATTGGAAAGGAAGGTTGTCCTCTAGGCAAAGCAGCTTTTATCTAAATATGTCACAGGGTTGCAGAGTGGCTTAATGGACGGAGAAAGGAGTTATCCAGGGTGTGATTGACTTTTTTGTTTCTGGTTTTAACTGTTGGGTAAGTCAGCCAGCAAGTAAGTACACGGTTTCTTAGCTCCCATTAGGAACACATTAACTCACTGTCACTTGGGAGTGTAGACATAAACCATCAATAGAACAGGCATTGTATTGACCCATTTCAGGTTCGTGACTATGAGGAGAGAAAGCTTCATAGCAGCCACAGGCTATCGTAGATGTGTAAAACTGGGGAAGAAGAAAGGGGATTCTGCAGTTTTTGTTCTTGTTGTTCTCTATTCAACAGGGGAGATGTTCCCAAGTTCTGTCATAATTCTCTTCATCCTCCAAACACTTTGGGATGAAATAACATTTCATTATGTCTTTCAGGCCAAAGAATTTCTGAAAGAGCAAGCTTGGAAGATTCACTTTGCTGAGTATGGTCAGGGGATCTGCATGTACCGCACGGAGAAAACGCGGGAGCTGGTGCTGAAGGGCATCCCAGAGAGCATGCGCGGGGAGCTCTGGCTGCTGCTGTCAGGTATGGTCCGGCTCCGAGCGCGGGTGCCAGTGTGTGGGACCCCGGCTTCCTTTCCCCATTGCACTTCCTGTCACCTCAGGGCAGAAGTCCATGCACACAGGCAACCCCCAGTTCAAAGCTACATCTCATTTCCTCACCAGAGTGCCAATGTCCATCAGTTACTCTTCTTTTCATACAAACTCAAGACCCCCTTATCCACAGGGATGCATTCTGAGACCCCTACTGAACCCAAATTCCATGCCCCCCTCATCCACAGGAGATGTGGTGCAAGATTCCCTGACTCCCCGGGTGACACCAAGCCCTATTTATGCTGTGTTTTTCCCTGTATTTACATACCTGTGATAAAGTTGAACTTATAAATTGGGCACAGTAAGAGGTAAACGTAACAAATAATAAAATAGAGCAATTAAAACAATGTACTGTAAGTTATTTAAAACTTAATGACTGCTTCTTTCTAGAATTTTCCACTTTAATATTTTAACTCTTCAGACAACCTGACACTGATTCCATCCACCCCGGAGCATCCACAACGCCTCAGGGGTCTCTCCTGTGCCATGCATTCCTTTGGGTTTCACCAGCCTTTAATATATAAAGCAGTTGCTGGTGTACAGCCTAAAATGTAATCATTCTGAATAGAGTTCTCTGAATGTTTTCTTATGCACCTGAGATAGTTAGACACAAGTAACACTAGTAAACCCTTTTACTTAAAAAATGACATTAAAGCTAAAAGAACAGTTACAAGATTTATAGGAAAGCCTTTTCAAAATACCTGAAGGGCTTTCTAATAGTGCTTTAAGTTGTAAAATTGACCACGGTGGGATGTCAAAACAGCTCAGAAGTCAGAGGTAAACTCCTGCAAAAGATTAGCTTTATGTGGTTCACGTGAAGGCAGTTCGTTCTGTCCCCACTTGCTTGCCCATTTCTGCATTTTTCCAGGGTAAACAGCCCACACCCTTTCCTGTAAAAGCCCTGATTTGAGTCGGCTCATCTCTAATCACTGATCGAGCCCAGAAGATCAGTATAGTACAGCTCCTTCTCTCTTCTTTGTGTTCACTGAGTCACTTTGTCAACCAATTGGATTCTGATCACTGACGGGGTAAATGAAAAATTCCATTTTTATCCTCCTTATTCGAATTAGAAGTTATTTACAGCCACATTTTAGATGACAGTAAAACCCGGAACAAGCAGCGGGAATCCTGCGGGCCATGGCAGGACAGAGTCCTGTGCAGAGATGCGTTCAGGGTTAAACTGCAGGGTTTCCTTTAACAGCGATGGGCAGTGTGCAGCCACAGGGTGACCTGGCCTGCGCGCTGCCCGTGATCCCACACTCACAACGTGGGCTGCACGCGGAGAGCTCAATGTCTCCTAGGGGAGCCCACCTTGGGGCCCCTTCTGCTTCCCATGGCCCTGAGGACCACTGCCCCAGGGCCTGGGCTCGGTGAACCCTCTCCGGTGAAGCACAGGTCATCTGCCATGGGAACAGAGCAAAAGCCAGTTTGATGGTGCCATCCACTAGGCTGCCTTGTCCAGGGCAGGCAGACTGGCCAGGCTGGAGTTTTCAAGACCGATGAGGGACAAGGACTGGGCCTTGTGTATTCTAAGTTATGTGTGTGGAAGTTATACTAAGATATGACTGGACATCATGAATTGTGAAATTAAATGGTTCTTAGTATATTCACAGAATTATATAGTGATCAGCACAGTTAAATTTTGGAGCCCTGTCATTATTCTCCAAGAAAACACCTTATACCTTTTATCTGTTACTCTGTTTCCCCTCAAGACCTTTCCCATGCCCAGGCCACTACTGATCTACTTCCTGTCTCTGTGTTTGTCTGCCCTGAGCCTGTCACATAAAGGGAATCATATGATACTACAGAGGGTTTCTTAACTAACTTCCCTCCCATGGTTATCAAGGTTCGGTCATGTTATAATATGCGTCAGCGTTTTATTTCTTTTTATTGCCAAATATTGCCCCTTTTGTGAATACGCTAGATTTTATTTATTAACATTTAGATTGTTTCCACTCTTTGGCTACTGTGGCTAATAATGGTGCTACAAAGACTTGAGTGTAAGATTTGGGTGAACACATAATTTCATTGACCTTGGGTGTGGACATGGCAGTGGAATTTCTGGCACACATGCAGACCTTATGGTTACGTTTTTTTAAGGAACTCCCAGGGTGTTTTCTAAAACTGTTGATTCTTCCCACAACCCCACCAGAAATAACTGTGTAAGAGTTCCAATTTCTCCACATCTTCACCAGCGCTGCTGCTTCTTCTTGTTGTTTGGTTTTGTTTTTTGAGAGAGACTCACTGTGTAGTTCAGGGTGACCTTGAACTCACTCTGTAGCTGAGGCTGGCCTCAAATTCATGGCAATCCTCCTGCTTCAGCCTCCTGAGTGCTGGGATTGCAGGTGTGCACCTATTGATCCAACTTACCGGTCCTTTTCTTACAGTTAGCCCAGTGAGTGCAAGGTGATTTTTCATTATGGTTTTGATTTTATTTCCCTGATGACTAATGATGCTGGGCATATTTTTATGTACTTATTGGCCATTTGTGTATCGTCTTTGTAGAAACATCTGCTCAGATCCTTTGCCCAGTTTTCGTTAGGTCATTTTTCTTTTTTATTTATTGAGTTGTAAGAGTTTCAAGGCCTATTTTAAATATAAGTCTATTATCAGATTTTCAGACTTTCTCATTCTGTGGGCTTTTACACTGGTTAGTAAACTTTGAAGCACAAAAATATTTCACTTTTGATGAAGTACAGCTTACCTATTTTGTTCTTTTGTTGCTGTGGTTCCATGGCAGGAAGATTTGTGCCTGTGCTTTCTTCTAAGGCTTTTATCGTGTTGGCTCATTGATCCATTTCAAGTTAATTTTTTACTTGGTGAGGTAATGGTCTACTTCATTCTTCTCCATACGGAGAGCTATTTGCCTAGGATCCTGTGCTGGAAGTTGAAAGTCTATGCTTTTATCCCTTGGATGTTCTGAGCACCCTTGTCAGAAATCGGTGGGCCACAAAAATTAGAGGTTGTTCTATGCTGTCAATTTTAGTCCATTGATCTACACCTGCACAGTCTTTGTTACTTGTAGTAAGCTTTAAAAATCAAGAGGTAGGAGGCCCCTAGTTTTGCTATCCCTTTCAAGATTGTTTTGGCCATTTTGAGTCCCTTAAATCTCTACAAGAATTTTAGGATCAGTTAATCTCCACAAGAAGGACAGCTTCTTTTTGGGGGAGTTGGTATTATGTTGAATCAGGAGATCAGTTTGGGGAGTTTTTCTTATCTTAATAGTATTAAGACTTCTAATCTATGAATACAGGATGTTTTCCCATTTATTTTGGTCTTTGTTAATTTTCTCAACAATTATTTATAGCTTGCAGTGTATAAGTCTCACACTCATATATGTTCATTGCCAAATGTTTTATTATTTTTGATCCTAAGTGGAATTGTTTACTTTTAAGGTATATAATTGATTTTGTGTATTGATCTTGGGTCCTGCAGCCTCGATGAACTTTATTCCCCTGTGGTTTTTCTTTGCATTTCTCTGATGATCAGTGATATTGAGCATCCTTTTATATACTAGTTGGTTATTTGGGTGTCCTCTTTTGAAACAATGTTTATTCATTTTCTTCACCTATATTTAACTGTAGCCTTTAATTAACTTTATTTTCCCTTGCTATCAAGTTTTATAAGTTCCTTATATATTTTTTTATTTTGAATGCTTATTTATCAAATAAAAGGCTTGCATATATTTTCTTTAATCCTGTAGGTAGTCTTTGCATTCTGTGGTTATTTCCTTTGCTGCATAGATCTTTTGAATGTGATATCATCTTAACCTTTTTTGTTGCTTTTTGTTTTTGGTTTCTTTGTTTGCTTGCTTTTGCTCTCAGTGCCTTTTGTATATGATTAGTGTCACATCAAAAAAAAAAAAAAAATCATCCCAACCCAGTGATGGCGAACCTTTTAGAACTTTCAGGGATACAAACAACCTGTGCCGTAGGTTCACCACCACTGCCCTAACCAATGTCAAGAAACATTTTTCCTGTTTTCTTCTAGTAGTTTTATGATTTCAGCTCTTCTGTTTAAATTTTTAATTCATTTTGTGCTGGTTTTGGGATGTGATGTTAGAGCACCATTTCATTATTCTTCTTGTGAATATCTAGTTTTCTGAACAGTAGTATAAATTTAGATTTAGATTTAAATATTTGAACCCAGAGCCTTCCCACTGAGTTATATTCCCCATACTTTTCTGTTGTTTTTGTTTTCTTGTTTTTGGTTGTCTTGATTTGGTTTTTTGGTTTAGTTTGGGGTTTTTTTGTTTTGTTTTGAGATAGGGTCTTACTTTGTAGTCCAGGCTGGTCTTGAATTCACTGTGTAGCCCAAACTGGCCCAAACTCATGATGATCCTCCTGTATCAGCCTTCAGAGTACAAGGATTACAAGTGTGCACCATCATGCCCAGCTACGCCCTGGTTTTTATTGGTATGTTTGTGACACTCGTCTTGGGGAATCGGTGCATATCCACGTCACGTCTCAATCATTTGTACTTCCCCTTCGCTTCTGGCCCTCTCTTCTTTCCCCATCTCCAAACTCCCTTCCCTCTCTTCAGGAACTTTCATCCAAGTACTGTATCGCAAACCAGTGATTCTCAGCCCAGCTCCCATCCCCATGCTCACCACAAGAAGCGGGGGTGGGAGGGAGGCGCTCTCATCCATAACACGAGCCCAGCCTTCTTGGGAGCCCCCTCACCAGAGCCTGCAAGTTCAAAAACCCCTCCGAGTAGCCTACAACCCCCTTTCTTTCTCAAATGCCCTATAAATCCTTTACAGCCCAACCTTTGGCACAGTTCGCAAACTATCCTGAGAGGCATCCTTTACCAAGTGAAATCTTAAAAAAAAACTGTTAAAGTAAAAGCCAAGCTGCTGTGGTTGTAGAGTGGTGAGAGGGTGAAGGCCTAGCCTGGCTTTTCTGATGACTTCCCCTTCTGTACCGTCTCTGGAAGCTCTTCAGCACACAGTGGGTAGCTTGGAATTCTGCATCTGAGGGGGTTTGTGTGTAACCGCTTTTCTATGGAACTGAAAGAGGGAAATGGACCACATGTGGATTAACTGGTCTAGCCACCATCCACACACGCCACATCTGTGTGATCTCCTCTGATTTTGCAGGTTTCCTTTGAGTCATCGGGTCACAAAGAGGTTCCGTCAGTAAGCAGTGGCTGCAGACCAAAAGGCGGGCTCCCACCTTATTGATGTTGTCTTCTGCGTGTTTCCCAGGGGCCATCAATGAGAAGGCCACGCATCCCGGGTACTATGAAGACCTGGTGGAGAAATCCATGGGGAAGTACAACCTGGCCACGGAGGAGATTGAGAGGGACTTACACCGCTCTCTTCCAGAGCACCCGGCCTTCCAGAATGAAATGGGCATTGCCGCTCTGCGCAGAGTCTTAACAGCGTACGCTTTCCGAAATCCCAACATAGGGTACTGCCAGGTAAACGTTATAGCGTGTTCATACACTTACATTGTATTTTGTCTTATTAGCCAGTAAATAATGTAGAAGAAAGCCTGTGGTTGATGGAGCTAACTTTGTACCAGGGAGTCTCAATTTCGGCACCACTGGCGCCGTGGATTGGTCAGTTCTTTATTGTGGGGCTGTCCTGGGCTTTGTAGGGTATTTAAGGAACCTCCCTGGCCCTGACCACTCGATGCCAGTACAACTTCCCAGTTGTAACAATCAGAATCGTCGCTAGACGTGGCCAATCAGCCTGGGTCGAGAACTACTCTGAGACAGGATCCGCAGGACCAGCGTTCCCTCTCCGGATCAGCCACTGCCTGGCTGGGCGACCCGGTAGAGATGCTTCTGACCTCTCCCAAGTGTGGTGCTTTCTTCGTAGGTTGCTGCCACGCTCCTCCTTGGAGTCTCTGTAACCAGTGTTGTCCTTGAGAATACAGCTTTGGAATGCCAGAGTTATAGTTTAACATACACATAAAATAAATATTTCACTTCATATAATAACAACCAAAAAAATGCTGTCCACACACCAGCTAAAATCGTTTCTTGTAGTGTTGGTAAAGAGACAATTTGGGTACCACCCAGATAATGTGACCTGAAGTTCAAAGACTGCTTCATCAGAGGCTTTTCTAGACTGTCCAGCTAAAAGCTGAGGAAGACCTAACTGCTGCTCCTGTACACACACACGCACACGCACACTTGTCCCCCTTGACACCCTTCTTTATCTTTGTGATAGCGCTTACTTTAAATATGCCCCCACATTGATGAATTAACCTTTACGTCCTTGCTTTCCTCCCAGATGCCCGCATTTCAACCCTGTGAGACTTCATCGTTCTGCCCTATCTCCTCCGCCCCCTACCTCAGTTCCTACTCCACACCCTGTTACAAAGTAGCACCTTGAAAAGCCTGTCTCTAAGGAACCGACTGTGACCATGATCATGGACTAGAACCGACAGGTTAATTCTCAAGTGGAATGTTAATGATTCCACTCAGGAAGATGTGGAGAGTCAGACTTTCAAGAAAGAACCCATTAGACCAGAATACCTTTTTGGAAATTTGTGCTGTAGAAGTCTGATGAACAATTACAGGTTTCTAGAAGATCAAAAGAAGCCTAGGAGAGAGTTGGCTTCAAATATAGTAGAATTCACATTTATCTTTTGATCTTCCTTTTTAATTAAGAGGGCTATTAAAATAGTTGAACTGTTGAGCAGTTATGAGCTGATAATATCTTTTAATAAAATAAGGTTTCTTTAGAATTTAAATTGCTGTTACTTATCGGGACCATCTTGCCCCAGATGGAAATAATGGGACGGTCTCTAACTTTGAGAGGTTTCCTTGTTGTCTTCAGCGAGCCTGGAATATTTGGTTATAGAAACCATTGTGAAAGGTGAAAAAGGAAATATTTACCTCTCGGAGGTAAGGATAAAGAGTGTAGTACTGAGAGATGTCAGCAGGTTGTTGAAAGCTTCAGTTAGCCTTTGGGCAGTTTTAAAAAATGAAAAATCTACCTATAGCACATGTTAAGGGTTTGTCCGGTGCATATCAGGGCTAATGAAGATCCTTAACAGTCATTGGCTCAAAAGCTAATGATTTTCATGTTTCTAAAAGGTCACAGAACAAAACAAAACCCAGAAGAATATTGACAGTGTAGTCTGCAACACCTAAGAATTCTGTTCTTTGACAGAAAGAGTTTGCCAGCCCCATGAGAACGACTCAGTCATTTTTTTCAGGTTAATGAAACAGCTTATCTTTTAAAGTGCATTTGATGTATTTAAGACATAGTTGGTGACATTGTCTTTCATCCCGTTAGGCCATGAATATTGTCACCTCAGTGCTACTCCTTTACGCCAAAGAGGAGGAGGCCTTCTGGCTGCTGGTGGCCCTGTGTGAGCGCATGCTTCCGGATTACTACAACACCAGAGTTGTTGGTATGTGGGGAAGCGGTTAACATCTTAACCTGTGCCTCCCAAAGAGATGCTGTTAGAGCCATACCAGCCGGCACACTGTTTCCAATCACTGCTAGCCAAAAGAGCTCCAGTTTTCCACTATGGAAGAGAGAGAGCTTGAATAAATATAAACTATGAATAAGGCCTACAGAGCCTAGAAGGATTCACATATATCACTGTCACAGAAATTTTTTAGAAAACACTATATGTAGGTATCACTCTTAACATGTGAGAGTTATACCAAGGGTATCAACCACTAAAATATTTAGCCCCACCCTGAAATTATTTAATAAAGAAGATGGAAACCAGCAGTTTTCAGAACAAAAGTTTGTCTGGAGTAGAGAAGATAGCATATAATGGTTTGTCCAAAGTTAGTTAAAAAGACATTTTTCAAAACTGGCTTTTTTGCAAAAAAAGCAACCATTGAATTATTGCTGTTATTGCTTGTCAATCCTTTTAAGTACCAGATATTTCATTTTAGCAGACCAAGCTCCTCACTGCTGGTGTAGTACAATGTATGCTTTATGTTTCCCTGTTCTGTTCTGTTTGTATGTATGTATTTATAAACTTTTTTCAAAATCTGATTGATCAAAATATTTTGTAGGGCTGGGGATTTAGCTAAGTGGTGACGCTGTGTGCAAGGTCCTGAGTTTGAACCCCAGTACCAAAAAAAATTCCTCTAAAAATGTCATTAAATTGATCATGAGTGTATGTAGCAGAAATGCTTTTAAATTAAAAAAAAATGTTAATACTGATTTATGTGTGGAGACCATGCATTTCATGAGGTTTGTTATTGTTGTTTTAAATAAAGAGTTTACCAAATGTACTGTTTATTTTTTTTCCATTGCTGGGCAAAATACCTGATGTCCACAATGAAAGCAGAGGTTTATTTGGCTAATGGTTTCAGTGGTTTCAGTCCATGGTGAATAAATTACCTTCTGAGGCAGACACATCATGGTGGAACGGCATGCTAGAGCAAAACTCCTCACTTAGTGGCAGCTGAGCAGCTTAGCGGCAGCAGGATCACCACTAAGAGCTGCACCTTCCAACGTCACACTCTTAGTGACTCGCCTACTTTAAGTGGCCCCCACCTCCCTACAGTACATTCAGCTGTGAACATCAGGGGCTTCTCCCACTGCTAAGTGTAGCGCCCCAGGATCCAGTCACTTCTCTGGGAGTTTCCAATCCAGTCTACCTGACAACAGATTAACTAGTATACCAAGTAAGCTGCGTAGGAGGACATTTGGAGCTACTGAGATGTATTTTTCATGCCTAAACAAACATTGTGTGGCCAAAATAGTAACTAACCATATTATGGCTTCTAAACTTTGTAAACTAGCTTTTTTATTAGCCTTTACTGTTGTCATGTTTACTCTTTTATAGTAGGAAAACAGATTAGAAACACCCAAAAGAAGATGCAGCCAGAACTAACCTGGAGACTGAACTAGGTCAACACCTTGGTCTCGTAGCACAGTAAGGGCAGAACTGTTACTAAAAAAGGAACCAGGCTGTGACTGAATTATTATAATCAAGCAGTTTGACGGGGCTCTTCAGTAAGAAGATGCAGTTGGTTAATTGGTGCCCTTTCCTGTCACCCCTGCTCAGGTGCACTGGTGGACCAAGGGGTCTTCGAGGAGCTGGCCCGAGACTATGTCCCTCAGCTGTATGACTGCATGCAGGACCTGGGTGTGATCTCTACCATCTCCCTGTCATGGTTCCTCACGCTGTTTCTCAGCGTGATGCCCTTTGAGAGCGCAGTGGTGGTGGTGGACTGTTTCTTCTATGAAGGAATCAAAGTGATATTCCAGTTGGCCCTCGCTGTGCTGGATGCTAATGTGGACAAACTGTTGAGCTGCAAGGATGATGGGGAGGCCATGACCGTTTTGGGAAGGTACAGTGCTCTGCTTGACTTTAAAAGCCACCTCTGGTTTTCTTCCCTGTGCTTTCTCTCCTCCTCTTTCATTTCACAAGTCTTAATTGAGTGGATGGTAGAAATATAATCTCTGTGGCTGGGGATTTATTTCAGTATGCTTTTTTTTAGAAGTGAAGAAAATTTCTTGAGATTTTTAAGAAAATCTTAGTGTTTTATTTTACAATGCGGTTTTGAGAAACTGAGGAGCAAACTTGTCATGAGACAATTCCCGGTTCACTTCTAGTAACTGCTAAGCACTTCTTCTCTCAGGTACTTGGATAGTGTGACCAACAAAGACAGCACACTGCCTCCCATCCCTCACCTGCACTCCCTGCTCAGCGACGACGTGGAGCCTTACCCTGCTGTGGACATCTTCCGGCTCATTGGGACTTCCTATGAGGTAGGCCTGGCTTCCGGCCTGGTTGCGTGTTGATAGAGCCCTGAGGTTGCCATGGGGAGCTGGTGATGAGTTCCACACTGCTGGCATTCATCATCAAGAGCACCACAGACTAGGCCATTTGTACAGAACAGAAATTTATTTCTCAGCATTCTGGAGGCCGGAAAGTCCAAGGTCTTGATGCAGGTTAGGCCCCATCTCTTGGCTTCCAAGATGGCCCCTTGAATGGTACATCTTCCAGGTGGGAGGAACACCATCCTCACATGGCAGAAGAACAGTCTTTCCTGCACAGCATTAATCCCTAAGGGTAGAGCCCTCCCAACCTGAACACCACCCAGCACTGTTGCATTCATCAGTTTTGTAAGGGATAAAATTATTGAAACCATAGTCTGACTCCTGAGTTTACCCACTTCCTTTTACATCGTAAGAACTAGTTGCCAGAAGTAAGCAGCTGCCTAATTGCTAGTAGTTTTCATTTCTAGAAATGGACACTGAGTGGAGACTAGGATTTCTCTGGCCCTGCAGTTCTTTGTTGTACCCATTCTGAAGCCTGATCTGTTAGTATCTCAGATCCAACTCTGGGTAGAGCGTGGAGGGGCTATTGGGAGCAGGCATCGGGACCGTCATAGGTCAGTTCATTCCTTGTCCATGCTGAGTGCTAGCTAGTGTGAAACACTCAGAATACCTTTAGCAGGCTAGCATGAACCAGAGTCTTAGGATTCCTCTAAAATTGCTTGGCCTGCATGAGGGAGGATGTCTTGTGACCCAGGACTCACTCTGATCTGCTGCTGAATTCCAGGAGAGAATAGCAAGCTTCTAGGGCAAAAGAGCCACAGTGCCACTTACCCCGCAGCACCTGCTGATCTGTGGGGTTCCCAAAACTCAGTCTCTATGGTTTCTTGTCTTTTATAAGTGATCGTTAAGGAAGAGAAAGCATGAATATTCTGCTGAACACACTGTGCTTTCTGTAGACGCTTTGGGTATCCTGGCTGGCAACAAACCAGATGCAAGAGAAATAGTGAGGTGCTAGTTGAGGTCAGAAAGTTCCTCTTAAGAGTCAAAAATTAAAATTGATTTGGATCTAGAAACCTTTTCAGAAATTTTCTAAGTCAATATGGATGAAAGATTGGCTTTTTAAAAAATTTTCATTGAGACTCCTTGATTATTGACAACATTTTTGCAGTGTGTTTGAGTCATAAAATGAATGCTTGATTGTGGCAGAAGTCATAAACAAATATGAGCATTTCCCCACACTCCCCTGAAGCATATTTTTATATTTGCAATATGCACTTTAAAATTCGGGCTCCAGCAAGCACTGCTTTGCCATATTTTATTTTTTGTTAAAATATAGCATGAAAATTCTCTAACACACCAACTATTGTTTAAAGACATGATTTTAAGAAATGACTTACATTTTGTATAATGCGTCAACAAAGTTTACTGACTGACCCCCTTTTCTGGGATATTTACTTTGATTTCTTCCAAAGTTTCAGCATGATATGTTGTGATGAACTTGTACACAAATACCACAGCTCTGATTAATTTATTTAAAGAATCCTAGAATGTGCAGCAGTACATCGAAAACTGTGAATGATCCCTGGCACACGCTCTGTTCCATGTCTCTAGTCCGAAATTATATTTTCACTTCCGAAGATTACAAATGGCTATTTCACTTCACTGTCTTCAAAATTGGTTTTTACCCTAACAATGATTTTTGTTGTTGATGTTTTGGTACCGGGGATCAAACTCAGGATCTTGCATTTGCAAGGCAAGTGGCAGCACCACTGAGCTAAATGCCAGGCCCTACCTGTTTTAAAACTCACAGCTCCAGGACTGTTGTGAAGTACTCCTAAGAAACTCTGAATGACTTGATTGTTCAGAAAAGGAGCCCCTAAGCTGGTAGGCAGTAGTTTATTATGCGTGTGGGTTGTTTTTCTAAAGGGATCCCTTGAACCTTTATTGTTAAAAAGAATTCCAGACCAAGTAGTAAAGCTTTGGATGTGGAAACTCAGCTCTATTCTCCACTGCAGATAAGCTGGCATCATGATGAGGCTGGCATTTCACCCATTTTTAATGGGAAAGAGATGAGAGTGAGACCAGCCCAGGGTCTGGTTTCCATTTACATCCGGTCTGAGCAACTCCTAATGGCCAACCTGGAGCTGCCAGACATCTGATCGCAGGACACAGCAGCAGCTCCCTTCCTCTGCTGGGAGAGAAGCCTCTTAGGCATGCTGTTGCCTGTGTCACCTGGCCTTTCCCCTCTGCATAAGCGTCTTTGCTTTGATTATATCCAGTAGCTCTCTGCCACCTTACAGAAGAACCTGGCGCACGTACTGTGTCTGGGGCTTCTCCATCCGGCTGTGCACAAAATCGTTTTTTCGAAATTGAAAAGCCAAGAGGGCCAGGGATTTGGTGCCACCACCTGCCTCGCAAGTGCAAGGGCCAGAGTTCGATCCCTGGTACAAAAAAAAAAAAAAAAAAATTGAAAATTGAAAAGTCAAGCTTTTAAAAATATAACCTTCCAGGCTCCATTCCACAGCAATTAAATCTGAACTTCTGGCATGAGGCCCAAGAATACATACACACACACACATACATACATACATACATACACACATATATATTTTTTTAAGTTCCCCATGAGACTCCTGACGCCAGGGGAGGGGTGAGAGTCACTGCCTCTCTTGCAGAATGGGGGCCCCGATCACTGAGTCATAAATAACCAGATCTGGGGCTAAGATATGGTACCTGAGTGTCCTGGGCATAAAACACATTTCTTTCTGCTCTTTGGGATAATTAGCCATGAAAGCTGAATAGTAAGAAAGAAATACTGGAAGCACATTCATCTCTGGAGACCTGGCCTGGGGTCCCTGGGTCGCCAGGGTGTGGTCTGTTGATCAGCCTGGTGAGCACATGCGAGCTCTGTACTTGTAAGTGCTTCATGGGGGCGACCTCACTTCCGGGCCCTGGTGAGTTTACTTTACAGGCCTGACTGGGAGGCACAGTGGCCACTGCGGACCTCAGAGCAGCTCACAGCCGTTTGACCGGCCCCAGGGGCTGAGTCTGAGAAGTGTTGAGCAGCAGGAAGCATAGCAAGGAAGACACAAAGCACAGTTTGTCCAGGGGATGGAAGAGTTCAGAGCCGTGCGTCTGGCTGACTAACGTAACTGCACCGGCTGCCACTCACTGAGAGCCTGCCACGTTCAAGGCAGGGTGCCAGGTGCTTGTAGCAGCCCTGCCGGCGAAATGTTTACCCATTTTAAGGTAAAAATTCTTGTTGAAAGAAGTTGAGCTAAACGGTGCAAGCTAGACTGGCAGGAGCTGGATCGGAGATGATGCCTAAAGCCAGAGCCAAGAGGCGTCATGTGGATTAGAACTGAGATGGCCTGGTGGTACAAGTCTGGCCAGACTTGTACAGGCTCATCAAAGGGGCGTCTTGGACCCCTAATTATAGGCAGTAACAGCTGCTGACACTAAAGAGAGTTCTTCCAGGTCATTGTTTCTGTTCCTTGTGTGACTGATTGGAAGGGGGAGAGATGAAGGGACAGACAGGGGAAGCAGCAGCTTCTCAAGTTGCACTGGAGGAAGACCCAAGAGTGTAAACCATGGCCTTTGTCTCTTCAGGAGATGTCAGGATTCGACGGGCACCTGTCTGTGCCGGGCGTCACAGGGGACACAGTCCGCACTGGTGTACCGTTTTCATTCTTCCATTCTAGCGTGCAGATGTGTTCCAGGATAAGTGGAAAGATGACACATTTTCATTAACGCCCTCATGTCGTCCCAGTCCCAGCAATCACCAGCCTTTTCCTGGGCTTTGTATCATTTCACTGCTTTCTTTCTCCTGGAGTGTATTACAACAAACTCCAGAGAGTATGTATTTCACTTAGAACCCCTTTGTTGTCTGTCTTTAGCAGGTAGCAATATTTGGCTCGTGACCTCTTGAGCGCGCGTGCGCAGTTCTCGAGATTGAACCCAGGGGATCCCCTGTCTCTCAGCTACATCCCCAGCCCTTAAAATTTTCCTTTTAAATTTTGAGATAAGAGTCTGGCTCAGTTGCCCAAGCTAGCCTGAAACTTGTGATCCTCCTACGCCTGCCTCTCGAGTAGCGGGAATACAGGCATGCACCACTACGCCTGGCTGATATTTTTTGTTAGTTGAAAGCTTTGATTTTTTTTAAAGTTTTGTTTTTTGGGTTTTTTTTTTCTTTTTGGTGGTGCTGAGGACGGACACAGGGCCTTGTGTGTGCTAGACCAGTGCTCTACCACTGAGCTACACCCCCAGCCATCAGTTTAATTAAAAATTTATGGGCCAGGGATTTAGCTCAGAGGTTACACTGCCTGTCTCTCAAACGCAAGGACCTGAGTTTGATCCCTGGTATCAAAAAAACAAAAAAGTTTATTCAACCTTCCAAAAACAATAGCCCTGTAATAAGCTCTCACTGTAGTTAGTCGAACCATCCTTGTAGCATTTGCACATTTTGTTTGATTTTAAAAATAAATGCTTTTTTTCCCCCTTTTCTTCTTTTTCTCTCTGCTGTCAGCAGTACCAAGAGTACTAACAGCTACCACACAAGTTGCTTTCTGTATGTAGAACATAAAAATTTTTATACCAACTGGAAAGAGGTAGGAATTATGTTCCCTGTTTTCCTGATGAGAAAGCTGAGGGTCATCCGTTTCTGTGAAATTTCCACCAGGTCTGGCGCTGGTCCCACATATGGCAGTGCAGCCTTTTTTCCCCTCTCCACAGGTGCTTCGCTGCCAGGAACACCTCCGTGGCACGAGGCCCATTTATGGTGCATATTTAAAGACAGTGTCCTCAGAGTCACACAGTCACGGGGCTGTAAGGTTTGCCTCAGGGCAGAGGGCAAGCACTCGGGGAGTGGGGCAGCGGGAATGGGGGACCTCAGGGAACTGGGCAGCGGTGACCTGCTAGAGGGGCAGCCCCTTGGCTATTTGAGGTGAGCTACCATCATTGCCACAACTTTTACTTTTTCAAGACCAGTCAAAAGTCTTGATTTTTGTTTTTGTCCTTATTTTTTAAATTAGCTCTTACCCAGACAATATGCCTCATGGGTTTTCCAGTCTACTTGTGTTCTGTTTCTAATTTTAACTTTAGAACAACTTCTTTGCTTTTGAGAGAGGGTCTCCCTGGGTAGCCCAGGCTGGACTTGATGTGGTGACGATCCTCCTGACTCAGCCTCCCATGTGCTAGGATTATAGGGATGCACCACCATGACTGACCTTTGGCTCAACTTTTTAAAATAAATTCTAGGAGCCAGGCAAGCAGGCACATACCTGTAATCCCAGCTCTGAGGGAGGCTAAGACAGTGAGATCACAAGTTTGAATTCTACCTGGGCAACTTAGACCCTGTCTCAAAGTAAAAATTAAAAAGGGCTGGTATGTAGCTCAGTGGTAGAGTGCCTGAGTTTGATCCCCATCATTGCAACAAAAGAAAAAGTAAATAAATGAATTCTAGTTAAAGATATAGTAATGCAGGGCATTGTACTTAGTTTTTAAGAAGATTTTTATTAGTATGTTTGTAGTACACGTTGGTAACATTCATCGCCTTTTGCTTAGTGTTTAGGGCCTTGTCAGAATGAATGACCACCAGCCTAAGAATCAGATGATGTTATTATCCCCTTTTCGGGGATAACAGAAGCTGCAGCTCAGAGGTTGCGCAGCTCACCCAAGGGCATCTGGTAGTTGAGAATGGGATTCAGCTCCCAAGCCTGTCTGTCACTAGTGTGCATCTCCTTATTTGTTATGTTTTAACCAGCCCGTCAAAGAACTGCGAGCCATCTGGTCAACCTGCAGGATGCTTTACATCAAATCTGACTACAAGGCTGTTTCTAATTCCCATACTTCCCTTATGTGATCACCGCTTCTCCAGCCCTTTCTGTGGTCAAAAGACATAGTACCTTGAGGAACATAAAACGTTTGAACACATCAGGTTCTCACTGAAGATTTAGAAAGCAGCAGCCATTGAGCTTGATTGTACTAAGCTTTGTTGCCTCTGTTAAGAGGTTTAACGGATAAAGTAAAAAAGTGACAAAGTGACCGTCCAGTATAATTAGGGAAGTTTGTGCCCCTCGGGGTGGCAGGCTGGGCTGGGGTGGGTAGCTCAGTGCTAGCGCAGTTGGCTTGCATACAGCAAGTGTGAGTTCAGTCCAGAGAGACTTTGAAGGAATGAAGGTGGGAGAAGCTGGAGAACAGAACTTGAGACAGACTCATCTCCACCTGGCTTCTTATCGGAGCCACTTTCTCTGTGCCAGGGACTTCTGTGGACGGTTGGAGGAGGTGTAGGAGGTGCAGGGCTACGTGCCTGTCTGTTGGCATCAGTAACCAAGGGAGCCAAACCTCAAAAAGAAGCGCTTCCTGCACTGAAAATCACCTCTCTCCTCGTCAAGACATTAGGAGCTGGGTTGGAAAATTAGAATTAAATCACAGAAGCATTTAGGCAAAAATTGAGATGGACATTTTCTTCCTATTTCATAGATCTGCTATACATTTTGGGCCTTTACACTTTGAGTTTCTCACACCAGAGAACCGATTCAGTATTTACACATGTGTCCTATTTATTTCACTTAAGAGTGTGGCCTTGAGGAAACATTTCAAAGGGGAAGGGGAACTAGGGAAGAGAAGGGAATGAAAAAAATGAGACAAGAAGGAAAAAATGGAAACAAATCTTTTGCATATAGGGATGGGTAGAGCATTGAAGGGGGGGCTGGGGAATGGGAAAAAACAAGAACCAAGATACATCATGTATAGGGACAAATTCGCAATAATGAATGTGACCATAATGTATGCTTAAAATATACCAGTAAACTTAGTGAAAAAACAAGATGAGTGGGAGGAGAGATATAAATGGAGAAAGGTCATTTTGTTCATTATTTAAGGAAAGGGAGATTTTAGAAAATTAAATTATCTTAGGGGCCCTCCCCCAAGCACTAAATGCTTTGTTTGGGGGAAAATATCATTGTTGTTCTAGGATCTGAAACATGTGGTGCCAGGGAGAAGTTATTGTGGCCCAGACCTTTGCCTTTGCCAAGGGAAAGGGGAACATGGGCTGCAGAATACTGAGTGGTTCTTATGAGCTGTATTTTTAGCATTTCATTATGTCAGAGCCCCTCCAAAAGGATGGGTGGAGGCGCCCCTATATTGTTCTCATCGCTGGCATTGCTTTAGAAATCCTCCGGAAGTAGCCAGGCAGGAACTGGAGGGCTCTTTTTCCCTTTACATTGGGACGCTGGTGCAAGGGCCACTGTTTTGTGCTGTGTGGAGTGGCAAAGGCCTGGCCCGGGTGCGGTCCTTCAGTTGTTACTCCTGGAGGAGCACCTGTTAATTAGAGTGGGGAGAAATCGCTCTTTTTCTTTAGCAACACACCGGTGTTTAAGATTAGCCATCATTATGAGTGCTTTTAGAGGTCGGTATGTCTTTATCTCATAAGAGCACAGCTCTGGGGTCTCATTTTATGGAAGAAGAAGCAGCTGAGCTTCAGAAGACCGAATGGGATCGCTCCGTCCCATAGCCAGCTAGGGAAGGAACAAGAATGTAAATCAAACTGTGTCTAGCTGTAGCATTTATGCTCTGTTCTCCCTAGAGATGAGGAAGAACGAACAGCCTTTCACAGAGGATAGGCAGCAGAGCCAGGAAGCCCTTGTGTGCCCTCGGGTGATTCTGGGGGCTTCTTTAACCTCACAGGACCTTGGTTTTCTCTTCTGTAAAATGGAGGTGGCAGTTGCAATTCACTAAGGTCATTGTAAAAAGCAAATGAGATGGCGTATGAGTGTCCCTGACAGTTGTAAGTGCGATAAAATGTCCTCTGCTTCTCTCTTTTGCTTAGAACTCCATGGTTTTTCAGGATAAAATCCCAAAGCCTGGAAGCTCTACATGTACTTCCCACCCATATGTGCTTTTCTTTGGGATGTATATGCTTAAGGAAGGGGTTCCTGGGCTTAGGAACCCATGTGTTCAGATTTTATAGGTGCTGCTAGCCAGACTTGCAAAGCGGTTGTTTGTACCGGTTGATAGTCCAACTTGAAGTGCATGAGTTGGCTTGCACCTTCTCTCCAGCACTTGTATTTGTGGTCCCCTTTCCTTTATCTTGTAAATGTTTTTACTCATTGCAGTCCTTACTTTCATGGGACGTTTCCAGTTTCAAGCAGTTTGTTTTTCTTTTACATCTCTAAGAAATTTCACACCTTGCATGCTCCTTCTCTGCCTACAGATAGATTCACTTGGCTTTTAGTCCAGCTAACATGGTGGGCATTTCAGAGATTGGAGAGCCGCCTTTGCTTACAGCATCTCCCACCCTGCATCAGAGCACAGATTGCTGGACCTGACCAATAAATGCTATGGAAGGAACAGGGAGCTTCACACAAACATTTCTCCCAACCTCCAAGTCCAATAATTAGCTTCCTTCTTGTCAAGACAGTTCTCCCTTAAGTTTTTTTTTCCATGTACAAATAGCCTAATTTAAACTTTCTTCTCCTTGATGACTACTGTCTTCACATTTGACACATTTGATTTTACAGTTCCGTTCAACTGCTAAAATGCATGAGAATTTCCAGAGCTTGCTTTATGGTCACCACATGGCTTTAAAACGGGAAATAAAAGTATAATCTTGATCACCTAGCGTGGTAAGCTATGTGTGACGTGTGTGTGAGGAAGGCTGCAGCCTCTCGGCAGACGAGACCAGGATACTGTGTGCTGTAGCAGCTTCTCCCAGAAATATTAGCATTTCTTTCTCTTTTTTTCCCCAGAAATTTGGAACTATTCGGGCAGACTTAATTGAGCAAATGAGATTCAAACAGAGACTGAAAGTGATCCAGACCCTGGAGGATACTACGAAACGCAATGTGGTGAGTTCTCGGGGGCCTTTTCCCCTCCGTCCCTGCTCACACTCCTGCAGGCTCATTCATACATTCTGCTTGACAGAACTGAAGACATCTTCAGAGGAGAAAACTAGGGACTTTGCCACCACGACATTTTTTTTGAATATGTAAAATGCATTGTGCTCATTTCTTTGATAGGTACGAACCATTGTGACAGAAACTTCCTTTACTATTGATGAGCTAGAAGAACTGTATGCTCTTTTCAAGGTGAGTTTCAAAGTCATTGCATGTCCTCTCAGACAAATAAAAAAAGTTCACTTTAATAATTCTGTGTTCTTTCGGTTAAGTCACGGGGTCATATGAGTCTCCAGGGTACAAAACTGGATGGCTTAGTGAAACTAAAAAGATTCTTGTCACTAATTTAATCTGGTATTTTATCTCTCTTCCTTTCCAGAGAATATCATAACTCTTTGCCTGAACCTAAGAAAATAGGTTATTGCTTTCTAAAACTCATTGAGTCAGTGGTGATTGAGTTTAAATTCTGCCTGGAATTCTTATAATGCAAAATTTCCTGTATTAAGCTGTAAAGTGCCTTTAAGGAAAAATAATGTATAGCTAAGATGAGAATACAGATGTTTAAATATGAGAAAAAGCATCATTGGTTAAATTTCTGTGCTTTCTATTTTAAAATTGAGCTCCTACCAGTCTTGGTCTGCAGTAAGAAAAGATTATATCACCAACTAAAGCAATACAAAATTTCTTTCTTCTAGAATGTTTGTTCAGGACTGGGGATTGAACCTAGGGCCTTCACACAGAGCTATATCCCCAACCCTTTGGGAAAAAATTTTTTTTTTTAAATTTTGAGCCAGAGTCTGGCTAAAATGCTTAAATGCCCCAGCTGAGCTTGAACTTACGATCCTCCTGCCTCAGCCTCCCAGAGTTCTGAGGTTAAAAGCATTACCTGGCTCCTAGAAAGATAGTTTTGCCATATTATTATTATCAACCTCATGGCTTAAAATGTAGCAGTTGACAGAGGAAAAAACTTAAATGTAAGTACAAATTTTATGACAATAACTAATGCCCAAAATAAATTTGTCCATTTTGAGCAGTCCAAAGATAGTACAGAGGGAAACAAAGGAAGAAGGGTCTAGTCAAGATGGAACACTCCCTGCTGTGGAGACTGAGTTTGGGAGTGAGGATTCTCAGCTGCAGACCTCCTGACCTGGCCACCACTAGAAGGCACCACAACCTTGTTTATTTGTGTCTCCCTTGGTGCCTAGTAAAGTTCCCACCCCCTAGTGTGTTGAATTGATAAATTAGTAATCGATAATCAATGTAGTGTAGTCGCCCCCTTTGTTCTTAAGAAGACACAGAGGTGGATTTTGCAGGGCCCCTGAAGAAGGAAGAGGAGCAGGGCTGTTCGGACAGAAGTCCTGAGATTGCCAAAGCCCTGCCCTATCTGGGCACCTACCACTACCAGCTGCTCAGCATGTCATTTGAACCCTGAGCCCATGCCTGAAAAAAGCAAGCTTTTCTTACTCGGAGGCTCTGCCTTGCCCCCTCTCCTCTGCCCATTAACAAAAACAAGCTCCCCAGGTCCACTGAGTACCCCAAAAGGGACCCTGAGGCTTTGGTTGGTACCAGGAATGGGAGAGATCTTTGAGACTGTGAACCAAAATAAAAACTTCAGCGCTGGGTGCTTCCTTTTGTGTTCGGAGCACTTGAAGTGGCTTTAATTAATTTTCCCCAATAGTTATGGAATCATCTCTGTGCCAGTGTCTGGGTGATTTCCTACAACGACTAAGGAATGACGCCCTCCTTTCCAGGGAGCTTACTGCTGGGCTTTGGAGTAAACCTTGCGGGGAAAGGTGAAAGGCTGCCCTGAGGTGGACTGATGGGAAATGTGCTGCAGGGCCCTCGTTTCTCCGGATTCTTCCCATTCTGGCCCTTCTGTTTCAGTCTCTGACCCTACGCCCTCGTGTGATGGTTTGTGGGGTCTCAGGAGAAGAACAGAGATGAGCTGAGTGGCCTCCTTTCTTCCCATGATCGTGAGCACCATGGAGCCATCTGCGCCTGCATTCAGGCCTGGCCCTGAGTAGCCAGGCTGCTTAGTTAAGGAGGAAAAGCTCTGGGAATTGTTATCAACCATTGTAGCTGAGCTGAAGAAGCCTACACATTCTGTCCCCATGGGCTCGCTAGATTCCCCTCATGATAGTTCAGAGAAGGCTTCTGAACTGCAGGCCTCATGACCTCCCTATCCGCCCTTCCCTCTGATGCCCCCCTGCTTGCCCCAGAAGCCAGGAATCCAGCCCAGGGCACTAGGGACCTGGACACCGCCCCCGCTCCTCTGCCCAGGCTGCCTTGCAAACAATCTGGCCGCTTCTGCTCTCTGCCTCTCCTTCCTCCATGCTCCCCTGCTCCCACACTTCTCTTTTATCTGGTTAGCTGCACTTTCCAGTAAACAGTGGTGATTGCTTTAGACACTGGTCTTTCCGCTTTTCTCCTTTTCTGAGAGCAGAACTGAAGTCTTCAGACTCACAACCTTTTCAGTATCTGTAGGCAAAGGAGAAGGATCTGTTTATGCAGCCTTCCTAGAATCTGTGTGTACTTCTCGTAGAGTCACAGGACCTCCCACATGAGGAGGCTGCCGGCTTCCAAGGACCGGATCGGCCTGTGCCGAACCCAGATCTCTCCTCTCCATAGTGGCTCCTGTAGAGTGTCTTTCCTAGCCCTGTTTGCAGGCGTGTGGAGACGGAAGACCACACACTCACACATCAAATGCCATGTGACTGTGATATTGTGTCCATGACCTTGGCTTTGGAAGGCATGAAGTCATCATCCTGTGTGGTCTTTTCCAGGCAGAACATCTCACCAGCTGCTATTGGGGTGGGAGCAGCAATGCACTGGACCGGCACGACCCCAGCCTGCCCTACCTGGAGCAGTACCGCATTGACTTCGAGCAGTTCAAGGGCATGTTCGTGCTGCTCTTTCCCTGGGCCTGTGGCGCTCACTCTGACGTGCTGGCCTCCCGCTTGTTCCAGCTACTAGACGAAAACGGGGACTCCCTGATTAACTTCCGAGAGTTTGTATCCGGGCTAAGTAAGGATGCACTCTTACCGCATGAGTCTCAAGGCAGAAGGGGCTGATGGATGACCCAGAATGCTCTGCGCTGCCCTCCAGCCAAAGCCCTGCAAAGGTTGGGTCTAGAGGTCAGAGAAACCCATAGGTGCTCTGCACTTCAATGGAAGTCTTTCAGCTCCTGGATGAAGGACTGTCCATCACCAGCAGGCACACTCCCACCCCACCTGCCTGGCTGCCTCACCACCTGCTTTGTTCGTGGCCCTGTATTCTCATTCAGCTCCGATTCCACTTATGATAGACAGTAATAGTGGAGTTGGCCAATCCCACGTGAGGTCATAGATGTAGCAAGCGTTAGGCTGGCAGAATGACGTAAGAAGGAATGCTTTTTTATTCTTAATTGTGCCAGTCTGTCCTTCGACCATACTGTTTAAATGACATCCCAAGGAAAGAGGAAAAGTCAGGCACAGAGGCAGTGATGATTCCAAAGAGCACCCTTAACCTGTAAGAATAATACCAGGGAAGTCTGAAGGTCCAAGGAAGCTGAAGTCTTTAAGATGGGGAGGTCTTCTCGGCTTCGGAAGCTGTGCGAGCGCCTCTGTGTGCTCGCAGGTGGGACACGGGCACTAGCCTTATGAGGAGCGGGCACCGTGCCGACGTGTTAGAACCTGTACTGATTGCTCAGTCCAGACAACCGCCTTGGAAGTAATAACAGTGGTGAGAGCTGACATTTATTCAGCGCTCACTCTTCAGGCTCTGCCCCAGGGGCTCCTGTGCATCTGATTTTCCCAAAGACACACAACTACAGACTTCCTGTTTAAGGCCAGGAAGCCTAGAGACGCAGGTGATGCAGTACTGTTATGCTGTAGTACTTGACTTAGTTCCCCTTAGACTGGAGAATTTATAAACAGCAGAATTTCATTGCTCATAACTTCAGAACCTGGGAAGTAGGGATCAGAGCAACAGCAGATGCAGTTTCTGTTGAGAGTCTGTCCCTCCTAGACAGACCCTTCTCTGCACCCTCACACAGTAAAAGAGCAAACAGGCTCTCTCAGTCCTCTTCTGTGAGAACAAAAATTACATTTGTCAAAGTCCTCCTGATCCAGTCAACTCCCAAAGGCCATCTTGCAACCAACTCCCAGAGGGCACCTTGGGAGTAAGTTATAATGTCGACTTTCAGGGGAACACAAGAATTCCCACCACAGCCACAAGCTACCTGCTTACTGTTACTGTTCCCATTTGTAGCTAAAGGAATGAAAACTCAGAAGAATTAAGTAACTGGCTGCTGACACATTAATTTTTAGCCATAAATGTCCTCGGGGTGGGAGTTGAGATAAGATTTCACTTTGTAGTTCAGGCTGGCCTCAGATGCAGGAGTCTCCTCCTGCTTCAGCCTCCCAAATGCTGAGCTTGGGCACATACCACTGCACCCAGCCTTTAAATGTCTGTTATTATCTAAACTGAGAAGCACAGTTAGTATGCACTGGGCCCAGGATGTAAATGAGGTCTGTTTCTCTCCAAAGCTCTTCTTTTCCCACCACACTGAGACAGTGAAAGAGATTTCCTTCTAGACCTCTCTCAAGAGAGACATTGACTTAAAATTAACAGAGAAGGATCAAGAAGAATAGCCACAGAAGCCACAGAATGCAAGAAAGTTGACAGTTTTGAAGATGTGTCACCTGGGAAGATAGGCTTGCCCTAAAATAATGACAGAGCGGCCTGCATGAAAACCTGAGCACTTGGCTGTCAGAAGAGGCAAAGATCTTTTCTCTTCAGCTTTAAGGAGCTGAGCAAAGGGGAGACAGGTGGTTCTAAACAATTGCTGAATGTTCTTTGAGATCTGATGAGGACTGTGGACATTTTCTTTCCAAGAAGTAACATATGCATGTAATAAGGAAATGTCATGTTGAGGCCAATGGTTAAGGATCCTTGGACTAAATAAAAGTTGTAGAGACGAGAAGAGAGCCTATGCTGAATGGAGGTCAGATGAGATGACCTATCAAGTCCCTTCCAGCCCAGACTCTAAGTCCTCTTTTCTCTCTTTCTTTAAATCTAATTCATCCTTAAGCACTGAAGATATATTTTTATAAAGGACTTTCTGATTCTAGTAATAAATACGAGCATTAAAGGAAAAAGTAACAGGATTCTTTTACTTGAAGCTATGATGATATAATGGTAGACACATTCAAATCAGTTAAGGCAGGGGAACTCAAAAACTAAAAACAATTTCTAAAGTGAGTAAATCAAATTGAACTCATAAGTATTTCGGAGGTTGACTCCTGGTGACACGGTCTTCCTCAGTAATAACTCGAGCTTATGATGTGCTAGCACAGGCCTAAGTTCTTTACATGGACTAACACCCATGGTCCTCATGTTTCATGAGGTCCTGAAGTCAACATCACTGGCCCAATCTTCTGTTATCAGCTCTCCTCAGAGAAGGAAAACAGGCTCATAGAAACTCACTCTCCTGTGCCACATAGTAAGTACAAAGGATTTGAAACTAAGCCTTCTAGACCCAGAACTCATCAGCCAACACATGCCCTGGCCAAGAGCTTTTGTTATACAATGACTTGGTTCCCATTTGTAAAAGATAGGCTTCAAGGATGTGGCAAGGCTGGAGGGACCACTGGTGCTCACACACTGATATTTCATGTCCCTTCTAGGTGCCGCGTGCCACGGAGACCTCACAGAGAAACTCAAACTCCTGTACAAAATGCATGTCTTGCCTGGTGAGTAAGTTGCACAGAGTAGCACGTGTAAAGCAACCAGGGCCTGGCACAAAATCTCTTACCTTGGTCTAACCTGTTTGCCTCTTTGATCTACAAGATTGTCGGTCACTGAGGACAAACTGTGTAAGTTCCTGAACTGGCATGTGCTTGATTCGGCCATTGTTTACCTGTCTGAGATAATAGAAGTCAGCACAGGCATGTGCAAGAGAAAGAATAAAGAACATCTAGTTATGTGTCAGGCGCAAGGACTGCAGAGACAAAAAGACTAGGAGGTGCTGTGAGACTGAGCTTTAGGGGAGCCCTTTTCACATTAGCAGGAACAGGTGGCGGATGGTGAGGTTGTAAGTTCAACTTTAAACCAGGCTGGTCTCAGCTGGCATATATGCAGCAACTACTAAGAAAATAAAAATGAGAGATTAACACTAGAGACACGGTATATTTGGGGATCTATATAGCACAGTGGCCCAATTTTGTCCTAAAATTGGTTCTTAAAGTATAATTGAAAGAATTTCGGAACTTCTACATAACGAGAAAGACATAAAGGGTCACTAATGTGTGGTCCTTTGAAAGGAAGGTGCAGTTCGAAATGGAGAGACAGCCCTGCTAAAGTCGTACAGAACAGTCGGCCTTCCTGGCACCCAGTGATGTGACCTCACCCGCTTTTATAGTTGTAGTTCTTCATTCTCTGACATTTTATCAAATAATTAAAGCTCACTTTGTTAAGGCCCTGGCCCTCCTGGTATAAGGATCATATTTCTCACTTTTCCAGAGCCATCCTCTGATCAAGATGAGCCAGATTCTGCTTTTGAAGCAACTCAGTACTTCTTTGAAGACATCACCCCAGAATGCACCCATGGTAGGTGACCTTTCTCCCTATGGCTACTATGTTTATCTTCTGCAGAGCCCTGGCTCAGGTTCCTGGAAAAAGACTGGCCCCAGAGCTAGTCAACCCAGGAAGTATGCGAGTATGGTCAGCTACTGTTACTTTCCTTTTGAATTTTCAAGGCTAGGCAACTGGGGAGCTATGGAAGGCACCATGTATATTGTGTCCTGCTGGTGCTAGGGAAAGCATATTCTGTGTGCCTGGGTATTTTGTACCGCTCTCCCTGTTGGCTGGGGTTCACTTAGAACATCATCCTGTTACCATATGGCTATCGCGAGCTCCGACTGGCATTTCTGTCAGAAGGCATCTCTTCTGTCTGCTCTCTGTATCGGACTACAGCCCACACACACAACCCAACTCAGTGTCTGAGTTTTGTACAGCCCATCAACTGAGAATGGCTTTTATATTTGTAATGCTTTCTCAAATTGAAAAGCAGAATAATATTTCTTGCCATGGAAAATTGTATAAAATGGAAACTTTCATGCCTCCAGTATTTTATCGGGGTGCCGCCCTGCTCATTCCTTTCTGTATTGCATGAGACTGTTCTCACTGCAGTGACATAACTGAGAAATTGAGACAGGAGCTATATCACCTGCAAGGAGTGATATACAGTCATTTCTCTGTATCCATGAGCTCCTCGTCCACATCAACCGTGTACTAAATTATTAGGGGGATTGCATCAAAATAAGTACAGGCATTCTTAAGTTGTCCTTATTTCCTAAGCATTACAATATAAAAACTCTGTAGCATGTCTATTTTATTAGGTATTATAAGTATGTTAATCACCTGAGTCAGTCTGAGGCCTCTTAGGATGTGCAGGACAGATTGCGGGTAGGAGGTTTGCACAGGATGCTAGTTCTGCATGGTGATACTGGGCAACCTCAGGCAGCTTCCTGTGTCTCTGAGCCTCAGTTTCCCTGTGTGGAGCATGGAGATGATAGCTGTCACCTGGGGTCTGGGGCTGTGGGGCAGGGGACCTAACGAGATGAGGCAAAGGCTTTTCCAGGAGCACCTGAGCACACCTAAATGTCGCTCTTCTTGTTAGCCAGTACGGCCACACAAGTTTAGCCTTCTCTTTCTTAGTGGGCACTCATTTCACAGAAGGATTCTCTTGTTCTGGAAATGTGTTAGTAGACTTTGTGTCCAAGAAAGATACTTCTTAAAGAATGTGTTTCTGACTTCAAAAGTACTATTGCTTTCTGTCAATTTTTTTAAATGCAAGCAAAATTATAAGATAAACAAATTTTAAAAAGAAGAATCACAAGGGGGTATCTCAAAAATCAGTTTTGAAACTACAAAGCATGAATCTTCAACGATTTTATAGCATGTAGCATTTCAGCAAAAAAAAAAAAAAAGGGGTTTTTCTTTCTTCTATAAAAAGATTTGAATCTGAGAGTGTTTTGTTTTTGTTGGGGAGAACCTGGTTCAAAAAAAAAAAAAAAAAGGTGTTTTTCTTTCTTCTATAAACAGATTTGAATCTGAGAGTGTTTTGTTTTTGTTGGGGAGAACCTGGTTCAAAAAAAAAAAAAAAAAGGTGTTTTTCTTTCTTCTATAAACAGATTTGAATCTGAGAGTGTTTTGTTTTTGTTGGGGAGAACCTGGTTCAAAAAAAAAAAAAAAAAGGTGTTTTTCTTTCTTCTATAAACAGATTTGAATCTGAGAGTGTTTTGTTTTTGTTGGGGAGAACCTGGTTCAAAAAAAAAAAAAAAAAGGTGTTTTTCTTTCTTCTATAAACAGATTTGAATCTGAGAGTGTTTTGTTTTTGTTGGGGAGAACCTGGTTCAAAAAAAAAAAAAAAAAGGTGTTTTTCTTTCTTCTATAAACAGATTTGAATCTGAGAGTGTTTTGTTTTTGTTGTGCAGAACCTGGTTCAAAAAAAAAAAAAAACGACAGTGTCGTCCTTGCAAAGTTCAGATGATCATGTTGCAGAGAAGGGGCAGGGAATCACATTCACTGGGGCCAGCAGCCCCATTTTTAAGTTCCGACATAATGTCTTTAATGTTTAATTGTCTACTGAACCCCAGCTGTGAGAAAGAAAGCTGGGAAAACCCTTCCCCTAGAGAAATGGTTAGCAAGTAAATAGGGGACATCTGGTAAAATTTGAATTTCAATTTTTTTAAATTTGTTTAGTATAAATGCGTTCAGCACAGTATTATAGATGGCATGCCTACTGAAAAACACACTCACTGTTTATCTGAAGTTCACATTTAACTGGGTGTGCTGGTGTGTTTTGTTTTGTTTGCTGAAGCAGGGCCCTACTTCTCAGAGACTCTTCTGTTCCTACCGGAAGTGCTAAGTCCGTGGCCATACTACATAACATTTTCTCTCTTTCTTCTGCACACGCCTGGCTAGTCGTTGGATTGGACAGCAGAAGCAAACAGAGCGCAGATGACGGCTTCGTTACAGTGAGTCTGAAGCCAGACAGAGGTACACACGCTCTCCTCCATGTCCGCCTGCTGGCTAGTCGAGCCCTTATCTCTTGGCCCGTGAACACTTATTTCTTGACATTTGGGTTTTAGGGAAGAAGGCAAATTCTCAAGAAAATCGAAATTATCTGAGACTCTGGACTCCAGAAAATAAGACTAAGTCAAAGAATGCGAAGGATTTACCCAAGCTGAATCAAGTAAGTTCCATTCATTTCTAACCTTGAAGCTATTTTTTTTCTAGTCATACATAAATAGGCCCTCAGAGGAAGTGGTAACTTGGGGACACTCTATTACTATCTTTTTGGATCGATTTTACATATGTTTTTAGCTGAATGTGAGAAAATGACCTCCTCAGAGAAAATTAGAACTACAAAACAATTTTGCAAGTCCATGCAGTTCATCCCAGTCACCAGAAGTATCTTCAGGTGCTCAGCAGGGAGGCAGTGCTGTTTCCTGTCAGGGTGCTTAGCTAAGAGACCCTGCCATGTGCTTTCCTTAAAAAGCTGCAGTGCAGGGCAGGGGATTTAGCTCAGTGTTTCCACTGCCTTCCTCGGAAGCTCAAGGTCCCGAGTTCAGTGGCCCGGGCCTGTAATCCCAGAACTCTGGGCGGCTGAGGCAGGAGCATCACAGTTTCCAGTCCTGCCTGGGCAACTTAGGGAGACCCTGTCTCAAAATATAAGAAAACTAAAATGAAAAGGGGCTGGGGATGTAGCTCAGTTTGCAGGTCCTGGAGTCAGTCCCCAGCTCCCCATCCCATCCCGTCCTTCCCCCAAAGGAAGCCCGGTAGAGACTCTCAATCCATCCAGCCGACCTCACAGAGGACTTTCCAGGGGCCTTCGTTCAGACGCCTTTTCAGTCCTGCCCCTTTCTGTGCCACTCCCCAGGGGCAGTTCATCGAGCTGTGCAAGACCATGTACAACATGTTCAGCGAGGACCCCAACGAGCAGGAGCTGTACCACGCCACGGCGGCGGTGACCAGCCTGCTGCTGGAGATCGGCGAGGTGGGCAAGCTGTTCCTG
>NW_022900950.1:67810709-67823765 GCF_012274545.1 Fukomys damarensis | reverse complement strand
CGCCGTACACTGTGGAGGCCACCGAGCCACCCGCGGCGGACCTCAGCGAGGAGCACTCGCTTGGGGGGCCCATGGAGGACATCAAGCTGGAGGACTCCTCGCCTCGGGAGCACGGGACCTGCTCGTCCATGCTGATCTCCGACGACGACACCAAGGATGACAGCTCCATGTCGTCGTACTCGGTGCTGAGCGCCGGCTCCCACGACGAGGACAAGCTGCACTGCGAGGACATCGGCGAGGACACGGTGCTCGTGCGTAGCGGCCGGGGCACCACCGCGCTGCCCCGCAGCACCAGCCTGGACCGGGACTGGGCCATCACCTTCGAGCAGTTCCTGGCCTCACTGCTCACCGAGCCCGCCCTGGTGAAGTACTTCGACAAGCCGGTGAGCATGATGGCCCGGATCACCGGCGCCAAGAGCATCCGCACGGCGGGCAGGCCGGCGTGCTCGGCCAGCGACTGCGAGATAGCCGCCCTGTCGGGCTGAGCTTTTCTGTGTTCTCCTCCTGCGTTGGCGTTTCTTTTCCTTTCAAATGAAATATTTATGAGTCCTGGGCTCGAAGCCTAGCATTTCCCTCATAATGAAAACTGTTGAGAAATCCTGGAACATCTCCGTGTAGGCGCAGCACACTTGCTGGGTCTGGCCACCAGAGGGCGAATTTCCCTGGAAAGGTGAGCCTTTCAGGGATCAGATGTGTGTATGATAACTCAGTAATCTTGCTGTGAGCTGTATACATGGTTTAAAAAAATAATAATGCAGTTTAGCTTTAAATAAGGCAGCCATTGTTTTATGTATTGGGGCTTTGAAATAAAATTAGAGCCGTAAGGAAGAAGAAATGGCCACAATTGACTGCCCTTAGAGAAGCCTCAGTCCGGTGGGGGAAATCCTATTCTACTTTAGCAAGTATTACAGGTATTTTTTAACATTTGAAGTATATTCATAAACACTCTCCTCAAAATTCATATTCAACATGGTGGTCTCACTTAAGGGTTAGATATTTAAGGTTCCAAACAATTAGGAAGATGGAAGTGATTTTTACAGAATCACATCAAGCTGGGCAGATGCCAGACCAGTTTTGCATGAACAGATTGTTGCGGTTTCGTGTCCATCTTTAGTTACAGCGGGTCTGAAAGTGGCAACAAGGCAACAGATGGCTCAGGATAGGCTTTTTTGTTTTGCTTTTGAAAGAGTAAACGTGATAATGCTTCTGATACTGGATTTTCAACTTCTTGTTACTCACTACAAATAAAGCAAAAAATAAAAAACAATGAACTTCACCATTTCTGTACTCTCCATAGACTGAAGAAATCATACCATGTATCGCATAAGACCATGTTCCCAGTAAATCAATGTAGAGATAAAGTAAACTGAAAAAAATTCTGCAAGCTAATGGAACTAAGAGTTTTAAAACAGGACTTGTCACTTTATATAAAAGAATAGTATGCTCTATTTATTTCCTGAATGGATATGGAAATGAAAACTAGCACACCTGCACTTTGAATTCTTGCTTCTTTTTTTTTATTACTGTTATGATTTGGGGTTTGGTGATTTTTTGTTTGTTTGTTCTACAGACACTGGAAGGTTTTCATCCTACTGTTGAATTCACAATCATGTACACATTTTCTTGGCTTATTCTGAATATTCCTTCCAACACATTCCTTTATTTTATTATACATGATGTCCTTATTTTAGCTGTTACTGCTGTGATTTTTAATTTTGTTTACAGAATAATTTTTAAACTGTCAAATGAAGTAGAGTCAACCTCAAATAGGATAAATGTGAACAAATAAAATACTTCAGATATGGCTTCTTATCTTGGTGCTTGAATTCCTGCCTGAAGCAATAACATCTTTCTTTGACAATTTTATAAGAAACATTTTATTACACAACCACTGTTAGTAACAAATTTCATAAGAACATATATTGAGATAAGAAATAAAATGTGTAGCATATCAATGACTGTGTTTGAAACATGGGAGAGTTTTGTTATCAGCTGTCTAATTTAAAATACTTGACCTATGTCAGGCATGGTGATGCCCATCTGTAATCCCAGCGCTCAGGAAGGGGGAGGATGAGGCAGGAGGATTAGCAGGAGTTTGAGGCGAGCCTGATCTTCAGTGAGTCCCTGGCTCAAGAAAAGGAAACTTTCCCTACATCAGTGTAAACAGGGTGCAGAGTCCTGGTTTAATCACAATCAGTACAGGATGACACCATCTGCTATGTATGTATTTAATTAAGGAATTAGACGTTTATTTGCTTCTACTGTTGCACATTATTGCATGTGTTTCTGTCATCTTTAAAATCACTTCAGTATGCCTCAAGAAACATCTCCGAGTAGGCATGGTGGCACTCAACGGTAATCCCAGCCCTTCTGCCTGAGGCAGGAAGGTCACAAGCTTGAGCCCAGTGTGGGCAACTTAATGTCTTAGTGAGACTCTGTCTCAGAACATAAAAATAAATGGCTGGGGATCGAGCTCAGTGTGAAGGCCTAGGGTTCCATCCCCAGGGCCGTGCCGGCCAGGCCTGCTGCTGGCTCTCCTTCCCTCTGGATGTGGGATGCTGTGACATTCGTCTCCCATCTTCCAGGTGCTAGGGGAGGCAGGGAGGATGGAGCAGGCTGCAGCAGGTAAGTGAAGAGCCCTGAACCTCTACATAGGGACTCAGTGATCGGTGTCAGGCTTCTCCCAGGGCCCAGGGAAGACTGCAGGGGGAACTCTGGGCCCATGTCTGACAGTCTCACCTTGGTGTGTTCCTGTGTTGGGATGGGGCACCTGCTAGAAATGAGCTAGGCATGGAGAATACCAGGGCTCTGGGAAGCCCCTCAAATTGAGAACAAGCATGTGCTCTGAGACCCCAAGATGGGGACTCCAGAGCCACCTCCACTTGCCTGCCTTATGTCATGGCTCCAGGAAACCAAACCAACAAACAGTAGTGTCATCATGCCCCAGAGCCACCCCCTGTCCAGCGCTTCCATGAGCCTGAGCAGTCACCCTGACACCTGGCCAGCACCCCTGTATCCACCTCACAGATGCCCTCCTGGATGCGAGACTTGAGCTTGAAGCTTCCTGTGCTCATCCCAGACTCTGAGATGGTGTTCCCTGCTCGGCTGCCTTCTCATCTCTGAGATGGAGGAAGGAGGTAGGTACATTGTCTCCAAGGAGGTGAGGATTCTGGCAAAAGCAACTGGTCAGCTGAGCATGAGACCAATACACTCAATTAGTGGGCACCTCGAATGACCTGTGGGATGCTGAAGTACATGGTCCTTTCCCTCCAGTGCTGCTTAGAAACAAATGTGTTTCTGCAGCTCCCTCCATCCAAACTCCTAATGTCCCTGTGAAAAACTGCAGATTCCTGGCCCTGACTCAGGCTTTGTCTGTCAGAAAGAAGTCTGGGACTCTGCTGCTGACCAAATCCATGCCTGATGATGGAAGCTGGAATGGGAGACCACTGGCTCGGTCCACATGGAGAAAGTGAGGCCCATAGAATCAGAACAGTGGGCCCAGGATACCCAACCCAAGAGAGTCAGTAATGCCCAAAAGGCTCACTCACTGTAGAGCAGACGATCCCCAGGGTGCCGGCTGGAAAGCAGAGATGGCTGAGGGTTCCTGTCCACAGTCTCTCCCTTGCAGCCTGAAATTTACAGATGAGCTCACTGCTCCTCCCTAGGAAGAGATCAGGAAACGTCGGAGTTTCTGTTCCAGCCGTGCCACTTACCAACCCCAGGCACATGGCTCAACTTGTCTATGTTTCTGATTCTTAGTCTGGCAAGTGGAGAGGAGAGAGGTCCCTGGCTGTGGACAGAGTGAGTGGAGGCACTCCAGTGTCCTCTGCAGTTGTCTGTGCCGTGTGCTGGGGAATCTACCCTGTTCTGCCTGAGAAAGACTGCTCCTGTGTCATCTGCTGATTCCAGCGGCACAACCCGGCCTGTCTGTCACATTCCCATAGAACACAGAGCAGTGTGCTGCAGAGGAAGCCCAGTGCCTGCCTAGGGGCCGCAGGCCACTGGGAAGCACCCCAGACTCCCTGGGACAGTGCTGCAAGGGGCCAGTGCCATGAACAACCTGTTCCAGGCCCCCTCCGATAGCCAGGCCTCATGAGGTTTACTGTGGGAGTCCGAGGTCCCGTCAGCCTCGGTGTCCCACCCAACCATCCGCTCAAACCCTGTCTTGCAAGCCTGCTGAAGGTGCTCACTGTAAGAGCAGCCAGGGCAGGAAAAATGCATGGAGACCACGTCTCAAAATAAAATAAAATTTTTAGAGGGCTGGAATGTATCTCAGGGCACAGGCCTTAGGTTCAATCCCCAGTTACAAGGAGAAAAGATAATCCAACCACACAGGCTTCACTTGCCCCCTGCAACGCACCGATAGCTGTGCTCTGGGAAGGGCAGCATCGCTTTAAAGTCCTCAGCAAGCTCTGGCGCTGGATGCTGGAGGGAGAGCTTGGCAATCAGAAGTTCAGCCTAATTCTACCACACACCCCCACAGTTCCAGGGTGTTGCACAGGAACAGGTGAGAAAATTTTTTTTTCCCACATTGTAAATGGTCTCATCACGGTTGGTGGCTTTTCTTGCAGTGCAGCTTTTTAATAAGATGAGGTCCCAGTTGTTGATTCTTTGTGCTAGTTCCTGCGCTACTGAGGTTTTGTTCATAAAGTCTTTTCCTGTACCAATCTCTTCAAGATTTCTTCCTAACTTATCTTCCAGCAAGTTTAGTGTTTGTATTTTAATATTTATATCTTTAATCCACTTGGACTTTAGTTTAGTGCATGGTGAAAGATACGGGTCTAGTTTTAATCTTTGACAAGTTGAAATCCATTTTTTCCAACACCATTTATTGAAGAGGCTATCTTTCCTCCAGTGAGGGTGCTTGGCTCTTCTTTGTCAAAGATGAGGAAACTGAGTATATGAGGAGTTGTTTCTGCATCTTCTCATCTGTTCCACTGATCCTCGGGTCTGTTTCTGCCAGTACCATGCTGTTTTTATCACAGTGGATTTGTAGTATAGTTTCAAGTTGATGATTGGTTTTTTGGTTTTTGGTACCAGGGATCGAACTCAGTTCCTTGCACTTGCAAGGCAGAAGGCAGAACCTCTGAACCAAAACCCTGGCCCTCAAGTTGGGGATTTTGATACCTACCCACTGCCATGTCACTCTTGCCTGGAATTGCTTTTTATATTCTAGGGCTCTTCTGACTCCAAATAAATTTTTTGATTATTTTCTCTAGTTCTGTGAAATATACTTTTGGGATTTCAATAGGGATTACATTGAATCTGTATGGCAGTTTTGGAAGTATGGCTATTTTCACTATATTGACTCTTCCTACCCATGAAAAAGGGATATCTTTCCATTTTCTTATATCCTCTTCCATCTCTTTTTTTCAATGTTGTAGTTCTCAATGTAGAGGTCTTTTGTTTCCTTTGTAAGATTGATTCTTAGATATTTCATTGTTTTGGATGCTATTGTGAAAGGGATTAGTGACCATGAAAAGACAGATTTCTTAAAAATAGTAAGAGACCATGAGAAATTCTTTCCTTTTTTGATAAGGTTGGCTAAGGGTTTAATCCATCTTATTTATTCTTTTGAAAAACCAACTCTTCAATTCAGTTTTGTTTTCTTAGTCTCCATTGCATTATTTCTGCTCTGAACTTTATAATTTCCTCCTTGTATGTGCTTTGGGTTTGTCTTGCTCTTCTTTTTTTAGAAGCTTGAGATTCAGATTAGGTTGTTTATTTGAGCTCGCTCTGTTTTCCTAGCACAGGCATTCACTGCTATGAATTTCCCTCATAGGACTGTTTTCATTATATCCCATAGTTTCCTGTATGTTGTATTGGCATTATCATTTAATTGGAGAAACTGTCTAATTTCTTCTTTAATTTCCTCTGTGACCCAGTGGTCATTCAGGGGAGTGTTAATTTAATTTCCATGTGTTTGTGAAGATCTTGCAGTTTCTTATGCTATCCAACTCTAATTTAATCACACTATGTCTGATAGTATACATGGGATAACTTCAGTTCCTTTGCATTTACTTAAACATATTCTAGGAGCTACCATGTGGTGTATTGGAGAATTTCCTGTGTCCAGCCTAAAAGATGCATATTCTGATTTTGTGGAGCGGAACACTCTAGACATCTATTAATTCCATTTGTTCAAAAGCTTGGTTCAGTTCTAGTATTTCATTGTTGATTTCTTTGTGGAGAGGATCTATTTGTGACAATGGGGTATTGAGGTCCCCCTCTACAATTCTACTGGTGCTTATTTGGTTTTTTTAATGCCCTTTAGTATTTATTTTATGTGGTTGGGGGCACTAGTATTTGGTGCATATATGTTTATGGTTACTATCTCATCCTCTTGAATTCTTCCCTTTCCAAGGATGTAGTGACTTTTTTGTCTCTCTTAAGTAGTTTGGGTTTCAAATATACTTTGGCTGCAAATAAGGTAGCTACCCCTGCTTTTTTCCAGGTTCATGTCACATGGAGAGTTGTTTTCCATCATTTTACTTTCAGTCTATGAATTTCTTTTTTAAAGTGTTTTTTGGGGGCCAGGGATTTAGCTCAGTGGTTCTGCTGCCTGCCTTGCAAGCACAAGGACCTGAGTTTGATCCCCAGTACTACTACTACTACTACTACTACTACTACTACTAATAATAATAATAATGTGTTTCTTGTATACAGCATATTGTTGGATTTTGCTTCTTTTCTTCTTCTTCCTCTTCCTCTTCTTCCTCTTCTTCCTCTTTCTCCTCCTCCTCTTCCTCCTCTTCCTCTTCTTCTTTTTTTTTTTTTTTTTTTTAACCAGGGATTGAATTCAGCAAGTTGCACTTGTGAGGCAGGTGACAGCACCACTGAGCTGAATCCTTGGCCCTTGCATTTTACTTCTTAATTTATTCTGCCATTCTATTTATTTTGACTGCTGAATTGAGGCCATTACATTGATGGTTATAGCTGTTATGTATTGCTTACCCTTGTCATGATCTTTTCCTGTTGTTGGCTCTTATTTTTTTTACCCCCACCTTTTAATTTCTTGCCTTTCCTGATGGATTTCCTCTGTTGGGCCTCATGGAGTTGTGACCTTCATTGTCTTTTTCTAGGATATTGTTTAGAATTATTTAGAGTGGTTTTGGTATTCATAAAGTTTCTTAAATATTCTTTGTCATAGAAGTATCTTATTTCCCCATAAATTCTGAAAGATAGTTTTGCAGGATACATCAATGTAGGCTGAAGGTTGTTTCCCTTTAGGGCTTGAAATATTTCACTCCAGGCTCTCCTTGACTTGAGAGCTGGTGTTGAAAAGTCTGCTGTGATTCTGATGGGCTTTTGTTTGTATGTGAGTTGTTTCTTTTCTCTAACTGCTTGTAGGAGTTTGTTCTTCTGTTGGGTTCCTGGGATCTTGACTATTATGTCTAGGTGGGTTTTTTTTTTTTTTTTTTAATCATAGCTAGTTGTAGTCCTATATGACTCACTTATCTATATGTAATATTCTTTTCCTCTGCTTGGGAAGGTTTCTGTCATTAATTCTGTGAACTTTTTTTTTAATGTCATTTTCTCCTGCTTTTTTGTGGACTCTTATCCATCTTATGTTACTCTTCTTTGTGTCATCTAGGAGCTGCTGGATCAATTTCTCGTGGTCTCTTACTATTTTTAAGAAGTCTCTCTTTTCATGGTCACTAACCACAATCCTGTCTTCTATATCTGATATTCTATCTTCACATTGACTCATTGTGCTGCAAAAACCTTTGTTGTAATTTTTAATCTCCTGAATATTTGTTTGAATCTCTTTCATGGTTTCCATTTCTTTCCTATGCTGGGCATTTATGGCTTCCATCATGGTCCTGAGCTCATCTATTTTTTTAATCTGTGTGTGTTCTAGTGTTTCTAATCATGTCATTCATTCTACACAACATCTCTGTAGTTATCTGGGACATTATTTCTGTTCTGAATTTTTCTAGAGCCTCACGTATCTGTTTTGTTACTTCTTATGCTATCATTTCACATTGTCCAAGTGGTTTATCATCAGATTTTTCCCTCCTCATTTCCCAAAGAATTTGCCTTTGATGAGCTGGAAGTCTGGGTTTGTGCCTTGCTTAGGTGTCTTCTTATTTTGATTTTTGTTGGTGGTGCTGTTTTTGGTTTAATTCCTGGGTTGATACTTCAATGCTTATTGTAAGAATCTTTTTTTTTTTTTTTTTTTTTTTTTTTTTTTTTTTTATATTTTTTTTTTTTTTTTTTTTTTTTTTGCTTGTATTTAGCACCCTTAAGAATGATTGTTTCTCAGAGGTATCTTCCAGATATAGCTGATCTTTATATTTTGACTGTCTAATGACTCTTAGGCAATCTCATTTTCAGTTTACCAGGAAGGACAACTGATTAGATCAATTACAACACTTTAGCCCAAGTGATGCAATCAGCATCAACAATAGCATCAAGTACAACATAGGAAATGACAGTGTTTGGTAGCTATTACTCTATCTCCTTTAACCCTGTGAATTAAGTCAAGATCAAGGACCAATCCACAATAGCTAAATTTTTCCAGGTTCCTGTTCCATGAAATGTTGTTTTCCATCCTTTGATTTTTCATCTGTATTTTTTTAATTAAATGTGTTTCTTGTATTCTTCATAAAGCTGGGTTTTGTTTCTTGATCCATTCTGCCGTCTGTGTCATTCGACTGGAGAATTGAGACCATTTATACTGAGAGTTATTACTGAGAAGTTATGGACATGTTTCTCTCATTGCATTATTTTCCTGTTGCTGGTTTCTTTATTTTTTCCTGTTTTGCTTAGCTGCTTGTCGTTAGGTATATTCATTCTTTCTAACATATTGGCATTTTTTGCTTCATTAACTATTTCTAGTACATCCTAAACATTTTTTAATGCTGTTTTGGTAGTCATGAATTTCTTGAGGCACTACTTATCATGGAAATACTTTATTTGTCCATCAACTGTAAAGGAAAGTTCTGCTGAATCAATAAGCCAGGGTTGGAGTTTGTTATCTACTAGGGCTTGGAACATTTCACTCCAAGCTCTCCTGGTCTATAAATTTTGTGTGGAGAGGCCTGCCACTATCTTCATTAATTTACTTCTATATGTGATTTGTTGCCTTTCTCTATCAGCTTTTAAATTTTTGTTCCTATAATTGACATATGGAATTTTAAATATAATGTGGCATGAAGAAGTTCTTTTGGTCATGGCTATTTGGGGTTCAATATGACTTGCTTATCTGTATGTTTATTTCTTTCCCTATATTTGGGGAGTGTTCCACCATTATTTCTGTGAACAGGTTTTTTTTATGTCAGTTGTGTTATATTCTGATTTTTCACTTATTCCAGTTATTCTTAGATTAGTCTTCTTTGTATCACCTAGTAGTTTTTTCATCCATTTTTCATGCTCTTTTGTTGCTTTTACTATGTCTCTGAGTACTCGGAGTCTGAAGGCATCATTGTTTCCTAGATGTGAAATTCCGTCTCACCTTGGTGAGTTTTACTGCCCATACTCCCAATATGATTTTAATCTGTTAGATTTCTGATTGAAACCTTTTAATGTATTCCAATTCTTTGGTGAACTGATCATATTTTATTTTGTATTGTTTTATTTAACTCATCTAGCTTTTTAAAAAAGTGTATATCATGTAGTGAGTCAGTGCTGATCTGTAGAGAAAAGTACCCTAGTAAAAATAACTTATTCTTCCTCATCTAAATGAAATAAAAGAAAACAAATAGTATATTAGGTCTATATGACTAAGCATATATCAGCGCAAGTGATAAATCTTCTCATTTAGTAAGAAAAATAAGATGAGGGGCCAGGGATTTAGCTCAGTGGTGTTGCTGCCTGCCTCACAAGCACAAGGTCCCAAGTTCAATCCCCAGTACCAAAAGAAAAATAAGATGAAAAAAGTATTTTCATATTGTTAATTAAATTGTCTATACAATAGAATTCTGTGACATAATCTAATCTTGTATCTTAGAATATTCCTCATATGAGAATGTGTTCACAAAATATATTATAATTAAAAATTGGAAGAGAGAAATCAACCAATAACAAATGCTGGCAGGGTTGTGGGAAGAAAGGAACCCTTCTCCATTGTTGGTGGGAGTGCAGACTGGTGCAACCACCGCAGTGATCAATATGGAGATACCTCAAAAAACTAGGAGTAGAGGTTCCCTTTGACCCACTATTCCCCTGCTGGGCATCTTCCCAAAAGATTTAAAAGAATCATACCATATGCTCACCCATGTATATAGCAGCACAGTTTGTAATAAGAAAAATTGGAAACAGCCCAATTGCCTATCACTAGAGACTGGATAAAGAAGTTTTTTTTATTTTCTTTTGTTTTGTTTTATAAAATGGAGTACTGCTCAGCCATAAAGAATGAAAAACTAGACTCATTTGTAGCTAAATGGATACACATTAAGGCCATACTCTTTAAGAGAAATAAATAGGACACACGTGTAAATACTGAAACTTCTCTGGTATGAGAAACTTAAAGTATAAATAAGAATCAAAATGTACAATAGATAATGTGAAACAGGAAGAAAAGGTCTAAAGGGGAAGAGGAAGTGGGAGGAGTAGGGTAAAGGAAAGAATAGAAAGGAAAAATAAGAGAAACGTAAAAAATGGAAACAAAGTTTTTGCAAATGGGGGAGGAGGGGTTGAAGGGAGGGCAGGGAAATGGAGAGAAAATAAGAATCAAGATGTATCATGCAACGTTACAAATTCCCAGTGATGGATGTCATCATGTCATATACCTAAAGTGTAAAATAAACTTGATGAAAAACATAAAATTAATGCATTCTATTAATAAAAATATAAATAAAATATGAAACAGTACAAAAAATTGGCAGAGAACAATGCCTAACTACAATACAAATGAAAAGAAGAAGAAATAATGGTATTTATTTTTCCCCCATAACAGCCACCATGCTGGCATAGTACATATATTTTCTTGTTCACTCCCCAGAATATCAGGAGGTACAGGTTAAAGTTAGTCTCAGTTTATAGCTGAGCAGGTTCATTGTAAAGAACTTGTTCAGGACCCAGCCCCAGATGGGGTTAGAATTCAGGAGCTCTGGAGTCCATGACCCAGACTTTTGGCCACTCTTGGGTGTGAGTGTGTGTGTAAAGAAGGTCTGCCTTAAGAAAGATAGGAAAAGAGTTGGGGACAAGATGATGATGTATTTTTCAGAATGCAACAACCTCCCTAAGTATGACAGACCTCCTAGTAGCAATCATAGTGAGAGGCAAAAACATTTTCATGATAGTCTTTCAAAGTCAGCTTCTGGTCATTGCTGAACCCAAACTTACATAAAAACAAGTCTTTGTCAGCAACTGCCAACAGTTCAGAAAAGATATTCCTCCTTGAAAAAAGGAAGTGACGTCACCATAAGTCCCTTGGGCTGCCCAGTGAGGATCTGCCAGCCTCTGCCAGGCAGTGGGTGGACCTCAGCACCTGCGAGACTGACAGCTGGAGCACACATGGAAGAGGAGGCTCCTGAGAGTGACATCACAGTGGCCGACAGAGCAGTTAGATGGAGAGCATTCATTGTCCACAATTTTCCAGTTACTTTCCCTGGCATCCTGCCCTCCATCAAAATCTTCCCATCAAGCCCTAGTTACCAATCATTTTCAGTTGCTGTTTCTAGGACATGTGACTTATTTTATGTTTGCAGTACTAGGTATTGAACCCAATGTCTTTATGTTGAACTACACCCCCTGCCTCTTTTTTATTTTTTATTTTGAAATAGGTTCTCACTAAGTTGCTAGGTTTACTAGGCTGTGCTACAACTTAGTGATCCTTCTCCCTCAGCCTCTCAGAGTACTGGAATTATAAGCATGTGCCACCGTACCCAGCATGAAAAATGCTTTTCAAGTACAATGTACCTTCAGTGTATTTGCCCAAATTCTGACTGAAACACAAAGTATTTTGAGAGGAAATAAAAGCCTGTAATAATCTGAGATCCCCCTAATAGCCATGAACTCTATAGAAGTACCAATCACTCATTATAGCCTGAGGCATAAGACGGTCTAGGTTATAAGCAATTTATGTTCCCGGATATTTTCCAATTCTAGAAATTGGTACTAGCTCTTTTTCTGCTTAAGATAACATATAAGGTCATACACAACACTTACATTACAGCAGGGACAACTTTGAAGTTCTTCAAATTTAGGTTTAAAAAATACACTTCTTTGTGTGCTTGTCCATTTGAAATGCTATAAGTGCTGTCCACATCATACATGCATTTGACAGATGCAAATTCAAAATCCATTGGTGTGGTGAAAGTGGTGCAAAATTCATTTTTATATGCCCTTTACAGACTGCATTTGTAAATAATAATGTATATTTATACTAAGTGTATGAATTGTACTTTATGAGTAATTCAAGGAGTTTCCACAGGAATGTTGGCTACAATCACTTTTTGCTTGAGGCAGCATCTGCTTTCCCTCCCTTCCTCTCCCCCCTCACTGTCACCCTCTTGGGTTGAAATTCTACAGTGATTATAACAAATAACTTCCATTACTTTTCATCAGTGGCTCCAGGATCTATGGAGTGCCACCAGTTAGTGTTAAACATTATTCATGATTCATCTGAGGTAGCAACTGGTTTTTTTCTTTGTTGTTCAAATTTGCGAAACTCACATTTGTTAACATTGCATGTCCATCCTTGCTGGAAACTAGACACTGCCTTACTATAAAAATACACTTCCTTTACCACTGTGCTTTTGCAGTAGTCTGAAAACTGAGTGTACTGTGTGTGTGTGTGTGTGTGTGTGTGTGTGTGTGTGGAATGCAATGGAAAGTGGGGTGTGGCAATAGTTTCCATGAGATAGCAGAGCTTCAAGTTGTTTTTCCTATACGTAAACATAAATCTGATTTTGTTACTCAGCTATGCATAAATCTTCAGCAGCTCCCTGTTACCCATAGGATGAAGTGCAAACTTAATGTAACAAACTCTATGTGTTCCTTGCTTCTTCTCCCAGTAAGTCTCTCTCTTATGTCTCACAGCACAGTCAGCCCTCTGGCTCTTTGGACTGTCACAAGTTCAACCAACTTTAGATCAGAAGTATGTATGTA
>NW_022900950.1:67805492-67810563 GCF_012274545.1 Fukomys damarensis | reverse complement strand
CTCCTGTACTGACACATATAGGTTTTTTGGTCAGTACTCCCTAAACAACTATTAACGTACATTTACATTGTATTAGGTATTACAACCAACATAGAAATGGTGTGCATGGGTTACATGCAGATGCTATGCCATTTTATATAAGGGACTTGAGCATCTGCAGATATTAATAATATCCAAGGGGGTCCTGGGATTGATCTCTTTTGAATACTGAGGGAGGGCTGGATTGCCCATGCCAGGCGTGTTTCACAACTTTGAGTCTTGACCTTGCTGTTCTCTCTGCCAGGAATGTTGTGGTTTCCCCTACCCTATGAGTTGTTATATCTTGAACATAGGGTCAAACACCCCTTCCTCTGTAATACCTTCCCCACTGTTCTGAGCCGGATTTAGCCATGCTGTCTCTTCCATACCTTCGGTCCATTTTTATATCGCTACATCAACCATAAATGAAATGGTACTTTAAATATCTATCTTATGAATTACGCTTTATTAACCCTTGTTTTCCTAGTACCTAGCATGGTACTGGGAATACATAGTTCTGCAAATGTTGAATGAATGAATGATTAGCAGAGAAAGACACAATCTTAGAAATCATCTCATTTAGGTTTTGCTGATTGGGGTCCAGTGGTGAGACTGCAATGCATTTCCTATAAGATGGATGTGAGGTTCAGATTGAGTCCAGGTGTGTCTGTTTGTGCACACATTTATGTGGGTGGCTGGTTCATACCAACTGTTGTATTTCCAGGAGCATTCATAATGTAATAATAGGGTTACAAATTTCTGATACAATTCAGTCTCCTCGAAAAGCTAAGACCTATTTGTTCTCTGCTACACATGAAAACAAAAAACAAAGCTAATAGGAATGGGGGCTTTTGAAAGGAGTAAGAGTAGAGAAAAGTGCTCTTGAAGCTCAGAAGAATTTGGACCTCAATAGCACGTGATGTGGGCCCAGAACTTCCTTCACTCCCAAGTTCAGTGTGAACTTAGCCAATGACAGGGAAGAGGTGGGTATTGACAAATGAAATGATTCCTCCCTCTTCCTGTTGAATCATTCCCCAGACAGTGTCTCTATGATGTCCAGAGTCCAGGGGGAAGTAACTTTAGTTTTTAGATTCTTCGTTATTTGAAACTAGCAGCTAAATTACAGTACCATTCACTGTGGCTTTCCCTTCTTTTCTGACTTCATAAATTTCCCTTGTGTTTTCACCTGGGTGAGTTATTTGCCATTTGCTTTCCTAATCTGGTGTTGGTGCAGCATTGCTGGCAAAAGTTAATTTGTACTTCTGGCTGCCCAGGGATTCCTGCAGCTCCATAATGATAGAATTAATCTATCACTGTGGTTTCTACAAGTGCCTCCAGTCCCAGCTCTTGAATGGAAGGCAGAGTGGGATGGAAAGGGTGTGTTGGCATCATCATCATTAGCTAAGTGGATAAAAATGGCAGCAGACTGAAAATGCTCCATCCTTACCAGAAATGACAAGAATCCAGAGACTGGCTATTTGATTGTTTTACGGTGACAGTGCATTGAAATAGTGTTATCTAGTAAAGGTTATAGATGTTTCAGGGAGATAACTGGCCCTCACATTTATATTTGCTGTCTTGCTGGATATGTGAAGATGGCCAGGGTTTCTAAACATTTGTTCTCTCCAACATGTAAGAGAGTATTTGGGCAAATTAGGAAAATATGGCCTACGTTCAAGTGAGCCAAGTTCCATTAGCCATCTTTCAGAGTTAATAGGTGTCCAATGCTGACTCTGCAGTGCCCTCCTGTCCCCACACAATAACTTTTACTGAGCACAACTGTGTTCCAGGTACAGTGTAAAAGTCTTTCCATACATTATGTCACGTGACTCACAGCTCAGTGGGGTGGCCTCTATTATCAGTCCCACTTTGCAGATAGGGAAGCAGAGAGAAATCAAGCAAGTTAACCAAGTTCACAAGCTCACTGGGTGAGTCAAGATATAAAAACATATTTGTTTGACTCCACAGCCAGAGTTGTGGATATGTAAAACAATGCCTTTTTCTATCACCAAAAGCAGTCGTTTATTCACCAACTCATTAATTCAACAAAAATGTCATGAAAACCTCCTATAAGTTAGTTGCTGAGCGCAACAAATAAAATGGAAAGCAGGTGTTGCTGGATGGTGTGGTTGGTGTCCAGTGTTTCCAGGCTCTTTTTGTCCCTCCTAAAGATGTGGCCAAGACAGCCAATGAACAGGTAAACATAAATCTATTTAACATAAAGGAAGAAAAGGAAAAAGGTCTAGAAAAGAGAAGAGCACTGGAGGTAAGAAAAGTGAAGTTACATTTCTCATGTAGGGTGGGTGACTGCAGAAACAGGACGATGCCAGAACAGGAAGATTACAGTGGAGATGGAGTCAGTGGCTGCTCTCTCAGATTCAGACTGTCTGAAGGTTGCTCTGCTCATGTCTCCTGGCCATGATGGACAGGTCACATCCTGTTGTTCAGCCTTCATTTTTGGTTCAGGTTATATCTTACTTTTAGCCTCTGTTCCAGCTCTCTGTAATTTGACAGATTACATTTCTGCTTTCCAGCCAGCCTGCATGTCCTAATCTCCTGCCTCACAGACACTATCCCTACCTTCAGGACTTGTAGTTTGTAGTGACTGTGTTAGAAATAATGAAATATAAAACTATTTTTTAATGTAAACATCAGAAGAATCTTATCCTCTTCTCCTTCATCGCCAGCATCATCAAAGTGACTTTATTGAGCCTTCAATATATGTGAGCAGCTGCACTAGGCCTCATTTATCTTTTCAACTCATTGGGGTAAATAAGTATGATTAAAGAAACTGCAGCTCACAGAGCCTAAATACTGCCCATGCCTCCGGGCTTATACATGGAAGAGCCAGCATTTCAATCCAGGACTGATTCTAAAGCCTTATATTTTACGAACAGTCTCCCCTAAAGACTCTTAGGCCATTTTTTAAAAGTGTCACCTGAGGATTTTTTAAGGGTCACTCTAAAACACTGGGTATAAAAAGCTTAAAGAATGACAAAATCTTCTCTGTGCTGAGCGTGATGTCTCTGCAGGGCACTTGCACAGAAGCTGTTCATTTATGCGCTAAGCATCTCAGTCTCCTTCCTGAAGGTGAGTCTTGTGTATTACAGTTCTCTAGAGGAACAGGATCAGTAGAAAGTATATGTTTGATTATGCAAGCAGATTTATTAGGCAGGCTTACAGCATCAGAGGTAGGAGAGCCCACAATAGCCATATGTGCTCTGAAGAGCTGTAAAATCCACTAGCTGCTCAGCCCAAGAAAGTGAAAACCACAGAATAAAAGGTATCAAGGACACAGCACCAGTTCAAGGTTGAAGGTCTGGAAACTCACTGGAAAGCTGCCAGCAGGAGTCTGCTTTGGAAGGCCGAAGAAACTGGAGGCCTGGAGACTGATGTCTGAGGGTATGGCCGGAAAGGGTCCACCCACTTAGGAAGACAGCAGCCCTTCAAAGAGGGAATATGTCAATTGCCCATTAACTAGAGACTGGGTAAAGAAGATGTGGGGGTTTATTTTTAATAAAATGGAGTACTACTCAGCCATAAAGAACAAGAAACTAGAGACATTTATAGCTAAGTGGATGCATATTGAGGCCGTACTCTCAAATGAAACTAATAGGACATACATGTGTAAATACCAAATTGTTTCTCTGGGGTGAAACATTAAAAGCATAAGTAAAGATCAAAATGTATAATTGATACTGTGTAACAGGAAGAAGAGGTCTACAGGGATAGGGGAAATGGGGTGGATAAGGGAAAGGAAAGAAGGGAAAAGAAAAAATATGAGAAAAGGAAAAACATAGAAACAAAGTCTTTGTAAATAGGGAAGGATGGAGAGGGTGAAGGGAGGGAAGGGGAAAGCGGAAAAAATGAGAACCAAGACCTGTCATGTAAAGGTACAAGATCCCAGTGATGTAGGTGACTGTACTGTATACCTAAATTGTACCGATAAACTTAATGGGAAAAAATGGGCACAAGTCCTCCTTTCCCTTTGCATTTCAACAACTGTCCGTTTTATTCCAACCACTGTTGGTTGATGCCGCCCATCAGTAGGGTGGGTCTTCTCCCTCAGTTTGCTGGCCTATGTATCAGTCATCCAGTCACGCCTCCAATTGCACTTTACTAAGCTGTGAGGCAATTCTTAATGCATGCAAGATGGCACACCATAGTCACTTATAACGTTAGGCTTATTTTGCATCAAAGAAGTCGAAGATCAGAGGTGAAGTATCTTTCCTGAAATCCATACACAATAGGTGCGATATTTAAGCTTGACTCTAAACCCTATATTTTGATAACATTGCCCAGAGCATTCTTAGGAAAATGCTTACAGTGGACCCTTGACTTATGTAGTCAATTCATTCTCAAGAGCTGGTTGTAACTCAAGATGGTTGTGATTCAAGACTATTTTTCACATAAGAAATAATGGAAATATGCATAATCTGTTTTGAACCTCCCATTGCACCCCTTAACTAACATTTTCATAATCAGGGTTGTATAAATTGCATAAAGAAACACCAATAATTTTACTAGTGTATTCATCCAAAAGTTATAAAATGTAGTCGCGTTGTTTATAAACAATTTCATACTGTGCTCACCATTCAAATTGACATTTTTGGCTTTCAGGAAGGGAGGATGTTCTGGAAGGTGGTTATTGTTCAGAAGGAGAGTCCCCTTCCTTAATTAAGAACATCAGGAATCTGGCTCTCTGGTGTCCTTTCTCTCCTTGGGAGAGTCTGTAATCCACATATAAACAATCATACTGTGCTCACCATTCAAATTGACATTTTTGGCTTTCAGGAAGGGAGGATGTTCTGGAAGGTGGTTATTGTTCAGAAGGAGAGTCCCCTTCCTTAATTAAGAACATCAGGAATCTGGCTCTCTGGTGTGTCTTTTCTCCTTGGGAGAGTCTGTAGCCCACTAGGACTTGCTTCTTGCTTACTAGGTTTTAACCTTTTTAGAACTAAAAACTAGTCTAAGGTTGTTTATTTCTGTCTTTTCTTTAACACTGTTCTGTAGTAGACATGACATTGTCATTAAGCAAGCGAATGCAATGATA
>NW_022900950.1:67782709-67802906 GCF_012274545.1 Fukomys damarensis | reverse complement strand
CAAAAAAAAAAAAAAGCTGGAGAGGGCCTGGGATTTAGCTCAGTGCCACTGTGCCTGCCTCATAAGCACAAGGTCCTGAGTTTGATTCCTCATACCAGAAAACAAAACCAGAAAAGCTGGAGAGGACTGGGGTGGGGCTTCTTCATTGTTCGTGGGTGTGTCAACTAGTACAACCACTATTGAAATTGGTATGGAGATCTTCAAAAAACTAAAAGTAGAAATACCATTTGACCCAGCTATTCCCCTCCTAGGTGTCTTTCAGAGAGTTAAATATACCACAGTGATGTATGCGCAGCCCTGTTTATAGCAGCATAATTCATACTATCTAAATTTTGGAAGCAGCCTATGTGCCCACAAACAGAAGGATAAAGAAAACGAATTTTCAGACAGTGGAGTGCGACTCTTCCATAAACTTGAGTCGTTTGTAGGAAAACGGATGCAACCTGAGACCGTTATGTTAAGTGAAATAAATCCGACATGCGAGCTTAAATATCACATGGTTTCTGTTATATGAGAAAACCAAACTACGAATAAAGTGCAAAATAAAAGACAGAAAACAGGAAAAAGAGAGAAAAAGAAAGTTATTGTAAGCCAGCACAGACAATACGGAAGTACACCTTGATTTAGTATAATGGCCGAACGTGTTTTATATGCTTTTTGGCCTGTTAACCTGGCTATATGTTAATTCACTTATTAAGTCCTTAATAAGGATTTAAAAGACAACGGAACCTGATGCTGGCAAAAAATAATAATAATAAATTAAAGACGGTGGTGGGGAAAGGGGGGGAAAAAAGAGAATTGAGGTGTGTTTTATACATGTACTGTTTCCCCACAATGAATGTAATCTTGTTCTAAAAACATATTTTAATAAAAGTAATTTTTTAAAAATTTTTAAACAGTAGGCACTTGTTCCTAAATCTGGCGATAGTGAGAGAGGGAGGGAAGTGAGTTCCCCGCCTGTCTCTGCTTCCCTTTCTCCTTCCAGCCACCTGCTCCCCTCCAACTGGCCGGACCTCCCTGACCAAAATGACCCGGTGGCTCCGCCCCCTGGCCTTAGCGACCCAAGCCCCGCCCCTTCTCTGACCTTAGCGACCCGGCCGGCCCCGCCCCTCGGCCTCGCTGTTTCCTTCCTTAAGGTAAACAGACTGAACCGAGCCCGGCGAGGAGGACGAGGACCCGAAGCCCCTTCGGAGCCGCAGGAGGCGGAACCTGAGGAGCCTCTCGCTCCGTGGGCCCCCGGGTCTTGGTCGCCTCTCCCATGGCTGCCATCGGGGGACGCAGACGGAACCTCGGTTCCGCCGCCGAGGACCTTCCCGGAGCGCCTTCCACCCCCGCGCGCTGCCAGAGGTAGGTGTTGAGGAGGAAGAGGGCGCTGGGGGCGCGAGCGGGCGGGAAGAGAGCGCATGCGCATACCTGGGGCGCCCCGCCCAGCTGACTGCTGAAATGAGCAGCCTTTCTTTTTTAATTCCTTCCTTCCTCTCTTCCTCCCTCCCGTACTGGGAATTAAACTCAGGGCCTGCAGACCGAATAGTATCCCATCCCCTCCTCCTCCCGCCTCTCTACCCCTCCCCATCTGTAGGGCAGGCTGACCTCAAACTTGGGATCCTCCTGCCTCAGCCACTTTCATTTAAACCTTAGTCCCTCAGGGAACAAGGTGCCCCCCCCAATTAGCAACAATGATTTGAGATTTTGAATACTCTAGAAAAGCTTCTAGTTAAATATTTTTATCTCAAACCGTAATTACGATAATTGAATAGTCTTTTTCAGCCCTAACACCTAGCCGTATGAGGACTTTTATTATATACAGATTTGTGCTAAATATGGACATACACATAATGTATCTCAGTACAGTAGTTTTAAAACAGTTTATAAAATGAAAAGCAACTACTAAGGCTTGTCATCTGTAGGACGTTAGAGGGAGGAGTATGTTGACGGCTTGTTGTGCAGATGTGTACTGGGGAATGAATTCAGAGCCTTTACACTGAGCTACATCCCATATCCTTTTTAAAAGTTTTTAATTGCTCAGGCTGGAGTTTTAACTTGTAAGTCTTCTGTCTTAGGCTTCTAGAGTGCTGGGATAATAGGTATGTGCCACTATGCCTGTCTAGATTTGTGACTGTCATTTGTGACCCACTGAAACACTGTGTGCCTTGCTGATAGAAAAATTGGACCTTAATTTTTACAGTAGTGTGATTTTTCAAAATTGTTTTTCTTTAACGGATAGCTCTTATAACCTCCAGTGTTTGCTAAGTAAAATATCCCTTTGTAGTTCTCGAGAACTGACATTCTGAACATTTATAGGCAGCAGTGCTTACTGCTTTTTCTGTTTATTGAACTTTTCTGGTCTCGTCTTTTGTTTCACCAAGTGATCGTCATGTCTATAAAAAAGTCTGTTGGCTAAAGGCTCTAGATTTCATTACTTCTTGAAAGTTTGTTTCCAAGTATTTTCTGGTTGAAATTCTCCCATTCTCTGGGTGTGATAATGGGAAACAATCACATCATTGTTTAGGGGGCAGATATGAAAGGAAAATACATTGAACTGTGGAATATTTCACTAACTTAAAAACAGTTTAAGCCTGATGCCTTTCTAAAATTGGGCATCATTCTTACTGATAATGACCAGTGCATTTTTCCCTGTGCTTCTAAACAAATTCACATTAATTGCATAATTTCTTTGAATGTGTAAGAATTTTCTTTTGTCAATTATGCTGAGAAATATTTTACATAAAATAATTTTAAGTTTAGAGTTTACTGGGTTTTGACAGGTATATGTAGTCTTTTAAACACTACTACAATAGTTTTTATCTTCTCAAAAGTCTGCTCCTGCCTCTGTCGTCATTTCTGCCCCAACCCCCTTGCTACTTCTGATCTGCTTTCTGTCTCTAGCGAGCATTTCGTATACCATAAGTGGAATCATGCACTGTAGACTTGTGTGTTTGGTGTCTTATTTGACAAAGTGCTTTTGAGACAGCCATTTTATTACGTTTTACAGAATTGCTAACTTCATCATGTGGAAACATGTTAAAATTGATTTCTGAAGCTTTGATGAAATGTGTCTTACATTTTTTGCAGCAAACTGATCAAACAAATAGATTTGGATATTTATGAAAGCAGACAGAGCTGTTTGCACATTTCATTCAGCCTGCTACTCAGAAGACTGCAACCTCACCTTTGAAAAAGAAACCAGAGTGCCCAAGAATAAATCGGATGAGAAAAAGAACTTGCTCTCAGTTGGTGAATGAATAATAATTTATATTTCATTCAGCCAAACTTATTTTTGATAGTCTTCATTAGAAATATAAATTTATTTCATTTAAAAATTTTATGCCCAGTTGGCTTGGCAGTGTATACCTGCAAATGTATAAAAATTTAGTATTATATGTAATGCCTTACTTTTCATAGCATATAGTTATGGATTACGACCACTATACCTAATATAGCATTTAAATGTCATGCCATTTCTTAGATGAGTCAAGGCAGAGGTTACCATCACAGAGAAGTACAATAATCCAAGCTTGAACTTGGTTATGACTGGGCTGAGCTTTCATCTTCAAAACCACATCCGTAAACTGAAGATACGACTTTTACTGAAGTCTATGCTCGTGTGGGTGACATTGTGATGACCTATTCCACATCAGGTTAAAATTGTGTCGCATACTTCCTGTCTTTCTATAAAGTGTCAAGGGGTATTCCATCCTCGGGTGATTTTGCAAATAACTTATGTTCAATTTATAAATTCTTAAGAATTTTGGGCTTCTTGGGTAATTAAAGTATTTAATTAATAATAATTAACAAGGTTTTGAGTAGTCTCAGCTTTCTAGAATGGCTATAATTCCCAGTGTGAAAATGTGATCAGTAATTACAATCCACAAGATTGTCTAAAATATGAAAGTACAAACAATATTAAAGTCACTGGAAGCTCTCAAGGAATGGCATCATCTGTCATTTTCTAAATAAATGGGATGAAAATAATTGTTACACGTGCCAAATTGGAAGCTTCGGAATTGGGGAATAATTGGTTTTACACATCTGAGCCCTTAACATACACACCTTACAAACTATAACTTCCGAAAAATCAGTTTGGAAGATGATGTATCTGAATCTTTAAGGTTGTAGAATCTGGACATGGATATTTAATGTTTTTCTTCTTGGCACTGAGGAATGAACCCAGTGCCTTCACATAAAACTAAATCCCGAGCTCCTCTTTTTTTTCCCCTTACTTTTTATTTTTGAGATAAGATCTCACTAAAATTGTTAAGTCACCCACACTGGGCTCCAACATGTGATCCCTCCTGTCTCAACTTCCTTGCCTCCAAGTTCTGGGCTTCATCAGGTTTGTAAATAAAAATTTTATTTACACACTATATGTTAGCATACAAAATTTTAAATATTTCAATTTACTAGTAATTTCTGCTGTTTAGTTTTTGTCTAAATTCATATGCCTATTAAAAATTATTGTAGTGTATTGGTCAGCCACTTGACTATTATGTCAGAATAGAAGCTGGTAGTATTAAACTTGAAGCCAGAACTCTAATTGATTACTTTTCATTTTGACAGTTACCAACACTGTAGAACAAACAGAGCAAGAAGAGGATGAAGAAGTACTCATAGAAAGCTCTAAAGGAACCAGTGTTTACTCCTGATTTAGAGACTCTCCATCACGTATGTTAAACAGTTACTTGATTACAAGATTCCCTTCTGAAACATCATTTGTTAGTGTTTTGGTCTTGTCTTGGTTATAATTTATAAGAGGAATTTTTATTAATCTTAGATATTTGTTGTTGGTGAATAAAGTTCAGATTATTTTGATGGAGATATTAGTGTTATACATTGGGGTGCTATATAATTGGGGTGCTATATTTCAGAGGGATATAAAATGTGAAGGGTTTTATTATTTGTACTTAATTTCAGTAATAGAAAAAGTAAGGCATTCCATTGTAGTTTCATTTTGTTAGCAGGATCTTTGAAGTTAAGCTTTGTAGTCATGATTTTCCTAGGTAAAAGTCAGAGTACAGTTAAACTGTACTTGGGGAACCTTAGAAACAGAATTTAAGGGCATGGGATTTAGCTCAGTGGTTCTGCCGCCTGCCTTGCAAGCTCAGGGTCCTGAGTGTAGTCCTGAGTTTAATCCCTGGTACCAAAAAGAAAAAAACAAACAAGCAAACAAAACAATGGAATTTAAAACAAAGGCTCTTACTCACCTTTTTTATAGAACTTTTTTAAAAATCAGGGCCAGGGATTTAGCTCAGTGGTTCCACCACCTGCCTTGCAAGTGGGGAAAAAGAAAAGGTGGCTGGTATTTAAATTACTAATATAAATTTAATGAACAAAGAAAATTATTGAAAACATTTTGTGTCCAAGGAAGGAGGAAAAAGTATTAATGCTTTGTGAAGACAAGAGCATTTAGGACAGAGATCACCGAATAATGCATAGAGTATCTTCCTGATAAGTGTTTTTTATCTCCCTTGTTATGGAAGGAATTGGCAAGTGACACAGGGAGGCAGCAGAATGGAAGTAAAATAACAAAAGTTTCCTCCATCAATAGGGATCGATGACACCTAATGGCAGTGCCCTGATGGATCCCTCACTGGGTTCCAGCTCCTTCTTTTATAGGTTTTTACAGCCTTGATCACATTCAATTGGTTACATTGCATTTTCACAGTTCACATTGCTGATATTCAAAACATGGTGTTGAGGCAGTGGAGTTTCAACCCTGATTCAGTTCTTTTCTTAGGGGAGGGTACCTTTAAGATTTATTTAGTTATCTGTTCTAGCCAAGGGGAAGGGGGCATGTTTGGTCAGCAAAGCTAACAATGGTTCTTTTCATTTACAAAACTTTTGAGGGAGACTACATGTCTCCAGTGCTGGTTAATTCTGAACTAAACAGAGTGAAGGGCACAACTTACTTATATTGTGACATTTCCTAGCTTTTTGCTATTAAAGTGTTCTCTGTTACCCTGAATGTAAGATAAAGCTGTAACAAAAACAACACTGGCCATAAAATAACTTGGGATCAAGCAATTCATAGAAAACACATTACAGCTTGTGTCCAGATGTCCCCTCCACAGCCTCATGCACTCATAGATGGGGCTTTCCAGAGGTAGCTGGATCTAGAGTGTGTGATGCTGGGATTAAGTGTGTGCTGCTGGAATCAAGGGTATGTGACTACTGAACTACTCCACGAATTGGTTTGGCATAATTCTGTGCTTGGATAATGGGAAGGCATACCCTGGATGTGAGGGCCCGCCCTAGATAGGATAGACTAGAAGGGATAGAGGGCTGCTTCTCACTTGCTGCTGCTTCTTCCCTACTACACAGCTTTTCTGCTTTCTGCCTGCCATGAACTGTTCCTCCTCTGCAATGTGTGTCTTTCATGCCACCCTCGCTTGGAGCCAGCCTACTGTGGACTGAAACCTCTATAAACTGTAAGCCAAATAAACCTTTCCTCCTTTAACTTTGAGCATCAGGTATTTTGTCTCAGCAATGAGAAGAGTAACTTAGCTAACATGTGAGTGGTATTCCCCATGAGACTTGTTAGAAATCAGAATCCAAGCATTTCCCCCCAGAGTATCGTGTGCAGTGGAGCTGACAGCTGGTGATACCAAGATCTCACTGTCTACTTGTTGACGAGACTATGGGTGATCTGCACTTTGATGTTTAATAATCAGACCTTTAAATCTTAATTATAGTTGATAATTAGAATAAGAGAAAATTGCTTTGGCTCTCAGTAACTGGTGGCTCAGTCAACCAGTTGAGCAAAAACAGGTGAGAATGTCCCTCCCTCAACACATGTCACTTTATGAGAGAAATCTGCTAATTTCCAATGAGTCAAATTACTAAGTTCACAAATAATTTTGATTTTGAGCCTTCAAAACATTTGTGACTTTTAAAAATGGCTTTTCTTCTTTGAGTACAGAACTGAGTTGTACAAAGAAAAAAGCAAATATTAAATTAGGAGAGGAGCTTTTTTCCTACTGTTGGGTACATGTAGTAAACTCAGTCACTGTATTTTGTTGGAATTGTTCAGGTCTTGTGGGGCTTTCTTCATTTATATACTGCTGGCACATGATACTTATACAATAAATATAGATGACTTTCTAATTTAATTTAATTTTGGATTAATGAAGTCACAGCCCATATTTTATCACAATCCTCCTGTCCCCTTTCCATATGACCAGTTGATAACATTAACATGTATCACCAGAAATGTACCCAAAACAGGTCTGTGTTTTTATAGTCATATAGTGCTTTTCAGTTAGCATCAGAGGAACTTGGCAGTAGAGACAAACACAGTGCCAAAAACAAAACAAAGCAAAATAAACCCCGGTTCAATTAAATTGTGTAAAATGCTACAGAGGAAACTAAAAGGTCTGCGAATCTAACAGGAAAAGCGGTCTTCAAAACACCAGTCTAAAGGCTGCAGCAAACTAAGGGGAAGTGAAATGAGGAAGCCCTTTGTGCTGGCTGGGAAAGTCAGTGCCTGATCTCCTGGTCCAAATCAGGATAGCAGAAGTGAAGGGGGAAGCTGGATTTTAAGTATCCTTGGAAATGAACAAATCGAACTTGGTAGTAGATTGGATTGGGGAGAAGAGACAGACAGTGAGAGAAAAAGAGAAATCAAAAATAATTCTGATTTTTGGGCTCAAACGACTCAATGAATGGTGGCACCAGTTATTGAGATGGAAAATGAAGGTTTAGGAGGTTTGAGAGAAATTGACTTCCTTTTTGGATATAAGGCCTAATGAGAGACATTCAAATGGGTGTGTCAAACATGCAGTTGGATATGCAAGCATAGAGTTCAGAAGGGTTTGCAGCACAGATAAAAAGTTAGGAGTTTGTCTTAATCAGCTCAGTCTTTCATAAGAAAACACCATAAATTGGGAGGCTTACAAAACAGGAGTTTATTGTCTTACAGTTCTTGAAACTGCTTTGGACTCCAACATTAAATTGCCAGCAGGGTTGATGTCTGGGGAGACCTCCCTTGGGTTGTCGATGACCGAGTTCTTGCTTTGTCCTGTCATGGTGAACAGAGAGCCCTCTGGTGTGTCTTCATCTTTTAAGGCCACCAGTCAGCCCTATTGGGTTAGCAGTGCACATTTATGACCTCATTTAACCCCCTGCCTCCTAAAGACATTGTTTCCAAGTAGAATCAGTCACGTTACAGGTTACAGATGGTTTGGGCCTATGAGTTAGGGAGTGGGAAGACTTTAGTCCACAGCACCGTTGTCAGAATGTAGATGCTACTCAAAACCATGGAGATGGACAGAATTATCAAAGAGAAAATGGAATGGCAAAGGACCTAGTACAGATATTTAGAGCATATTACAAAAAAGATAACACAGCAGCCGTTGAAAAGTGAATGCCAGGAGTTTCAAGGAGGACATAGTGGACAGTGTCCAATGCTGCTGCCTTAATAGCCATTGTTTTTTCATAAACAGCAAGGTCACTGGTGGTCTTAGTAATGGTCTCAGTGGGGTCGTAGGGGACAGCACCAGAATGGAGTTGTCTGAGGAATGAGTATAGGCGTAAAAGAGGATTCAAGAGTGGGTGATGAGTGTTTTTTCATGTTTGTTTTGAGAGTATTGAGTGAAGGGGCCCGAGAAATAAATGGCATAATAGGTAGAGAGGAGCGTGAGACTATGGAAAGTCTTTCCTTGTAATTTCTGTAAGTTCAGAGACTTTGACTAGAATATCTCCCCAGGATTTAGCCACAGCTATGATTTCTTTTAATCTCTTAAAATCCTCAAAGAACAAGAAGTAGCCTCCTTTTATAAAAGTGAAAACCGAGGCACAGAGCTACTTGGTCAAAGTGGCGTTGTGCTAAGGGCTTTATACCCAACATCCTTACCATTCTTCTCATCTTCCTGCACTGAGTTTATGTGTCTGTGTCTAAAATCCTTAGCCCTGTGCCCAGCAGAGAGCAGGTGCTCAACAGATCAAGTTACTGCTGTCACCTTTTAGATGATCAGTGTCGGTGTTGCCTGGAATTCTCTCTCTTGTGCAACAGCAGCTCAGATGGAATGAAGCTCGCAGTTGGACACCTAAGGCAGTTTCATGTTTGTCTGTGATGTACTAGATTTCCTTGGGGTCCTTTTATATGAACAGTGTCCGTTAAATGCCAGCATCACAGTGCTGTCTTGTCAAGAAGTCCCTGGGAACTCATACGACAGAAATGAGGAGGTCTGTGTAGTTCATCCCATGCTCATGGTGGGCCAGATCCTGATTTACTGGGGTGCAAGATCACTGTCCGCGCTATTTAAAATTTCCCTCCCTGTTTTACCTGAGTGTGTGCAGTTGGCCGCACAGGAGACTTCTCACCTTGCCCCCTTGCTACTGGCAGTTCTGCTGTCTCCTCCCCAGGGGGACTGGCTGGAAACTGCTGTCTCTGTTCCCCTCTACTCCTTTTGAAGCAGCTCTACTTAAAGATGAGATGATTCAAAGTGTGTTTTTACAAACTGAGCTTCTAAAACTAAAATATTAATTAGGTATTTACCTAGGAGATATTAGAGATTTAAAAAATGATAATATCATACATTACTATGTCCTGTATGAGAAGTAGTATATATAAATTCTAATTTGTTTGAATTAGTAATGTAGCCTCGTTACCAATTGAGAGAGTTACAAGAGCATTGATACAAAGAACTTAGCAGGCCAGGATCCCAGTGTTTGTTGCTGTCTTCATGTGACAGTTTACTAAGATGCTTAACTATAAGAGCCAGGCATGGTGGGGAAAGCCTGTAACCCCAGAAGTCCCAGAAGTTGATGCAGGAGGATCATAAATTGGAGCCCATTCTGGTCAGTTTGGAGACTTAGAGAGGCCCTATCTCAAATTTATTTTTAAAAAATTTGAAACTGTTAGTCGATTTTTATTTATCTTATTTCTAAAGTTTTCATTTTTTGCACATTTTCTCAGTTTATAACACTTAGCACTCTAAAAGTAATATATATTATACTTTGAATGTTGGATATTCTCCCAAAAGCCCATATGTTAAAGGCTTGGTCCTCAGAGTGGTCCTTCTGGGAGGTGGTGGAAACTTTCTTTTTCCTTTTTTCTTTATTGGTACATTTTATGTATACAGTACAGTTCCATTCATCATTGGGATCTTGTAGCTTTACATAATATATTTGGTTCTTATTTTTTCCCCATTCCCCTGCTCACCCTTCACCCCCTCCACCCTTCCCTATTTACAGATTTTGTTTCCATTGTTTTCCCTTTCTCTTATTTTTTCTTTTCCATTCTTAGCTTTCCTCTACCCCTCTTAAATCCCCTACACCTTCAGACATTTTTTCCTATTACACAGTATCAATTATGCATTTTGATTCCTATTTACACTTTTAGTTTATCACACCAGATAAACTATTCAGTATTTACACATGTGTGTCCTATTAATTTCACTTGAGTATGTCCTCAATGTACATCCACTTAGCTATAAATATCTCTAGTTTCTCATTCTTTATGTCTAAGTAGTACTCCATTTAATAATTTTTTAAAAATCTTCTTTATCCCGTCTCTAATGTATGGGCAATTAGGCTGTTTCCAAGATCTAGCTATTACAAACCGTGCCTCTATAAACATGGGTGAGCATATATCGCTGTGGTATGATGCTTTTAATTCTTTTGGGAAGATGCCCAGCAAGGAAATAGGTGGGTCAAATGGGACTTCTAATCTTAGTTGTATGAGGTATATGCATATTGATTTCCACAGTGGTTGCACCAGTATGCACTTATACCAACAGTGAAGGAGTGTTCCTTTCTCCCCACAACCCTGCCAACATTTGTTATTGGTTGATTTCTTGATAGCAGCCATTCTTTCTGGGGTGAGATGGAATCTCAGTGTTGTTTTCATCTGCATCTCTCAAATGACCAGCAATGTTGAAGATTTTCTTATATGCTTATTTGCTGCTTTTACTTTTTTGTTTCAGAGATGCCTATTTTTGAAATGAGTTTTAAAAATTTGGGTGTCTGATTTTTTAATTTCTTTATATATTCTGGATATTCAAGAGTTTGCTAGAGTTCTAGTATTTTGTTGTTTATTTTCTTCCTAGTTAATCTATCTATTTGTGATAGTGGGGTATTGAGGTCCCACACTACCTTTGTTTGAGTGCTTATTTGATTTTTCATGCTTGTTAGTTTTTGTTTTATATAGTTGGATGAACTTGTGTTTGGTGCCTATATATTTATGATTGTTACCTCTTCCCCTTCGATTGTTCCCTTTACAAGGATGTAGCATCCATTGTCTCTCTTAATCAGTGTTGGTTTGAAATCCACTTGATCTGTAAAGAGGATAGCTACTGGTGCTTTTGGCCCCTTTTACATGGAGTATTGTTTTCCACCCTTTAACTTTCAGTCTATGAGTTTATTTTGAAATAAGTATGTTTCTTGTATGCAACAATATGTTGGATCTTGCTTCTTGACCTATTCTGCCAGTCTATTTCTTTTGATAGGTGAATGGAGACTATTAACATTGATGGTTATAACTGATATGTAGTGGCTTATGCCTGTCACAACTTTTTCTTTTTGTTAGATTCTCCCCCTTTGAGTTTAATTTATTGTCATGCCAGTTGGATTCATTATGCTGGGCTTCCTGGGTTGTGAACCTTACCTTTTTCCAGGATGTCATTTAAAAAGTTTTTGAGTGCTTGTTTTGTATTCATGAGGTTCCACAGTTGCTCTTTATCATGAGAGCATCTTATTTCTCCATCAGTTTTGAAAGATAGTTTTCAGGGTACATCAATCTGGGTTGGAGGTTGTTTTCCTTTAAGGCTTGAAATACATCACTCCAAGCTCTTCTTTACTTGAGGGTTTGTGTTGTGAAGTCTGCTGTGATTCTGATGGGCTTTCCTTTTTATGTGATTTGTTTCTTTTCACTAACTGCTTATAGAAATTTTTTTCCCCATTGGGTTTCTGGAATCTTAACTATTATATATCTATGTGTAGACTTTTTTAATCATGGCTAGTTGGAGTCCTGTATGCCTCAATTATCTATATGTCAAGATCCTTTCTCCTATTGGGAAGTTTTCTGCCATTACTTCTGTGTACAGGATTTTTTGTTGAATACACATTCTCCTGTTTTTTTGTTGAGCTTGATCAGCCTTATAGTTATTCTTTTTTGCATCACCTATCAGCTGCTGGATTGATTTATCATGATCCCTTACTATTTTAAAGACATTTTTCTTTTCCTGATCACTAATTGCAATCCGATCTTCTATATCTGAAATTCTGTCCTCACATTGGCTCATTCTGCTGTGTAAGCTTTTAGTGAAGTTTTTAATCTCCTGGAATTCTGCTTGCATGTCTTTTATGAATTCCATTTGTTTCCTATGTTGGGATTCCATCATGTTCCTCAGGTCCTCAATTTTTTCATCTGTGTCTGCTCTAGATTTATTAGTCATGTTTTGCATTATGGTCACAGTCTCTGTTGTTATCTGAGAAATTATTTCTGATTTTATTTTTTCCAGACACTCTTTCGTTGCCAGTTCTGGGAGTTCTGATGGTTGAATGTCAGTTTGTTCCATCTTTTTGCCTTTTATGGTTGCTTTAGGTGATCTGTAAGTCTGATTTTGAGACTTCTTTACATGTCTTCTCATTTCAAAAGATGCAGCCTGCTGTACCTTTGTTGAGGCAACTTTTTGCTCACCTAGTAATCTTTAATTCTCAGCAAGCCACAAGCAGCCTTTTGTCTGCTGCTCACAAGTGCACTAAATCCTGGGTTCAGAATGAATGCCTTTTGCATCCCTGAGCTGACTTTTTGTCTGGCTGAAGAGATAACTGAACAAACCCACTGACTTAGAGTAATGGTGACTTCTACTGGGGAGTATACATTTTAAACCAACAAAAGCAAAAACTTGCATATCATATTTTTTCTGGTGAATACCATGTTCTTCCTCTGTAAGTCCAATGGAAGTACCTTTCCATTTACCTTTTAGTCACACCAAGACAGCCTTAGTATGAAGATATATTTTTAAAAGGATAAATACGTCAATGTGATAACCTGAAGAATATAATTTTACTCATTCATGAACTGATTTTACAGTATAAAGAAACATGCAGTGCTAAACAACTAAACATCTGTACTCATGTCAGCTAAATATTTTAGCTAGTCTTTATTCTTGTGATGGAGCAAAATATCTCTTAATTATGTAATCAATTTCTTAATTAAATATTTTAATTAAAATTAGATGTCATGCTTACTTTTCATAAAAATAGCTAAAAATGGTTAGTAATTTCAGCATTTTGAAAAACGTCTAAACTGATATGCACACTTATTCACTAGTAGATTCTATGTTGTATTTCTAAAATTGATCATTGATAAAATTTAGTACTTTCCAATCACCATGAAGTGCTGAGTAACATGATAATGTTAGTAGTAAGTAAATCATTATTTTTACATGGTTATTGGTCAGTTGAAAATCATGGCTCTTGGGATTTCTCCAACCTATCCATTGATTATCTTTTACAATTTAAAATAATAAATTGACCATAGTGTGGGAGAAGTTCAAGCCTGGCTGGGCCAGGTGTGCCACACTCTTGTCTCCTGAGCAAACTGGGAGACCTTGCTAAGGCTGAGCTAACTCACCTAAATGCTTAGATGCTGGGTCCAATAGGCTACACCTCTGCCCCTGGTCCTGACTCCTTTCATCTCACCCAAGAGAAATCAGTCTGCCATGTATGGCAAATAAGATATTGCCAAACGTTAAATGTTCCTCCCATGCTCCTCCCCCATGGTTCCCTATATAAGCCTGTGCATTTCCTGAATAAAGTGGAAGCATTCCAGAAACCTCCCTGGAGTCTGCCTGGTGATTCCACACCTTACCCTCCCAGTCCGAGCTCCCAAACCTTGTTTCGTGAGTGGGATCACGGACCACAGCACTATAGTTTTTGAATTAGTGTAAAACTAAAAAATATTCACGGTAAACATTTCACATCCTTGTCAGAGCCCTATATCACAAGAGGAAGCATAGTAAACCCTTGTAAATGAAGTGGCCCAGAATTCCCGAACGGAGGTACATTTCCAGATGGTGGTTGGTTTTAGTTTCTGTGCTACAATTCAGAGATCCTCAAATTACAAAGAGGTGAATGTCATGTTTAAAGTTTGTGTTAGCTCTTTATTTTGAGACCTAGATACTTTAATGCTATCATTCCATAATTTTACATTCTTTATAAATGCACATTTTAATTTTAAAATGACAAATATATGAAAGTAGTCTTTTAAGCTACTTTCTTGGCATACACACACACACACACACACACACACATATAGAGAGAGAGGGAGAGGGAGAGAAAGACTAGTTAATTCTTGCTGTTGATTATTACATTAGAAAACAATTATAGTTAATTAATTTTAAAATAGTTTAAAGTATAGGAAAAACTTTTTACCACTTTAAAAATGGACATCGAATAGGAGGATAAATGTAGAAATGAGACTGGGTGTATGTAAATTTGAGTATCACCACTTAACAGCTCTAGGTCTTTTGTAAATTATTTCACCTCAGAGCCTGTTTCCTTATCTGTAATGACAGAATTGTAGGAATTAAATGAACCTGGTGCACATATTAAAAAAACCTCTCCGTGTCAGCTATTATTTCTGTCTTTGATGTTCTTCAGCCTCTGTTTTGTATCTGCCTGCAGTGATTCCTGTGTAATTTCAAAGCACAGAAATGGTTCTCGCCACTCTCCCCCTCCCAAACTCTTCATCATCCCGGGAATTCACCGTTACACTACTCCATTGATACCCACTGTGCAAAGCCTTAGAAGTCTGACTTAGCCCAGGTCCTCCAAGTAGATGTCAAGACGGGTTCACCGTGCAGAAATGTAGTAAGAGAAACGCCTTGTGAGGATAAAGTGAGAGCCGTCAGGCCAGCGTGACCGTCTGGCTCAGACCAAGAGGGGCAGGGGTGCGGAAAGGTGTGTGAAAGCCTCTCGGGTGGCCGGGTGTTGTAAGGAATGTTCGGCAAGGCTGTTGGGAAGTCCCCTTGCCAGAGTTTCTTGTCGATGGGGTTCTGGGCCTTCCAGGGACAGCCCTGCCACAGTGCCCTGGTGGGCTCGGTCTCTGGCTAGGACCAGCCTGGGAGGGCACACGTGGGATGGATTTCTGGCACAGCACATGGAGACGTTTGGTCAGTTAACACTTCCTGCGATTTGACCTCTGGAAGGCACATTCGCAAGGCCACACCGATATTCTATTTATTGAAAGAGTGAAACTTTAGCCATTGTATTGTACTTTCAAAATGTTCTGCCTACTCTAGCTTAACATTTTCAGATTGAAAATTTCCCTCTATTCCTGACAATCTTTAACTATTGTTTCCAAAAGATGCACAGACTCCTTTTATCCTGGCGATGTTTTATTTCTTTTTTCTGCTGTTTTTTCCATCCTCCCTTTTATTCCTGATGCCTTTCTTCCTGTTTTAATATTTAGCCAGCTGTGTATGCATTTGTGTACTGCCACTTCTTAACCCCCTTCTTTCTATTGTGGAGCTACCTGCCCATCTTCTCCACATAAGTGGTGTTTGCACTGTTAGCACCTGGGTCTAACCGAGTCGTGAAAACCCCAAGGAACGGAGCTAAAACAAGAGTTCAGCACTCATTCTTCCTGCAAAAGCCCAGAGGCAGGCGGCTCAGGCTTGGTGCTGCTGCTGTGCTGCATGAAGCTTTAAGGACCCATGTACTTCTGAGCGTTCTACCTTGCACCTCTATGGAGCAGCCCTTCCCTTCAGGATCAAGGATGAAGCTCCAGCCGTCGCATCCACGTTTGAGATGGAAAGGTGGAGGGAAGGAAAGCAAGGGGCAGCGAGCATGCATCCAGTCTCCTAGGTAGGTTGTCTCGAACCTGTGACCTTTACTACCTCTTTTTTTGTTAATCATGGAGGTTTTGCTATAAAAAAAAACCTTAATAGTTGCCACAGTGATTCAAATGCTATTGATTAATGCTATCAAATTAGGTTTTTCAAATGATTCAATAATTTTGTTCCAAAGGAAGCATATCTCTTCATGTCCTAATTTGGAGAACTGAAACTTTTTTTCTTTTTTTGGTTTTTTTGTGGTACTGGGATCAAACTTGGGTCCTTGCACTTGTGAGGCAATCAGTGGCAACCCTGAGCTAAGTCCCCAGCTGATGTACTACTTTTGAGGTACACACAAATGGTGTACTTAAAATAGCATTCTTTGCAGTTATAAATTAAAAATCATTGTCTTCCTTCAGTAAATAGTAAGGTGATATTCATCTGCTTTTTCTAATGTCCTCCCTTTTACCTATGCCTCCATGTAGTCACTTTAAAATATGTCCTTTGGTACCAAAAAAACATGTCATTTAAATAAGTATAGGGTACAACATGAAATCTAACAGTTCTTTTATCTGAAATAATATCTAGAACAATCAAGGTTTATCCATAGCTTCTTTAAAGATACTTCTAAGGAATACAATCCTAGGACTCTTCCTTACAATCATTATTGCTGCCATCATGAATTACATGGAGACTTTTAAAATTATTATTTATAAGAAAAATTTGGTTTGGGGATTTAGCTCAGTGGTTCTGCTACCTGCCCCGCAATCACAGGGTCCTGAGTTCAATCCCTGCTACCAGAATAAAATGAAATAAAATAATTATTTATGATATTTAAAAGTGTGGTAGTCATAACATAGAATAACTCCAATTAGTATATTTCTTCATTTTCCATTTCACTCTTTAAAACATAATAATAAACTCTTTGTGAACTTTTATCCTGTAAATGACCTGATACGATACATTTGAACTTACAGTGAACTTTTGCATGAACTTTCAGTTATGCTGTGAGAAATATAACAGATGGAAAATGGGCAAATTTTTCACATATTTTTAGATGCTGCACTGTGACATGTTCAACAGAGACAGCAAAAGCCAGCTATCTCTTTCCACTGTTTACTTTGCTGTCTTTATTATCCTGATGCCTCTTTCTTTACATTCTGTGCCTCAACTGAGAGTTTTGCTGTATTGTTGTTTGACTGGGGACCCTGATTTCAAACTAGTTGCTCATATATCCATTTAAAGATGGAACTAATTGGGCCATAAAATATAGCACGCGTGAAAGGATTTATTGAAATGATAGCAATAATATTTAAACTTGTTCAGACTCCAGAAGCTTTTGAAGATCATTTCAGGCCTTAGACTGGTAATCAGCCATTATGTCTTACTTTGAATTGTGTGCAACTAGAAGCCCAGTTTACAATGCATGTTATCTACAGAGTCATCTGGAAAAGGAGAGAAAAACTAATTGCACCAGCTGTGGTACTACTACTCGGTAGTGTGAGACAGGCTTCTTAGTTATTTAGTCCTCGTGACTCCCTTTGAATGTGTGCATAAAGCTCGTTTTATGGGAGAGGAGAGGGAGACAAATGGACCTGCTTGCCCCAACGAGACACAGCTAAACTAAAGTTCAAGCCTAGGTCTTCAAGATTTGCAAATCTTTGTTCATTCAACAAGTTTGTACTTCCAGAAGCAAGAAAAAAAATATGTTCTTGGTCAGCTAGCTGCTAAAGATCAAAGTGCGATAAAGCTGTAATATTTTCAAAATCTGTGTTGTGAGAATGTGAAATGCTGATTTCCAGGCCTGGGATTTAGCAGTGGTTCCTCGGTTCAAGTCCAGGACTCCTCCAGAAAAAGAATTTATTTCTTTATTTTTATTACCCAGTGTCATTAAATAACTTACATTAAAAATTACTTCACAAAACTCTGAGTCATACAAAGATAATAAATAAGATTTCTGCTCCTTTTGAAAATGTTGTTTGCAAAAAAGATTACATGTCTATTACATTTACCAAATAGTGCAGAAATATATATTATATATTATTCTGCATCTCTTTTCTTACAATCAATTCTTCTTTATTTCTTTATTTATTTTTGTACCAGGGATCAAACTTGGGACCTTGCACTTACAAGGCAGGCGGCAGAATCACCGAGCTAAATCCCCGACTCCTACAATCAATTCTTATTAACACCTACCATATCCCTAGATCATAATTTATTTATCCTCAGTAGTGTTTTAGATATTATCTAGTTGAGAGGCAGGGCTTCTTAATAGACACAGATGTAGGAAATGGCACACGATTGGATTTAAAGATCAGAATGTGAGTTGCACTAAGCTGTAATTAATCCAGCTTTTCTAATAATTGATGTAGTGATGACAATAACGTGGATGGGTACATAAAATCTTTCCGTTACATAAAGATGTGCTCAGTGATCTTGCCAGTCATGGCGCTTCAGTAGAGAGCAGGGAAAAGTGTGTTACTTAATTTAAAGGACTTTCTAATATTCTCTATTTTTTAACATTTAAATTCATTTTACAATTTATTTATTTGTTCATTTTTTTTTTTGCAGTGTAGAGGTTCTAACCTAGGGCCTTTAATATTTTGGAAGGCAGCTATGCTCACCACTATACCACCAACACCAGCCTTAAATATTTTGAATAAACTTTCACTGATGTATAACCACCAGCCCTAAAGTTCATTTTTACTCTAGTCATTAGTTTATTTTTTAAAGTTTTTATTACTGTTTAAAGAAACACACAGATTTTTATTGGGTTTTTTTTGTTGTTGTTTTGTTTTGGTTTTGGTTTTTTGAGACAGGGTATCACTATGTAGTTGACACTGATCTGGAACTCACTGTGTAGCCCAGGCTGGTCTTGAACTCACAGCAATCCTCCTGCCTCAGCCTCCCAAGTGCTGGGATTACAGGCGTGCGCCACCACGCCCGGCTCAAACAGATTTTTATTAAAATAAAGGAGTGCTGTTATTCCACCCAGTGTGAAGGTGGAACAGCAAATGGATCTGTTTCTTTTATAAGATATTTTTTCTGTTATGATTTTATTATGTTTTTAAAGTTTGTAAGGAAGCACATGAGTTTCCCTTTGATAGTTGGTAGGGGATTTCATTAATGTTAAAACATTAATTTCCTGTAAACAGCAGGCAGAAACCCTGATGGTGGTAAAGAATAGCCCACAAACTGTCTTTGACTTTTTGGACATTAAATTGGTATAGATTAATTAGTACAGATAAATCAGTAATCTACGTATGTCTATTGGTTATAAATAAATTGGCATAGATTAATTAATGTAGATACATCCCAAAGCTTATAGTTACCAATACTTATGCAAAGATGACAATTTCTTAGATTTTGGGCAATCATTCTTTACCTTAAAATATAGGTCTCTTATCTTGACACCACAGTTATAAAGCACCATAGAGAAGGATTTTAGGATAGAGTTGGAAATATTAGTACATTAAACATGTGATTGACATGATATCAAAAATAATGAACATTTTAGACATGATACAGAACACAAAATTTAGGCATTTTTAAACATTGTAATTTTTTTATTACTTTTAAAAGGGCTTCTGAAGGTTTCAAAGAGACATCATTTCTAATAATAAATCCATTAGAAACCTATAAATTTAACACAGATTTCCATTAATATTGTGCAAGTACATTAGTTAGGGCTTTTTTATTGCCAGTAATAGAAACTCAAATACATAGAACAGTGTGATGGTCACATACAAACATAAACTTACATATTTTTGTCATATTTATCTTGTATCTTTTAAAATGTTTTTAACATTTGAGGCATTTCCTTATGATCTAAATTATTTCAAAAGCACTTCATACCATACCAGTATTTGCATATATCATAGTATAATTAATTTTTCTAATTTGTTTGAAATTTAGATTGTTTTTAATAGACTATTCCTAAACTCTCTGTCCAAGTACAATGCAAAACTTGATTGGCAACTTCGTAGCACTTAAATTTAAAGCCACAGTATTTCTCAATATTCTGAAACATAGCTAGTATGTATTTGTATTTTGTCACTTAGGTAGCAAAAACTAACAAAATTCAATATTGACTCAGAACTTTTAAGAAACCCTTTGGCTGTCCCCTTCCTTCCTTATCCTCTTTTTTTCTCTCTCCTTTCTCCTTTTCTTTTCTTTCTTTTTTCTCTTTCTTTGCGTCCCTTCTCCTTCCTTCTCTTTCTTTCTTTGTTTCTTGCTTGCTTGATTGTTGCCTGCCTGCTTGCCTTCTCTCTCGCTCTCTCTCTCTTTCTTTTTTTCTTTCTCTTTTGACAGTGTCTCTATATAGTACTGTCTTGCCTTGAACTCCATATGTAGCTTCAGTTTCCTGAGTGCCCATTTCTTAAACTAAATTTCAATTTACTTTTGAGTTGCTGAGATCT
>NW_022900950.1:67771029-67782463 GCF_012274545.1 Fukomys damarensis | reverse complement strand
TTGCTGTAGACTAGTTATTCTCCCATAGCTATTGCACACCAGAAGTTTTGGTGTTTTGAGTTACTTCAAAGCATGTAATTGGCCTGTTCTCTACCACATGTCCTTACTGAAAAATAAAGCTACACGTGGAATTAAAATGTGTCTTACTTTTTATGTATCGGTTCGATTTTCTATGAGATTATGCTTTTACTGTAGTCTCTTCTCATACCACAAATAAAGCCTTTCAAAGTACTCTGAAGAAAAATGAAAGGATGTTAATACAAAGAATAATGGGGCACCATAATTCAAATTTATCACCTCGGGCAGGCTTTACATATGTTAATTTTTAACAGAGAAGACTGAAAAGAGGCTATTATGAATTATCTTCCAAGTCACTTAAATGAAAACTTAGCTCCATGTCATGATATCTGCCACAAATACTTCAGTAGATACTATTAAATGAGTGAAACAACATATGATTCCAAAACATGAGAAAACAAGGCAAACAGAAAACAACAAACAATATGTTTTAAGTTAAAATCAAAATCAAAATCATAGCTGTGTAAATAATATTAATGTTATGGACTTCCATTAAAAGAAGTCTCTTGGAATGGATTGAAATCAATGCCTCTCGTGATGTACATTGAAGTAAAACAATAGATAAGGAACCAGAAAGAAAAGGTAGATGAGCAAGAAGTAGAGACAGAAAGTAAAACACAATAAAAATATAGGGAAAGAGTGAGATTTCATTGATAGAAAGATAAGATTCAAGTGGCATAAAATACGTCACCCACAATGAAGAGAAGATTGTCACTCACTTTCATGTCCTCGCTGTAGCACTGTGGCACTTAAGCTCAGAACTATTAGAACCTAAAGAGAAAGGTAGAGAAAAAAAATTCCTGAGACATTAGTATTATCAAGTTGACTTGCAAAGGACACAGAATATTAGAATATAATAATTCCAAGTTAACAGCTATAGATTGAACATTTTACTTCCTCAATTGTGCCCATACCTTGTCTCCAAGTACCCTTAAAACTAATTTTGGAAAGAAGGCACTGTACTATTTTCTAGATCAGTTTTTCTGTTCACAGGTAGTATATCAGAACTTTAAGGATGATGCTAAAAACCTCTAGCTCCTTAGAAATATAAAAGTTCTCACGTGTAACTGTTGGACCAAAGAGGAAATGTGTAATTCAAGACTTTTTAACAGATAAGAACACTGTGGCTATAACACATTAAGATGTGGTTTGAGGGTAAAGATATATCTGGAGTGATTCAGCCTCAAGGGACTTAGATTGCTTTGCTGCTTTAGCTGAGTTCTTACTGAGATCCACATCAGAACCAAGCATAAAGGAAGTTAGAATCAATCTAACATGAATGTATCAATTGATTTTATTTTTGAAGCAGGTATTTTGGAAGATGATTGTAATGTTCACACTCAAATGTCAGCACATATAAGAAATTTATGGAGTACAAATTAAACAAATTTAAATTAGTGAGAACAAGGAATTTCTTACTCTAGTGTAAATGAATGGGTTGAAATGCTTTTCTTTTTCTTTTTAATGTGGATTGAATCCAGGGCCTTTGCACTAAGCTACATCCCAACCTCAACATTCTGGAGTTACGGGATCACCGGTTTGCTCTACCACACCTGGCTTGACCTGTTCTCAATCACTTATGTATAAAATTATTATAAGGACCAATCCAGTTGCATATTAATGAGTTTTGAATTTTTTATTATTTTGATTGTACAATGTGTATTTTAAAAAATGTAAAGTTCTATGACAAGTTTATTATTCAACTTGAATCACATACTTGTGGTAGAAAACACTCCCATTCTCTTTTTTTCTTTTCTTATTCCATCTTTAGTATTTGAGTTATATTTAAACTCTAGGGTGGCACACATGATTTTCTTCAAAAATTCTTAAAGTTGTGAATATTTAAAATTTCAATGTCTAATTATTTCTTAATATATATTCTCCCTCTGGGGGATCAGTGAGACTGGGGATTGAAACCATAACCTTAAAGATGCTTAAGCTTGTACTTGATGCTGACTTAGATTTCCACTATTATTTTTTAACATTAAAAACACATGTAATCTTTCTTGAGGAAGGAGAGAACTCAACAGTAGATATATTATTTGAATCACTTCTTTAAAGAGTCTGTGCTTCGTGATTTTTGCAGCATTTTTGCAGCGTTACTCCTTTCATCTTACAAAACTCTGAAAGTGGCAAGACTTCTTTTGTTTGTGTATAGCTGCACGTGTGGTAAGGTCAAGGTACAAACTTAGAGTCAGTATAATATTATATGGAAAATTTTATATGGTGGATAAAACTCAGAAACATGAACCAGGTGTCAAAGTGCAGAGTTGCACTACACATAGAAATGTGTCCTCTGTTTCCCAGTGGTGCAATTGCAATATTTTAACTCACTAAATCATGTAACTGTATGTGGTACCTAAAAAGAAGGGTTATTGTGAAAGCAAATTACAGTCTGATTTTTAGAAGATATTCTTCACCAAAAGATATTTAGAACAGTGCCTCTGCCTATATTTCATTGTGTGACCATAAACGCTAATGTAGTCACATGACTAGTCAAATGGATTCATTGTTTGGCTCCAAGAGAAAGACTGACAGTAAATACGGTGAGAAAGGTAGAAATTTACTTTAATTACTGGTCTTATTAAAATAATTATGCCCCATATTTGTACATGAAGTGTTTCACATCTGATGCCACATTTGCTCATAATAGCTCTAAGTAGTTAGGAAACTGATAGGATCTGTACTTCCTGAAAGGAAACATTAAATGATGGAGAAATGAACTGACTCGAGAACAAGTGGGTATTTAGAACAGGAATCAGAATTAGGACTTATACTTCCACTCCTTTGCAGTGACCTTCCACATAACCACACATTATGAAGATGAATTCATATAATTTTAAATAAGACATTTTAATTTGCATACTTACAATTCTGTTTCAAATTACAAGAATTGATTCATTCTATTATAGTTTATCCATTGACTACAGACTATTTGTGGTATCTATACTCTTTGAAAGGAATTGAGTTATCTTAAGTTTTCATATATAATTTTATACCAACAGTCATGTAAAATAAAGCAATAGGTATCAATTAATTGAGCCAGAAGGGAAATGGATGAAGGGATTTGAAAAATACAACTTAAGCTATACTTCTAAATTTTCACGAATATGTGTCACATTGTTTTCCTCAGACAAAAACTGTTGTTAATTTATGTGGGACTAAAGCATTAATTTTAATAAGTCATTTTGCATGTATATGCATGGTGGCAATTATAAAAAATATAATAATAATCTCATAGTAATTATGAAAACTAGAGATATTTATGGGGTCCAGAAAAAACGTGTTCTCTCATGGCTTGCAAATCTGTGTCTTATTTTTAAGTTATGCGCTCAGTAACTTTTATTCTTCACTATCAGAACTCTTGAGAAGGAAACAAATTTTAGTTCACCATATACAGAAGTTTGTACTGGAATTTTTTTTTTTCCTAGAGAAATTCTGCAAGTTATAGGAATACAGTTGCTGGAGTAGATAACTATACACATTTTTATAGTTTTAGCCCTAAGAATCTCTGTTGTCTTATCACCGTCATTGACAACGATGTTTGTTAGTTAGTCTATCTGCACTTGGAAATGTTTGCTAAACTCCAGGACTCGGGCATCTTTCATAATCTTTCTGTGAGCCTGAAAAGAAAACATAGGAAAACCTTTAAATATTTGTTGATAATTTAATGTTTCTCACAGCAGGTGTTTCAAGTTTTGCCAAGTCTTTAGAAACCTACAGGAGTTATGGCAGTATATATTTGTATATTTGCTATTTGCCAAACAGTGTATGTAGAGCGGTGATTTCAGACAAGGAAACCTATTAAAGATTTGGTTTCTTTGGTATTTACACGTGTGCCTTACTTATTTCACTTGAGAATATATCCTCAATATGCATCCATTTTCCTATGAATGACTTCAATCTTTCATTCTTTGTGGCTGAGTAGTATTCCCTTTTATAGAAAAACCACATCTGCTTTATCCAATCTCCAATGGATTTGACAATGTGAAATAGGAAGAAAAGGGCTAAAGGTGTAGGGGAAGTGGGAAGGATAGGAGAAAGGAAATAAGGGAAAAGAAAAAATATGAGAAAATGAAAAAATGGAAATAAAATATTTGTAAATAGGAAAGGGAGGAGGTGGTGAAGGGAGGGCAGGGTATGGGGGAAAATGAGAACCAAGACCTGCCATGTAAAGGTACAAGATCCCAATGATGTGTGTAACTGTACTGAATACCTAAAATGTACCAGTAAACTCAATGAGAATAAACTCAATGAGAGAAAAAAAAAAAAAGATTTGGTTTCTTGGGAGCCTTTGTGCAGCCTCGTTCTGTGTTCTGGTTCCCTCTCTGTGGGAATCTCACGGCCTCAGGATGTTCTGAGCCTCTCTGATGCCCTCTGAAGGTGCTCTGAGTGCAAGGGCCCTTTCACACAGTGGAGGTGGACTGCTCACCATCTCAGTGGGTCTCTCAAAGGCTTCAGTTTAATCAGATGAGCTAATTTTCTCACGGGGACATAAAATTGGTTATACTTTAAATCTCTATATGGAGAAAGTGAGGCTTGCACAGGCAAAGCAGAAAAATGGGAACAGAGAAGGGCCCTTCTCTGGCTTGAAGGAAGAGAAAGTTTTCCTAAAATATTACTGTCATGAGGGAAATTTCTGCTCTGGATCTATTTCTAATGTCCCTTCTGAGGCCCTACCATTATACTAACATAAGCAAGATGATTTTGTAAATTGTGTATGGATAAGACACCCTATTTACAGTTTCTTAAGGGCACTGTCTTCTTCCATCTTAACTAACCTTTTGTCCTACATCTCTGTGAGGGTCCCTGTATTGCCCCCTGGCTTGCCAGTGTGGTCTCTACTCCCACAAATGCATCTCACTTTACTCACCCGGTGACTCTGAAGGTGGGGCCAGAAGTTTAGTTGCTGTACAAATGATCTTCAACACCCAGCAAGACAACCGTGTGTGTAGCAGAACAGACGAAGCTTGAAAGGCATGGAGTCTGTCGACTCTGAAGCCAGCAGCCTCCAACTGTTAGGCATGGAAGATTGGCTAACTTTGCAAATTTCAGAGGTTTGTAGACAGAGGTTTCAGTTCTTACCACCAACTAGTCAAGATGATAGCTTCTCCCCAGCAAGGATATACTGGACAATGAAGAGTGTATATCCATAGTAAAAGACAAAGTGAAACTATTTTTTCTATATTTCCATAAGAGATGAGTAGATACTCTTCCATGAAGAAGTAAGTTGTGATAAATTTCATACTGTCTCTGACACAGCAATCCAGCAGTGGAATGATAAATCCCAAATAGGATAAGGAGAGATAAATTTCACATTGAGTTCAGTTAAGAGTGATATTCCCTATGAACATAGTGGAGAAAAGATTTAAAGTTCTATATCTATGTGAAATAAGAAGAAAAGGTGCAAAGGGAAGGGAAATGAGGGGAAAGGAAAGAAGGGAAGGGAATTAATAGGAGAAAAAGAAAAAATGGAAACAAAGTCTTTGTAGATAGGAAAGGGTAGAGGCTTTGAAGGGAGGGCAGGGGAATGGGGAAACAATAAGAACCAAGATGGATTATGTAAAGGTGCAAATTTCCAATGATGAATGTCATTATGTTGTGTATCTGAAATGCACCAATAAAATTAATTAGAAAAAATATTTAAATTTCCTGCTGATTTGACAAAAATACTAACACCAAAAAAGTAGTGTAAAATTCATTGATATACCACTATAATTAATCATCAGTGAAAAAGTGGGTGAATGTTGTCATAAAATATTTGATTGACTTGCACAAGAAAGGAAATGCCCTAAAAATCTTACAGCTCATTCATGAGACAAAAAACTTAGACACAAATTTCCAATGATTCTAAAGATTTATATGACATAAAAGTGTGGTAAAAATAACCCGTTTCTTCCTCCAAACTATGTATGACAAAGAATACATTTCAACCTACTGTTCTGAAAAGAAAATAAAATATTTTAATATCTTTTCAAGAAATTGTATTTAAAAATTATTTGCATTTGTAAAAATGACCAGAATATACAGCCTAGAAATATAAGAAAATATATACAGTGGAGTGTTAGACAGTTGAGAAAAAATATACTGTTTCAATAGATTCTGTGATGATAGTGGGCATTTGTCAGCTTTGTAAAATTTATACCTCATTTCCTCTCATACTTTGTTTCCTATTTTTTTACTTTGTACAATTTTTCTTGACAAAGCTTCTAAGATGTATACTGACATTAGAGCTCACATAACCTGGACCTGTTCCACTTCTGCATAGTAGGGAGTCAACCTCTGGCTGTTCAATGTAACAAAGTTACAAAACTTTGTAAGAGTCTGCATTTCTTTGTCTCAGAAGTCAGAAAAATATTGAATCGTAGCTGGTCAGATGCCCTTCAGGGTTATGGGGCCATAAAAGAAAGGCCAAACTGGGCACCAGAAAGAGGAATTACATTTGAAGTTGTGTAGCAGTATGGATGTGCAGAATACAAAGTACTATCAGTGAAATATTTTTAATAACATATGACCAATCTCAGTCTTATTGAACATCATACTGTCCATTCATTTACTGTTTATTGGTGATTTAGGACTGTTATAGTGAATACATGAAGTGCATAGACTGACTCTCCCTTCCGTATTTATTAATCTGCAGACATGTAAAAGAAAAATGAAACATCCAATTTGTTTCAGTCACTAGCTTTTTGTTTGTTTTGGTTTTGAGTTTCAGATGCATCATGAAAAAGTGTCTAAGTGACGCTGAATATGGGAAGCATAGGGATTCTGCCATAACATTATTCAAATCTTGTTCCATGTTTTATGCTGGACCAAATTATACATACTATTTCTTCCAAGGGGATATTTACAAGACATAGTCTGCTTTACAGTTTCAGCAAGGAACGGCTTTTTAAACCTGGTGCACCACAGGAGTTACTGGCTTTCTTGATTCCAGAATCTGCCCCTAATACTCAAAACCCATTTGTCTCAAACGAACCACATGGTTCCCGTGCCATGCTCCCCAGAAGATGCAGACTCTCTCCTTGGTCCACACCCTGAGCAGACTTAGGCTTGCCTGGGTTTTAGACCACATGCATACAGCTGTAGGAAGATTGGGAGGTGTTTTTCATTTGCAGCTCCTATAATACGGAAAGGGTAAGCACCAAAGAAGTTCGAATGAGTACAGAGTAGGCCAGCTTACAGAGCCTGCAACAGATTTCTGCTTCCTGGCAGGTTCACTGTGGGGCTTTGGGTGAGATACTTAAACTCTCTAATCCATTTTCCTAATCCCTAATAGGAGGATTTTGAACCAAATAAATTCCAAGAGTCCTTACAGTAATACAATTCTGTGCCTGTACTAGCTAGAATTCTGGCTTCTAGTGGTGGAATCCTTACGTGAACTTGTGAGAGCAAGTCAGTAGAATTTAATCTACTTAATCTAACTGTGGGAAGAGCAGAGGTGAATGAACTTTGGGGGCCTTTGGCTCATAGGGTCTCTTTCTGCTTTCTCTATGCATTGACATTAGAAACCAGCTTCTCCTTGAATCCGAGGAGGGCTTCTCTCTCCCAGAATCTGTTTCTAAGATCCAGAAGAGCTCTGATTAGCCAGCGTTTGTTACCGTAAGTTCAGCGGTCTCTACCCAGAGAAAGAAAATCACATACGCTGTCATAAGAGTATATTTTGGGGTGGTCAGCCACCCTAGTCATTGACTAGTATATTTCTAAAATCTAGTGTGCCACAATATGTGATTGTGGGGCCTATTTGTGTTTTCAGACTTTTATTATAATGTGGGAAGATTGATGGGTGATGTAGACACCCTGATGACCTCCACCCAAATTTAATTCTGGAAATAAAAGTAAAGATAGTAGTATGGAATCTCACCTGTAAACAAACTACAGAATGGTTTAGGGAAATACCTGAATCCTAAAGCAGAGGAATATGGACCTTAAGATGGCTTTGTTTACGAGTGTTTGCCAGGAATTTTGCTCTAAATCATATTCCAAAGCCAAGTCATAAACAATTTGAAAGATCATTAGTAAAGTATACAACTAACCTATTTTCTTTAATTTCTTGCATACACATATACTTTTTTTTTGGAAGTTGACTGTGCGAAAATTTAGAAAATATTTTCCTTTGAAAAGTTACATTGTATTGAAATAAACAGTGGATTCTTGACTTGAGAACTCGATCACCTTCTGACGGTTGGTTGCAACTCAAATTGGCTGTAAATCAATACAGCTGAGATCTGGATGTTTACCTGGGTGTACACTATAGATAACAAGAGGCAGGTGCCTCTTCTCTTAACCTAATGAACCCAAGTTATTCATATGTCAGGCTATTCATAACTCGAGCATCCACTGTCTTGTGTTTGTGGCAATACATATGATAATAGGTCCTTTGATCTCATGGTTTATGAACATAGCTTGTATAACAAGAAAAATATCTACTATTTTCTTCTTGGATTCTAGAAATAGGTAACTCACCATAAACTTTATCCATGTAAAAAACATTTTTCATATTGATGACGCTTTATTAGCAATTATTGGAAAATGTGCAAAAGTTTCATCCAGTTAGTATTTTGGCATTTTGTTAATTTCTTGGTCTCATAATCTGAAGCACATGCATATTAAGTAGAAAAACTGATTGCAATAAATCCTGGCAATAATCTGGATGTTTCAATAATGTCACATTGTTATATCTGAAGTTGCCTGAAATACTGTTATATATATATATAAGGCTTTTATTTTTAAACTGTTTTAAGACTTGTTAGCCCCTGTTTTTGATGATTATTAATAATTATATGTTTTAGTTAAACTTTAAATGTCTGTAATAATACATTTTGTACCCTATTCTTCTTGAGCAATATATCTGTATCTAGCCAGCTATTCTTTCTGTGAATTTCTGTGGCACTAGCCAACAATTTCTACACGTCACAGCCAATAGAGGATTGCTCTTTTCTTTTAAAAGTAGAATGAATTCATTCCAATAAGTGGAATATAACCATTTTAATGAGCCATTGGCACTTTAATTACTATTCATTCAAGTATTGAAGTTCTTTTTCCCTGGTTTTATGGTGTAAGTTTGCCTGAATCTCAGAGGAGACTTTGGATTTGTACTTTGCAGCAATGGTGGAACTGCTAATACTCTTACAACTCTTAGTAAAAGACTGAGTGCATTTTACATAAAGAAAAGAATATGAGTCTTTAGTGGTTCAAGGATAGAGTGTAATGGTTTAGATCTAAAATATTCCCTACAAGCCTGTGTGTCTAATATGATTGGATCCTGGAGGTACTGTACTTATCAGTGGGTTTGTCTACTGATAAGTTCAGAAATTGTTGTGCTGTCAGGAGGTGGAGCCCAGTTGGAGATGGGTCACTGTGGATGTGATAAGAAAAGGTATATCTTTGTCCCCAACTCCCTTTCTCTCTGCTTCCTGGCTGCCATGGGTTGAGCCCTGTTTTTCTCTGCTGTGTCCCTGTGCCATTGTCTTCCTTTCTTGGGCCAAAATAAAGCTCTCCTCCTTAAGCTGTGGGCATCAGGTATTTTGGCCCAGCAATATGAAAGTGATTAAAAATTCAAGGAAGGAAAGAATTTCAAAGCTGTCTGAATGATCGTGATGTCAAGTGCTACAAAGAGGTCAAATAAGATAACTGAAGGCTTCCCTTTTGGTTTTACAAAAAGAATATTGATGTTGCTGGTGACCTTGGCAAAAATGCTTCCAGTCACATGGCACATGGCCATGTGAATCCAGATGCAACCATTTGGAGAATGGACAGGAAACAAAGAACTGAGATAATGAATGTTGACAGCTCTTTTATGAAAAATGTTAGTGAGAAAAGGATAAAGATAAGGAAGTAGCTGGGAAAAGATGGGAGATTAGGGGAGAGTTTCAATTTCCTATTTAATGTAGGAGAGACTTGAGTGTATTCAAAGTTTGGTGATGTGAAATAACCAGAGGAGAGCAAACTGCTGAAAGAACTGAAGAGGGATGAGTTGGGTCAAAAGGAGGAGGCCTCTCAGACAGTAGAAGATGAAAGGTCCCATAATTCTTGATAAGGGGCTCTCTTTAATTATATAAAGGAGGGAAGAGTGAGCTCAGTGGCAGTCAGGAGTGCTTCCAATTGCAAATAGCAAAAAGCTTAGCTAATAGTGCCTCACTCAAGCAGAGGTTTATTTTTCTCATAGAACAAGAAATTTTAAGTAGCCATTGCGGACATTGCTTCTGCGTATCAATTATGTCGGCACTGGGGTCGACATCACTGCACTTGTCCTCCTCACTGCACAGTGAGGAGGTTGTAAAGGAAGCAAGAAAGAGGAAGGGATGATGCTGGCTACCCTTGGTACTTTAATCAGGAAAGCATTTCTAGAGGCCTCCAGAATTCTGTTTCCAGGACTAGGTCTTGTGGCCACCTCTAAGTACAAGGGAGTCTGGGAAAGCATTTCATCCTCACGGGGGAAGGAACGATCTTCTCTACATACCTGAAATAAGAAGTCATGGCTGTTTTACTATTTCTCATTATAGAAAATATACTTTCCAATATGTTCTAAATTGGCATTTAAAGGGAATATAGATTGTTTTTGAAACTTATATTGTAAGTTACTATTTAGCCCATAGTTTTTTTTTTTCATCTGATATTTATCTTTGGCATCAGTGGAGACTGTTCTATCAATATTTGAGTTTCTCTTTAAGGAAAATTTGTCAGTGTGCTTCAGAAAACTATATTGAACAAAATCATTTTATTATAAGTATTGATTATTTTATTAAAGAGTAAGGACTTAGAATTACTCTTTCATGTCAGGAAAAAGAAAAGTATATGAAGGGACTCGTTTAGTTCTCTTTAAGGGATCTGTAACCCTTCTGAGCAGTAAATTCTCTCAGTTAATATCTTTGCTATTATTGGCACCTGGTTTCTTCATCCATTAAACAAAAAATGTATTGATCATCTTCATGAGCTAGGCACTACCCTTAGTGCTGGAGAGTCAGTAGTAACAAAAACAATAACACCCTCTGAGAGAGCTTCATTTTAGGTGGGAGAGACAGACAAACACATGAACACATCAATAAATCACAGATTTTAGTGAGTTTATGACTGAAAGAGGTGAGCTACTAGGCTAGAGCAATGGGGGAGGCTGCTCTAGTTGTAATGAGGAGGGATATCTCTGCGGAGGTCCCAGCCGAGCTGAAATTATGAGAGAATAGAGCTTTCCAGGGTGAAGGGGCGCATAGGACCCAGCCGAGGAAATTATGAGAGAATAGAGCTTTCCAGGGTGAAGGGGCGCATAGGAATGAGAGGCTGGATGTGATGTGTCTCGAGAGCAGAAGGAAGCCAGTGAATGAGGGGTGACAAGGAGGAGACAAAGCCACTAGGGGAG
>NW_022900950.1:67768847-67770987 GCF_012274545.1 Fukomys damarensis | reverse complement strand
TGACTCTAGGGATAAAGGGCTTCTCAGCAGTCCAGGAATGACAGAAGAATGATTCAGACTCAGATCCAGTGTAACTGTGCTAAGAAGTGTTTGGCTGGGAGGTAGCACAGCTAGAGGCCTTCTGAAAACCCAAAATAGAGAGTTTTTACTTCATAGGAGATAACAAAGAAGATCGCACTGCTTTTCTTTACATGAAGATAAGCTGTTTTTCTAAATCACGTTACTTGCTGACACCATTAAAACATAGAATATTAGAATCGGAAGGAATCACAGAGTCCAATTACCTGCTTTCACTCTAGCTTCAATGGGTAGAATTCAGGGAAAGCGTGTAATATCAGGAATATGAAAAGTGACCATGAATACTTTCTTGTAAAATTACAGAACAAATATTAATGTATTAAAACCACAAATAATTTTCTTAGGTTTAGAAAAAAACTAAGTAAATAAAATTCGACTAAATCTTGTCTGCCTGTAAGACATAAATCTTTCAACTGCCTAGACTTCTAAATAGCAGTGGAGTGACTATAGCCGTATCACTTCCTTCAGTTTTGAGCCTTGGTTGTCTTGATCTTGAAATCGGATTCCTTTGCCAGGATTTAGCGACTCAGAATTCTAAGACCTCCTAATGTGAACCAAAAGAAGGTACAACATACTATGATTTAAATCAGTCAGTTTCTGAACATTTAAGTTTAAAAGAAATTATAATCTTTATCTCCTAAAATGTTGAAAAATTCGGAAGGAGTAGAAGAGACTCAACAAGTAATGACTGGCATCCATAAGTGTCAGGCACTGAGAATATAGCAGTGATCAAAACAAACAAAACAAGGTCTTGCCCAAATGAAACTTATGCTGTACAGTGGAGGAAGGCCAATAAAAAGCAATTGTTGTAGTTACCTTAAATGTACCAATAAAACTGATTAAAAAGAAAAATGTCAGATGGTGATCAGTGTGGAGGAAAAAGCATAGAAGAGGTGTTCCATCCAGATGGAAAGGCCAGCAAGGACAAAAGTCTATGAGGTGGAAATACGCTGGATGTATGAGAGCAATGGCAAGAAAGGGCTGGAGTGGAATGGGTGTGTGTGGGAGAACTAATGGGCAAACCATGCAGGCCACATGGATCTTTGTGAAGACTTCCACCTTTGCTTTGAATTAGGAAGCTATGGGAAAGTTCTAAGGAGAGGAAGAATATGGCTAATCAATAATCAGTACTAAACATGAGTTGACAGTACTGGGATGTGTATATGTTTGGTTGTTGATAGAATTTTAAATATTAATGCTATACTTCTCTTGTATGAATTTTGTTTGTGAAGAATCATAAAACCATGTGAACCAGATAAGGGGAATATGCAATAGGGACTTACAGTTGGGAGGTTAAGCAGAGTTCAATAGTTAGAAAATAAGAGAACCCCCTCTGCTGACCTTTGTTTCACATTAAAATGACCGGAGTTTGACACTAAAATGACATCTGGTTAAAACAGCTTGAGATTTCAAAGTCCTTGAGTACATATAAATATTATGACTGATCTCACAAGTGTGCTGCAAGACATTTTAAGAAAGGTCCTTAGCTTAACTATTTGCTACATTCTCCCCTTTTGGTTGAAGAAAATGTCGCAAAATTTTTTTATCTTCTGGGTTTAGAGGAAATAGAATAATTAACAACGCATATTTGAACTCAACAGAACCATGATTAGAGGTCAACACTGTATATGTAAATCACATCTTTGTGTACAGCCTGAAGATTCTGCCCCAAATTATCTTCAGATAATGAGATATGAATAGTAATAGTATATAAAATATAAACTAAAAGGTATTTTTGCCACTCCCCTTTCTACAACAGAACATGTTGAGGCAAGGCAAGCTCTCTGAAATCCAAAGTTGCATCATGGGCAAATCCTTTCCTTCACTCTACTGGCAACATTCCACAGGGCACATCTACCAACAAGCTATTATTGGCACTGATTTCTTTAAAATTTTCTCAACTTTATCTTTAAAATGTCCTTCAAGTTACTTTTTATCGGAAACCTTATACATTAATTCTTTAGTGTCTTTTGTGCAATTTTCTATGGGTAATGAAAACTTGGGATGATTGAGTAAAAAGAATATTAAGCTACAGTGATAAAAGTCAGAATGATATAGTTTG
>NW_022900950.1:67744246-67768169 GCF_012274545.1 Fukomys damarensis | reverse complement strand
GATGTGGCCCAGGCTGGCCCTGAGCTCTTGGGCTCAAGCAATCATCTTGCCTCTGTTTCCCTAGTAGCTAAAGGTATACTCTTATTGAGATGATAACATGGATGTAGTTTAGACATTCAAGGAGAGAAATACATTGGAAGAGTCAAAACATGGTCACCAAGGGCTTCTCCACTTAGGGTTCTTCTGTGTTATCTCTCTCACCTTATGTTAAAATCCAGTCCAGGATTGTATGACCCTGCTTGGGCTGGGCTCTGTCTGCCATTCTTCAGGGGGCTTCTGCTCTTTTTCACTCACTCCAGCTCCACTTTCAGTCCTCTAAGGTAGCTTATCTTCCACCTCGGCAGTAGGAAAGTGCACACACATTTGTTTATGTTCTTCCCATTGCCTGAAACACTTATTCACTTCTTCATCAGCAATGTCCTCAGAGAAAACTCCAGTCTAAGCACAGTTCCCTTATTAGTCTCTCTCATGAAAGGATAAAATTATGTGTTTATTTGTATGGATTTTTAGTTGGTATCTACCTGCTATACCAGTGTTATAAGTCTAGGATAGTAAAAATGGCATTTTGTTGAGATTCAAGAGGTATGAATTCTGATCCTACTACTGCATAACTGTGATCTCGATATACAGACAGGTCACTGGAATGTGCCAAAACCTTGTAATGGCCTTGCCACACCCATATGTGTGTGTGTGTGTGTGTGTGTGTGTGTGTGTGTATGTATAGATATAGATGTAATTATATCTGTCTTTCTATTTAGATATATAACTTTTTTGGTCTAGTACTTGGAATTAAACCCAGAAGCTCATGCATGCCAGGCAAATGCTGTACCACTGATCAACACCTGTGGCCCTACTTGCCACAATTAAGGCATTCTGTGTTTTATCCAGAGTTTGTAGTTTGAATTATTAGTTGATAAAGTTCTCATTTCATTTTTGTGTTTATTAAGCGATAAATCCACTAGAGGTTGTAGACTGGCAAAAATAAAGAAACTCTTAGTTCTGTTTTGTAGATCAAGTAAGAAGGTTCTGTTTAAGGAGAATACAAATAACAATAAATTCCCTTATTTTTCCATTCTGTTTGGGATTTTGTCCTAAAGGAAGTTGTCCTCAAAAAACTATCAAAAAGTAACCTTTATAATGCATTTTTAAAAATTTGTGTTCAGTTTGTGTATTTATTTATTTGTTTATTTGGTGTGAAGATTGAACCTAGGGCCTTAGACATGGGATGCGAGCACTGTGCCACTAAGTTGTATCTGCAATCCCTTTTGCAATATTTTTTAAGGTTTCTCTTATCCCTTAAAGTAGTTAATTCTAAAAAGCAACATTTTAGTGGTAAGAATGTATTGACTAACTACAGTTCTATTTGATTAAATAAATGTGATGAAAAAAATTTTTTAGCATGTTTGGATGTGATAATAATCAATTTGCTCCTATCTTGTAAGAATGTTTTAATGTCACATTACTCCTTTCTTTATTCTTTTTTTTTTTTTTTTTTTTTTTTAATTGAACTTGGGTCCTTGCGCTTGCAAGGCAGGCCACCGAACTACTGAGCTAAATCCCTGGCCCACATTTCTCCTTTCTTTATTGATTATTGCTTATGAATCAATATGGCCATTGTTTCAACTCATGTTTTCTGAAGACCCTAAGAGTACTTTATATTAAAAATGTAAGCCTCCAGTATAATGCACCACCCTGTAATTATAATAATTTAACAAACTCTTATATGGCTAGGAAATAAATGCTTTATGTGTTTGCTTTTCTTCCATGCCTGGTTTGACCTCAGCAGTTTGAGGGTGCCAAGAAATACAAGTTTTGTGATGATAAGCTAAAACAAGTCTTTTATGTTATTCCCCTCAGCATTGTGTGTGGGGCAAGGCAAGAAAGAGCAGGGCAGGTCTAGCGATCAAAGGCATGACCTTCAGATACATCTTGTTCGTTAACTTTCCTAGCTTCCCTTGGAATGAAGCTGGCCTTATCTGAGCTGATCCAAGATGAATTAGACAGGTAAATAAAGGGTAAAGTTCTCAGCAGATATGTGACTTTTCTAGAAACAGTTTACAGAGCTGAGCTAATCATTTTTCCAACCACCAGTTTACAACAGGGAGAATTTGATTCATTGCCAAATACAGGAGACTTATTTGGTGTCACTTAACAAACTTAGAAGAAGCCAGTCACCTCATTCTGGTGAGTACTTCTCCTACCAGAATCCTTAGTTTAGACAGTTTACTTGGTAGCTCTTTCTGTTTTGTAGAAAGTAAGAGAAATTCTTATACTTAGTGGCATTTTCACACTGCTTTGTGTCCTATGTTTTTGAGATGCAAGATACGATATGTTCAGATTACCTGACTTTCGTAGGTATTGATGTCAGTTTAATTAGAAATGCCTCTCTGTCTAAGTCAGATAAGGTTTAAAAGGACTTGAAAGAGTTTTGTGTCCTATTTCTTTGTTTATCTGCTGAGCCTTGTCCAAGGGTTTCACTCCTATATCTTCTCCAGAGCTGCCCTCACCGAGGTCTTCCATTTCCTTTATTTTGCATTACTGTCATTTTCCTACTTGGGTTTGAACATAATTTGGCATGATTAATGCTCTGACCTTTCTTGACTAGGCTCCCATAGATGTCTGCATGGATGTCTCCCCCCTCATTGTCTGATTCTCTTTCCTCTCGGCTCCTCTCTCCTCTTTTCTCTTCCCCACTCCTAACTATTGCCGTGCTTCAAGGCATGACCCGTGGACTGCTCTTATTTTATAGCTATACTTGCTCCCTTGATGGTCTCATCCTATCTTTCACCTTTAAATGCTTCCTATATGTTAAGGGCTCTTCAAGTATTTATTCATCTCCTATGCCTCTCTGAGACATCATTCTTATATATCAGTTATTTATTTAACTCCATTTGGGTGCCTCGTAAACCTCTTCCAAGGCATGACCCGTGGACTGCTCTTATTTTATAGCTATACTTGCTCCCTTGATGGTCTCATCCTATCTTTCACCTTTAAATGCTTCCTATATGTTAAGGGCTCTTCAAGTATTTATTCATCTCCTATGCCTCTCTGAGACATCATTCTTATATATCAGTTATTTATTTAACTCCATTTGGGTGCCTCGTAAACCTCTTCCAACTTCCAAATACAACAGTGGTAGCTGCACCAGTGTCTTCAAAATACTGACCACTTTTCAGCATCCACGCTGTTGCCATTCTGGTCCCAGCTGCCATCACCTCTGGCCTGCTACAGTCATCTCCAAACTGATCTTGTTTCTTTTTCTACTTCTCAATAAATCAAGATTCTTTAAATATGAAAGCCAGGTTATGTTATTCCTTTGTTCCAAATCCTCTATGTCACATAGGCGGAGTAAAAGCCAAAGTCCTTAAAGTGGTACAGTGTGCTCTGCCTGACTCTGTGCTCTGGCCCTCTTCTGGGGCTCCATGTGCTGCCGCCTCAAGAGCGTCATCCTCTGTCCTCCCCTCAGCCCCTTGCTCATCCCATCCTTGCTCTCTCCAGGTCTTCTTTTGCAGGTCACTTTCCCAAAGAGAGGGATCTGATCAACCTATGGATTACTGGGTCTGTAACATTTCCTGTCCCTCTTCTCTGCTTGATTTTTCCTGAGAGCACTTGATCCTCATCTGACCTACAACTTGTTTTCTTTATTATCCACTTCTCTCTTATCCTTCCTCTGAAGACTCAGATATAAGCCCTCTGAGGGCAGGAAACTTTATGTTCAGTATTGTAATACTAAAAGTGTCTGCCATAGAGTAAGTCCTTAGTAGATATTAGTAAACTGAATACATGATTTTAAAAATGTTTGCACTTCTGTATATCTTGAGGCGCATTTTGTAGCTAAGAGGCAAAACTTAGATATCACATAAACTTTGTTTTGTTTGTTTAATCAACTATTTAGCAAACATTGAGTATCTGCTCAGTGGGAGGCACTTTGCTTGGCATTAAGGATAGAGAGATGAGTACACCATGTTCCCATGATCTTAGAAGCTCACGGGACTCCCTCCATTTAAGATTCGATTTCACAATATTTGATGTATGCAAAAATAGAAGTCACTTGTCAGCAAATAAAGAATAATGAATTTTTGTGTTCCCACTGTTATGGCTTGTATCTAGGTGTCCTCCCCAAATCCTCACGCACTCATAGTTGGGGCTTTTGGGGCATGGCTGGATCATGAGTGTGTGATACAGAGATTAAGGATGTGTGGTACTGGATTAGCCCACTAATTGTTTTAGCATCATTGTGGGTGTGATTGATGGGAAGGCCCACCATGGGTGAGGTGTGGCCCAGACAGAATACAAAGGCAGATTTGGTGCTGCTATGGCTGCTTTGCTGCCTGCTACCTCCTGCCTGTTCAGCCACAGACTATTTCTTCTCTGTGAGGATGGCAATAACTTACCCCTATTATAAATGGAAATAGTCCCTCCGGGTTGGCTCTGGTTATGTTGAGATCCTTTGACCTATATGGTGTGTAACTAGCAGCAAAATCACTGGGTCTTAAGTATATGAACATCTTCCACTTTACTAAAAATGTACTTGTTCTCTGAAGTAACTCCTAGTGACTCCCAAGTTTTCTCAAGTGTTTAGATCAATTTATGTTTCCAATTATCAATATGGGAAATTTACACTTCCTTATCATATGTGTAGTTTTTAGTTCTAAGTAACACTTATCCTAAGTTACAGTTTTTTGACCTCAACATTTGGCTGTTAAAGAATGTAACTTACCTATGCCCTAATTCCTTCTATACCCTCTCCAAAATAGGGCATCTCTCAGCAAACCCAAAGTAATATAGGTATAGTATCTCATGCCTGAATGCAAGTATAATATCTTCTGCCATTTCCCCCTATGTGTTACTATGACTCAAGAAGTACATAGTTAATCCCAGCCCCTCTCTCGTAAGCCCAGAGATATCTCTCTTTGTCTCCCATCAGCCTCCTTCAAATTCCCCAGACTTCTGGGGAATTCAGAACTTGAAATAAAAAAATCTTACAATCTGAATTCCTGGATTCATAGAGCAAACTTGTAGTGGGATATATGTTGCCAAGTCTGTTAGTATTAGTCAGAGTGATAACAGCTTGTCCTTTACTCTTCTGATTATAGCTATAAAGCAATTATTCCCACCATAATGCCAAGAATCACCACAACTCAGTTGCTTCCATTAACAAGCAGTTGTTTTCATGCTCATGGTGGACTTCAGCTGGATGGGGGAGCTCGGCTCCAAGTTCTAGGGTAACTGAACTTGCCTCTAGCCTTCTGGGTGGGTTCAGTATGGCTCCACATGTTTTCCCATTTGGAGGATAGGGCGGTGGCCAACCAGGATCATCTGTTTTCCAAGTATGTCACTAGAGCACAAGAGTCTACCACTCTTTCAGGCATATTGAAAGCTGCTGCTGATATCACAGATGCTAATTTTCCAGGGGCCAAAATATGATACATGGTTAAGCAAGAATATGCAGTCACTTCAGGGTGAAGGTGGAGGGGACAAAAAATTTGCTGAATACTACTTCAGTTAAAAGGTCACCTATTTTTATAGTAAAACAGTTTGTGATTAATAGAACATTTTTGGCCTTATGACTTTTGTCTCATTGCTGAGACAAAATACCCAACACTCAAAGTTAAAGGAGGAAAGGCTTATATTGTTCCCAGTTTGTAGAGATTTCAGTCTTTAATCAGCTGGGTCCAAGGCAGAGTGGCACACAGAGGAGAAACAGTTCATGGAGGACAGAGACAACCAAAGCAAACAAGGGAGAAAACAAGCTTCTTTCTGTCCCTTATATTGTATTCAGGCTACTGGAATTAGGGCGTAATCAAACCAATCAGTGTACTGTTTTAGTAACCAGACATCCTTAATCCCAGCCTCACAGACTCTAGATTCGGCCACCTCTGATGGCTTTGGGGAGATGTCTAGTTCCAAACCACAACAATGACCAAAGCAAAGAGAATTTATCAAAAGTGACATTAAGAATCAAGGGAATAACTGGAACTGAAGGCCTTTTGTAGAGACATACAGGTTGTTCTTTTCTCTTACCAAGCACACTCATTCTGCCCATTGGGTCTTGGTTTCTCTGTGGCAGCAAAGATAGCAGAACTGTTTTGTTTGATGTCTGCACTCAGGCATTTCTCCAAGGGAATATAAATGGAAGAAGGAACTTTCTCAATTCTCCCTCACCCACCATCTTCTACCAAGGCGCTCAGACCCAACATTTCCAGTCATCGCTTTTCCGAAGCACACTGAACTTATGAAACTTGCTTGCTTCTCTTCCTTATGTACATTAGTTTAATAAATCAAGATGTATTTGTTATAATGAGGCTGTATGTTAGGAAAAAGGAATTGAAACTATTTTCTTTTTTAAGACATCTAACAATAGAATGGATAAACTCACATAACATTTAATAGAACACTATACAATAATGAAAATGAACAAATGATACTTATATTCAATAGAATGCATGTATCTCATAAAGTAATGCTGAATGTAAGAAGTAAAGCACAAAAGAATGTGTACATAATTCCATTTATATAAAGTAAAAAAGCAGGCAAAACTAAATTAGTGTTGAGGGTGCTTAGAAGTGGTAAAACTGTAAAGAAAAGCAAAGATTTCCCCCCTCTAGCACTGGCATTGAATCCAGGGCCTTTGCATTGAACTGTATCTCCAGTCCTTCTTTTTTTTTTTTGTTTTGGTTTGTTTTATTTTGAGACAGGGTTTCACTATGTTGCTTAGGCTAGACTAAAACTTGTGATCCTTCTGCCTTATCTTCCCAGAGTGCTGGGATTACAGGAAATTATTTTCTCAAGTCAGGACATGGATTATCTGTTGCTGGGGAGGGAGTAGAAATGTTTTGGAGGAGGTCAGAGGGAACCCCCTGAAGGCAAGGCAGCGATCTCTTTGCTGACATTACGGTGGTCGCTTGAATTTTGTTTTGTGATAAATTATTAATCTGAACATGTATGCTCCTTGAAGTTTTCTCTGTAAATATGTCATTCTCTTGTCACTGAATAAAAAACCTCCAGGTATCTGTAATTTAAAGGAGGAGGGGTTTATTCTGACTCACGCTTTTAAAAGTCTATAGGAGGCCAGTTTCAAGGGACGGCGGAAGGGGGAACACAGCAAAGCTGCTCACCTCATGGATGCTGGGAAGCAGAAAGTAAAGGGAAAAGCTATGAAGGGAAAAACACTCACAAATCATGCCCCCAGTGGGCCACCTTTACACCTTGCCTTCTCACAGAAAATCAGCTATAACACCTCCATAATCACTTTCCCAAATCCCTGCCTAAGACAGCATGAGGCTTCGGGGGACATAAACCATAGCATTCTACCCCTGGCCCTAAAAGGTTCATGCACTTTTTTTTTTTGGTACCGGGGATTGAACTCGGATCCTTGCGCTTGCAAGGCAGGCCACCGAACCGCTGAGCTAAATCCCTGGCCCTCATGTGCATTTTTTAATGCAAAATGAATTTAGTCCATTTTTAAGTTGCCAAAGTTTTTACAGTCTAAGCATTCATGAAAAGTCCAAGTGCAAAGTTTCCTGTGAGACTTAAGGCAAACTCTTAGCTGTGTTAAAAAAAAAAAAAAGTTAAACACTGTCGAAATACAATGGCATAGTGCCAATATTCCCATCCTAGAGGAGAGGGTAGAGGACTGGAAGCCAGTGGGACAAAAGCAAGACTGAAATTCAACAGAGCAAACACCAAATCCTGTAGCTCCATGTCCCAAGCCCAGGACAAACTGTGGCCTGATTTCTCCAGCACTGTTGGAGATTGCAGCTGTCATGGCTAGCTTTGCTCCTTCCTTATGGCTTTCCTTGGGCATTCCATGTGTGTGGCTTCTCAAATTTTCTGGGGGTCTCCACTGCACTTTAGGCTTCACTCTCACAGCTCCATGCACTGTCCTCTCACTGCCTCACTGCTGAGCCTCTCGGGTCTTCTTGTGATATCTAGGTGAAAGCCTTCTTGACTCCAGAACTCTTGTATTTTATATGCCTATAAAACCAGGACCATGTGGATAACCTCAAGGTCTGCCACCAGCTCTGCCAATAATCAGGCTTTTTATTTTTTTTAATCATGGCTACACTGGACCTGAGTGCCTGGATAGCTGAGCTCCAGGAAACTCTTTCCTAGCCAGCCTTGAATGGGATGAGTTCCCTGGGATTCTCTTCTCAAAACAGTCTTTCATTACAAATTAAAGACTTCCAAAGGGAGTCTTGCTGATTCCCTAGGATGCCCTCAAAACATACTTTCTATTTTCCTGATGTAAAGTACTTGGTTTCTCTTTAAAGCTAATGTTTTAGTAACTAATCTCTCCTGAGCCAAAGCTTTTCAGGCCACAAATTTTCAGGAGCTTCCTCTCTGGTGAAACTCAAATTTTTTTAGATTACCCAGCTGTACTATCTGCTTTAAAGTCTTCATGTAGAGTTGGCTAACAGCTGCTGACAATATCCATGCCACAGTTTCAACACTGGTCTACCTTGAAATTTCCCCTGCCTGATTAATTACTCCATTGTCCTTAATCTTTCACTTCCACAAAGTCTTAGGACATAAGGAAAATGTACATAAATTTTCTGCCACAGCATAACACACATGGCCTGGAGTCTAACTGCGCTGGATCTTGCGGAATCCACGCCGCAGCTCCCGACTGGACAGCAGTCACCGCCTCCACAGCCTGATACCACGGGGCTCCTCTAGGCACAGGGACCCTCCTCGCATGCGGCCATGGCCGGGGATTCTCCGCATCCTGCCTGCCCGCAGCTCGTGGCGCTAGCCTGCCTGCTCCTGAGTTGTCACGCACTGCGGGGAGAGGTACTCTTGCATGGGAAAGGGCACTCCACCTGCCCGCCTGGGGAGCACTTGAAGACAGTGGCCCCGCGGGTCTGGCGTCCTGATCGCCAACCCCGAGCTCCGGGTGCCCCCGGGCCGCTCGCTTTGGCTAGACCTGCTGCGGGACCTGGTGATTCGCGTGCAGCCCGGAGACCAGCGCGAGGTGACTGTGCTGGACGTCCAGCCCCTGCACCACGGCGCGCTCTCCCCTCGCCACCTTACCTGCACTTTCGGGGCGCGCCAGGTCCGCTACACCCACTTCGGCTCTGGAAGCCCCAGGCTCGCCAGGGTGCGGCTCCAACTGCGATAGGAAGCCCCGGCCTACACGCGGGTGCTGCCCTTCGCCCTGGTGATGAAGGCAGTCTTGTCCCTGCTGGAGCTGGTGACGTGCCACAGGCCTCTGACTGTGCTAAGGTGCGGGGTTGGAGCCAGGCAGTCGACCGGAGCGTGTTGGGTTTTCCTGCCCCGGAGGCTGAGCTCGTGGCCACCCGCACGTGCCGGTTCACCCCACTTCCTCTCGAGAGCGCCCCCCTGCCCAAGTTCTGGCACCTGGTGGACGCCTTGGAGACCCCAGTCCCCAGGGCCAAGCCAGTGGCCTGTGAGGCTTTTATCCGGTCCGGCGTGCTATACCAACACACTGTGATACCACCTCCTCGCCCAGCAGAGACTATGTGCCCATGTTGGTGGAGCTGCTCCGGCCACCGGGGTGTCAGTGAAGGTACTAGCCAGGGAGTACTTCCAGCTGCCCATAAGGATTGGGAAAGGAGCCCCCAACACGGTGCCCAGGCCCAGCCTCGCGGCGCTGAGGATGCTGGAGGTTGATCAGTTTGTGCTAACGGCCTTGACCTCTGACGCACTGGCTGCAGAGGACAACGAGTCAGGCCCTGAGGAGCTGGTGTTCAGCATTCTTAATCGACCCGCAGCCCCACCAGGACACCAGAGTCAGCAGGGCTATGTGATCCCCTGGGCCCTCCAGTCTCCACGCGAAGAGAGCTTCGGGAGCTCAGAATTGCTTATCGGCCACCCGCGGTGAGCTCCCTGGGAAAACTCGTCTTCCAGCTGGAGCTGGAGGTGATGGACGGCGCCGCCTCAGATCCTTTCGCCTTCAAGGTAGTAGTGAAGCCCTAGAATGCCCTGGCTCTGGTGGCTAGCTCTAACACAGGACTACTGCTAGCTCTAACACAGGACTACTGCTTTTTGAAGGTCAATCCAAGGCTCTGTCCAGTGCCCATAACCTTCCAATCAGTGACAAAGATAGTCTGGAGGAGGTGAAAATCGTTGCAGTCGGGGGCTTGAGACATGGGCAGCTGGTGGTTCTTGGGGCACCTACTGGTTGCCAGTATTTCACTGCTGCAGACCTGGCAGCAGGGCGAGTGGTGTACTAGCATGATGGCAGTGACACCAACAATGACAACATCGTCTTTCAGATGGAGGATGGGCACCACTATGTAGAGTACCTCCTCCCCGTCACCATCGTACCTGTGGACGATGAACCCCCCGTAGTCATTGTCAACACAGGGCTTTCACTGACCCAAAGGCAGGTGGCCCAGATCTCTCCCTTTGTCCTGAGTGCTACAGATAACAATTCTGACTACTCAGCCATCCACTTTGTGCTAGAGGATCAATCCCTGTACGGAAATGAGGGAGAGTGGCATCTGGCCTCTGGTTCCTGCCACTCAGGCCAGCACCTGGAAGACATGCTGCTGAGGCAGGCTGAACCACCCCTGTCCCCTCTAAATAGTGACTGGCATTATGTGGAAAAGAAGTACTCTATGAGATGGTGGTGACTGAGTGGCTGCAGAGAGACATCATGGAAGGAAGACTCTTCTACCTCCATCTTGGCCCACACAGCCCTCAGTTTGTGGTGGCCCACCTATCCTTCCAGGTGGAGGATGACCATGACGCACCCAATCTATCCAACCAGCACTACTTCACCCTCCAGGTCCACCCAGCAGATATGCTGAGTCCAGAGCTGGATCATGGAACTACTCTACAAATGACTGTGCATGAGTACCAGCTCACTCAATTCCAGAAGAAATTCCTCCAATATGTTGACCAGGACTCAGATGACCAGACCTGTGGTACACCTTACTGACACCCCCAATGGACACAGATAGCAACCACCAAGTCCAGGCTGGAGAAATTGTGCTCACTGATTCACCAGACCTACCCATCACGCACTTCACCCAGGCCCAGGTAAATCACCACAAGATTGCTTACCAGCCCCCACACAAGAAGCTGGGTATTATACCTTGGGTTGTACAGTTCACCTACCAGGTGCAAGATGCTATAGGCAATAGTGCACTAGGCAAGTTCACAGTATTGCTGCAGCCTGTGGATAACCAGCCTCCAGAAGTCATCAACAACGACTTCACCATCTCAGAGGGAGACAACTTTATCCTCAGTACTAATGAGCTACATGTTATAGACCCTGACACAGACATTGACCAACTTGTCTTCGTATTAATCCGGGGTCCCCAACATGGTTACTTGCAATACTTTAAAAAGTGTATGATTCCAGGGGACTCTTTCACATGAGCGGATATTATTAATGGGAGTCTCTCTTACCAGCACAACAAAGACTGGGCTACCAGTGAAATCTTCCATCTGGAGGTAAGTGACGGGATGCACCATATACCCATCACTGTGAAGATTTCTGTGCATCCCACTATGGCTGACAAAAGTCCCAAGATCTCTACCACAGATAGTCCATCATTGGATATTTCCATAGATATGCTAGAGAATAGAGCCACTGAATTCACCATAGGTGCTACTTATGGCAGAAAGGACATAAATGACTTGATGCTGTCTTACATTGTGGAAAAGAGCCCCAAACTGGGCACTATTCTGGTGAATGATTTGCCCAAAGAAAGATTCACCCAAGAAGATCTCAACAGTGGGGCAGTAACCTATGTCTACACTGGAGGTGAAGTTGGTTTCCACAAGCAGCATGATGCTTTCAGCCTCATCCTCTCTGAGGATTCTTATTCACTGGGTAACAGGAGACAGCAAAATGAAGAAGGTTCAGGTGCAAGTGACTGTGCTGCTGGTGGACAATGACATTCACAAGGTCTTAATGGGAGAGTCCTTTATTGTCTGCAAAGGTGAAAAGAGCCCCTTGACCTTACAGCATCTCAACATTGAAGATGCAGACACTCCTAATGATGAAATCCTATGCACAGTGACTGGGCAGCCAACCTCTGGCTACCTGGAGAACATTGCACCAGCTCCTGGTTGAGAAGTATCTCAGGCTGATAAAGCCATCAGTTCCTTCTACATCAAGGTTATCCGAGAGGGACATATCAATTACGTACAGAGTATCCACAAGCAGGTAGAACCACAAGCAGATCAATTCACATTCCATTGCTCTGATGGCATCAATTTCTCCCCAAATGTCTTCTTCCCTATCATCATCTTACCTACCAATGATGAGAAGCCTGAGCTTTTTGTCCATGAGTTTCTGGTATTAGAAGGGATGAGCCTGGTCATAGATACCCCACTGCTCAATGGAGCAGATGCTGACCTGCCACCAAATCAACTTCACTTTCAGCTCACAGCCCTCCCTCGCCATGGACAAATCATACAGCAGCTGACCACAGGTGACCAGCCTGTCCACAGTTTTACCTTACAGGAGATCCAGGAGGCATCCACCATTGTGTATGAGCATGATGACTCAGACCGCCGAGGACAGTTTTGAGGTCTGGCTGAGCGACAGCAAGCACACGGCCCACTAAAGGTACAGATGGTGGTGATCCCAGTGAATGATCAAACCCCTCAGCTGACCATCAACAGTGGGCTGGAAATAGAGACTGGACACTCTAAAGTTATCACAAATTGGGTTCTCAAGGCTACAGATCTTGACTCAGATGATAAGAGCCTCAGTTTTGTCATCCATTCTGGGCCTCAACAAGGGCTTCTACAGCGACTGAGAAAACCATCTCACTTCGGGAATGAATTTTACCCAGGATGAAATTGACAGAGGCCTCATCTGTTATACCCTCACAGGCCAAGAAGGAGTTGTCGATCATACCAAGTTTGATGTAACTGATGGGGTCAATCCTATAACAGACCAATACTTCTATATCGCTATTGGCAGCTTAAACAGGGTCTTTCTTGGAGTAGTCAGCAAAGGGATCACCTTGATGGAAGGGGACAAAATGACTCACCAATGAACGGCTTAACACAAGTGACACCCACAGCCCTAGTGAACAACTTCACTTCAGCATTACCCAGGCTCCTGGCCTGGGCCACTTGGAATGTTCCCACCAGCCTGGGGAGTCTATTGCCTCTTTCACTGAGCGTCAATTGGCTAGCAAGAAAATATACTATGTACATATTTCAAATGATGAGATAAAGAGGGATAAGTTTGAGCTCAGAGTGTCTGGTGGTCATGGCTCTGTTTTTAGGACCTTCAGGATCTTCATCAGGGATGTAGACAACAGGAAACCTATCTTGACCCTCCATAAACTAACACTGCAGAGAGGGGACAGCAAATTGTCCTTTTGAGTTGACAGTGAAAGACAAGGATATGCCAGATGGTTTTATTCTCTTTACAATCACTGAGGTCCCTGTCCATGGTAGGATTTTATATAATAATAGCAATTCTGTGACAACTTTCACCAAGCAAGACCTAGATGAACACCTGATTAGCTACTGGCATGATGGCAGTGGGAGCACTGAAGACAGTTTCTCCTTGACAGTGACAGATGACATGGACAATAATTTCTATGTCTTCCTGGACACTGCCCTGGAGACACACACACCTCAGGTAATGAGGATCCAGATAACCTCTGCTGACAACAAGGTTCCCCACATTGCCATTAACAGGGGTGCCCCAACCCTGCAGCGCCTTCACAATGGACTCGTGGGCTTCCTCATCACCAGTAAGTCTCTGAAGGCAGAAGATCAAGACAGTCCTCCCAGGCTCCTGAAGTACAAAGTGACCAAGGGACCAGAGCAGGGCTTCATTGTCAACACTGGCCTCGAAGAGGAGCGCACTCATGTGTTTACACAAGGTCAGTCTCATTCTTCCCTGATGCCCGTACCTCCTTCCTTCAGTGGAGAGCTCTCAGCTCTGTAAAACTATCCTCACCCCAGCCCATTTGCAGTAAGATCTGCTTCTTATAAACTATGGTAGAATAAAAACAACAACAAAAAAGGCAACAACAAATCTTTTTTTCAGCTGTTTCATCATCACCATGCTCATCTAACAAGAACCCGTAGATACTTAATAAAGCTTGTGATTTTCCCTTAAATCTGCAAAACAACAGGAGGGAAGCCTCAGCCTCTGAAATACTGGATGATTGCATTATTTCTATAATATCAATTTGATTTTGAATTTTACAAATGACCTCTAGAAGTTCTTTGTATATTTTGTTAGTGTTTAGATATTTAAAGGTGCTTGCTATCTAGAGTCTGGCTATAAATGATTATACCACACATTTTTAGCTATACTCCTCAAATGTAACTTCCATGTCTAAAAAGAAGCATAGAACTAAGTTTGCCTGTGTGTGAAAGACTATATTTTAAAGATAATTTCCTGTTATATGTTATACTTGTGTTACTACTAACAATGAACTAAAGGCAGGTCCCTCTGCTTTCCCAAGTGATGTGGCCTGATATATTCTGGCTGCTCCTTATGTTGTCTTACAACTTCTTTAAATTGCTCTGTGCATGATACATAAAGAGATGCAGAAAAATTCTCACATATAATACAGGTAAGATAGATGTAATCTCAGTGTAATACCTGCAGGGGGTGTTTAAAAAATGGCAGTTTACATTTTCAGAATTGCTTCTAAAGCAAATAAAATTATTTATGGTACTAGAAGAATTGTTCTCATTAATTTCCCCCAAACAAATTGTCTTTGGAATTCTAATAATTACCAATAAAATATAATTACACATATAAGGAATAAATCCTCAAAGCACTGAGAATCAGCAATAGATTTTTTTAAAATTCGTGGTTTTATTTTCACTTTCTTTTTCCTCAATATGTAGCAGTAACTCATTTTAATTCATTTTGACGAGATGTTAATAGGCATCTCTCATTATGGCAAATTCTATGCTTGTACGGAAAGCTTAACACAAGAGAGTGCTTAACACAAGCTTAACACAAAGCTGTCCGTAGAGAACCAGGATCCTGTAAAGCATGTACAGCCATACTGCTCCCCTTGTCATACATTATCTTAGAGAACGTGAACCTAGTATCACAATCAAAAGTTCTCTGTGAAGTTTTATTTTTGCCATTGCAACTTTAGGAAGCAGATAGATTCATGCTCATTTCATCGTTATGTTAAATTTTATTTATTGCAGTATTTCCATGCATGATTAAAGCCCAAAAGTGGTTAATATCCTTATTTTTTGCAGACTTTTTGTGTGATGTTTGCTCTTTTTTATTTTTTTTTTTTTTTTTTTTTTTTTTTTTTTGCAGCTGACATTGATGAAATGCAGATCTGCTATGTCTTGAAGCAGGGCAGCAATGCAACAAGGGATGTCTTCTATTTCTCTGTGGAAGACAGTGGTAAGTCAAGAGTAAAATCCTAAAAAAGACTCGTGGTGAGTTAAAATCAATACAAAACTGAAAAAAAAATCCCTTAAAATATACTCATGTAACCTTGAAGAAGTTACTTCATCCCCTTTGTTACTCATTGCTCCATTTATGAAAAACTCATCCTCATACCTGATTCAAAGGAGTCCCTAAGTGGATTATGTGAGATAATATTGTTAATGACATGGAGTAGGTGCTCACTGACAGTTACAGTCTTCTGATGAGGCTAACTATGAACTCTGAGCCATAAACATCTACAAACTCTGAGCCAAATAAACTTCTTCTCTTGTAAATTGTGGTTGTTGGGTATAAGTGTCTCAGCAATGAGAAAGTAACTAAGACACTAGTCAAGGTCTATTGTAATACCATATCCATTTTAGGATTGTTTTATACATTTTTATAAAGAGATACATCAGAATTTTGATAGAAATTACACAGAGTCATAGATCACATTAAGTAGCATGAACATTTGAACAATATTTTTCTTTCAATCTGTGAATACAGGATACACAAATCAATGAACATGACAACTCATATTAAAATGAAGAAAATTTCTTTCTGGATTTTTATCAGTACATGTTCACTGTATTTTAAATTATTTCATCTTCTCAGAAAAGAAATCCATATTTCTCCTGGATATACACCTAGGAGTTAGAACCTTCCCTGAAGTTTTGAGAGCTCAGGACTTCTTTTTTTCTTTTTTTTTTTTTTTTTTGGTACCAGGGATAGAACTCTGGACCTTGTGCTTGCAAGGCAGAGGATTTCTTAATATTTACTCTCATTGCTATCTTGAAAACCCCTTTTTTCCATGGAAAGAGTAAGACTGAGTGGCAATTGATAGGAATGCAATTAAATTTCTTTTGAAAACGCATTTAGTCTTGGCATTTTCTAAGTATGCGTGAATCGCTTATTTCAAGTTTATAATTATTACAAGGTAAAAATTTTGGGTGCAATGCACTATAAGAGTTCAGTAATCAAATGTTGTGATCTGTTCCTTTATAAGACTTCATCACTTCTTTAATACTTATTCTAAGTAAAACTTCTCATTTAATACAATGGCTGGATCCATGAGCTAGATATTGTGTAAAACTCAGAAAATATGACACATATTTCCTGAGCAGATTTTACTTTTATATTAGTACAGGTGCTTATGTTATGAAAGAGAATATGAGATTCATAGGGAATTTTTAATATGTCTCTGAGACTTCAAAGCTCATAACCTCTAGCCATGCTCCAGGCCGTGGTCTTTGTGCCTCCTCAAGACAGTTTCACTCTTAAATGCCCTGAGGGGTGCATTGGGGTAGTTGGAGAGACACTGATAGAATTTTTCTTCATATGGTCTTGATATGAGTTCAAAATATTCTAAGTGCTACTTTCTGAATAGAGTCCTACAAAACCAGCAGATAAAAGGTGTTGCAATAAAAGAAAAAAACTTATATTTAAATAACTGAAAAAATAATAATTTCAGCAAACTCATAGTTTCTCTGACAACTGTTCTCACAACCCTTGCTCGAAATGAAAGATCTAGGACTACCTGTCACAACCTTCAAATTGTAGCTCTGTCAGTGGGACTCTTTCTCTTTTATCCAAAAAATTAAATTGTAAAGTGATTAAAAACCACTTAGAAACCATCCTTCATTTTAACACAAGGACTCTCTTTAGGTACAAAACATTGTAATTTTATTAACCACGAAATATATTTTTACACAGACACAGTGCTTTTTGTCTCACGTTCTAATGTAGAACTGTGTTGGTTGGTCTTGTTAATGCTGTGTCCTAACTGTTATGAGAAACTGGGCTGTTTTCTCATAAAATGGCTTCACGATGGCAGGTATATTTCCTGTGATTAACTAGGCATGAAAAGGTGATATGTTTTTACATAATTTCATCTTTCACACTTTCAATTGATGTTCCTCCTGCTCCAATTTTTCTCTCTTTTGAATTCATTTGTTAGGGAAAAAAAGTACTGTGTGTGTTTGTGTGTGTGTGGGTTTATGTGTGTGCATGGTGCATTTAATGGAAAGCAAACACAACTACAAGATTGGTGTGTTAACCTTCTGTTACTGTTGCAAAGTACTTGAGATAATCAGTTTAAAAGAAGGAAAGATTTATGTGGATCATGCTTTCAGAGATTTCAGTCCATGATCCCCCAGAGCTTGTGGAAGGTGACTGAATTATAAAAATGCTGCAATTGGTTGGGAGGGGAGACCTGGTCTGCAGGCAGGTTTGCAGGCAGGTCTCTGCAGCTTGCCATGAAAGGGTATATCTCCCTCCCATATTTCTCCCTTTACTGTCTGCTTCCTGGACACTGTGTGGTGAGCAGCATTCTTTGCATTATACCCTTTGCCATGCTGTCCTGCCTTGCAGCTAGCTGACTATGGAATGAAACTGTGAGCCAAAATAAACTCTTCCTTTAAACTGTGGATGACCAGTATTGTGTCAGAGAAATGAAAAAGTGATTAAGACAATAAATGCATGCACATATCAGAGAGGTGGGATGCGGAGTGATCTTCATCTTGCTATCTTGCTAGTGTGCACTACAACAGTTCTTCCCTGGCTTTGACTAACACATGGCCCACGTTGTGAACCATCCATCTACCCATGGAAAGATCCACAAGGCAGGAGAATGATGGAAAGCTCCAGAAGCAAAGGGAAGCCCATAGCAAGGCTATTAGGGCTCTTAGTTACACAGTCACAGAAAACCAAATCTGCCAAAATGTCAATAAATTTTAAGCAGATTTTCCCTTAGTTCAGTCTTCAGATATATGAATGCAGTCCAAATAAGAGCTTCATTTTGTCTTTTGATACCACGAGCCAAGGTTCTAGCTAAGCCATGCCTTGATCTGTATCCATTAAAGCTGGGAGATAACAAATTTGTGCTTTTTCAGCTTCAATGGTTTGGAAATTTTTATTTATCTTATTTTTTATTTTATTTTATTTTATTTATTTTTGGTGCTAGGGATCAAACTTGGGACCTTGTGCTTGTGAGGCTGGTGGTAACACCACTGAGCTAAATCCCTGGCCCTGGTTGTAGAAATTTTAATATGGCAACAGAAAATGAATAGAGAAATGACTCTGTAATAATTATTTCTGAACTATTTGTATTTTAGTTTTGCCCTATTCTGCCAAATACAAACAATAAAGTCTTTTGTTTGCTAGACGCTACAATCACTCAAATAGCTTTTTTTTCCTCTAAGATTCCCATGCCACTATTGGGAGCAGGTAGTTGATAGTTGGGCATGGTGACACATACCTGTAATCCCAGCCCTCTGGAAGGTTGAGGCAGGAGGATCAGAAGTTTAAGCCCAGCATCCACAACTTAGTGATTTAGCAAGACCTTGCCTTGAAATAAAAAATAAAAAAGGACTGAAGATACAGCTCAGTGTAAAGGCCTTGAGTTCAGTGTTCAGTACTTAAAAAGGGTCACATGACAAAGCATGTATAATCTTTACCTCAACCTTCCCAACACATAAGACTCAGAAAGCCTGAATGGGATCTATTCCTGTATTCCATTTCATTTGCCAGCTCTTTTTCTATGGTTTATTCTGGCTTTTAAGAACTTTTATGTATTGTTCTTTTCTTTTAAGGCAGGAAAAGCCCCTCTGAATGAATAATTACTTTAAAGTTTTTGTCTTTGGGACACAATAGAAAAACCAAATAAACAGGGTGTAACTAGCACAAAATGATGAGATGCTACACATGACTGGGGGCCTGTGCAGAAATACAAAACACAGAAAAATCTTTTGAACTGTTAGTTCTTCAGAGATTACAAAGTGTTGCTCCAGGAACAGGTCCATTGAAGTGAAAAGAATAATAATATTGCATTACAGCACACAATTCCATTGAGTACATAACTGATTCTTTTATATGAAAGCTATTGCTTTCTTCATCTCTCTCTCTTCCTCCATTTTATTGGAGCCATCTGTCTCAAGTCTTTGAATGTCTGAACATTATATTGTTGGCCTTCTGTGATGTCTTTCCACTAAGTCCCCATTGAATTCATAGGAAACCAAAAGTCCCTATGAACCAAAAGTCCCACAGAATTCTCTGCAACTGGATCTGGTGCGGATCTAACTTACAGCGGTGATGGACAATCTCCAGCTGATGGTTCATTCATTGCAGTTTATCAGCTATGCCTGGTTAAACCAACTGTAGGAAAATACAGCATTCAATTCAGCTAGTCCTAGGCACAAGCTGCTGAATGTGAAAGGACTTCCACAGTCCCTCCTCCTGCTGTTCATTCATCCTGGCAAAGGAACTTTTATAGGATAGACAAATTATCTGATTTTTAGGAATACACTACTATCTTCAATTGGAAGCTAATTTCACATATCTTTCTAAGAGTCAATTCGGACTCTTAGTTGTAGAATCACCAAATGCGTGAACTAAATGGTGACTATACAATAGTATTTATGATTTAAAACAGCTGATATGACAAAAGTAATGATTAGCAACAAGGGTAGAGACCACATAACCAGTGTTTATGGAAAGCTCACCCTCTAGCTTCCTGTTTTGCCAAGCACAAACCTTGAGAGTAGATGTCATGGGTTGGTTTGCTCAATATGAACAGTCAATTGGTTTAACACATTTTCTGCAAAGCTTCCTCCCTTGATCCAGAAACATTCATTCGGAGACAACAGAAGATGTTAATCAGTGTACAAACAGAAACTTGATTCATAGCAAGTTACCTGGAGAAATTCTCACATCTGGCGCCACCGTGCCAAGTGTGTGGTGACCCATTTGTCAGGACTTTAATGCTCAGGTAGTTTTACTTTCAATGACAGACAAGGTGAGAGAAAGATTCGACCCTAGCTTTCTAAGTCCAGTACTCCAAGCTAAGGAAGAAATATTATGAAAGGAGATGAGGGTCTTAAATTGATCCATAAAGACCTATGTGTCAGAAAAAGTATTGTTGATAGGTATTAATAATGCCTGGAGATAATAGGAAATTTAAATCTGGTGAAGGTCTTGTTAATATTCTCAAGTTAATATTTCTCATTTCCTGAGCCAGCATTAGCATATTTAATTTTTACCAGGGAAAAGTAAGAATTTATGCAGCTAATGTAACCTTGTCAAGAGAAGCTCAGACAGAAAGGTGAAGAGCTGAGAAGGTTGTCTCATGAGGAAAATGAGCCAAAGGATAGAAGAATGTGGAATACGAATGTGACAAATCTTGGTTACCATGAGGTGTCAAAAGAGCTCTGATTCAACATCCTACAATTTCCACACCGATGAGGCAGTGTCCTAGTTACTTTTCTCATCGCTGAAACAAAATATCTGATACCCAAAGTTAAGGGGTAAAGGTTTATTCTAGCTTATAGTTTGTAGAGGTTTCAGTCCATAACTGGCTGGCTCCAAAGCAGGGCAGCATGCCAGAGGAGACTGGCAGAGGAGGAACAGTCCCTGGTGAGGTAGGCAGAAGAGGAACTGCAGTGAGTCTCCCTTTCCCTTTATAGTCCTTCCAGACTACAAGCCTATTGATTGTTGCCACCCATACCCAGGATGGGACTTCTGTCTTCAATAAGTCCATTCAGCCACACCCAGAACTATACTAACCCAATTAGTGGACTAATCCAGAATCTTACACCCAGCATCACACACCCATGATCCAGCCACCTCCCAAAAGCCCCATTTGTGAGTGCATGAAGCTTTGGGGGGTAAAGCTGGATAGAAACCATAACAGGCAACCCATGACCAATAGAATCCATTTAAGACTTTACAGTGAAAGTTGACAGATGTGAGGTCTTATACATTTTCTGGCTTAATTATGTTATCTTTGTTTTGTTATCTATATAAAAATATGAAATGAGCTCTATTTCATAAAACTAAGATTTGTAAACCACAGAATTGAAGTTCTAAAAATGAATCCTTAGCTCCAGAAAATACATTGTCACATCCTAACATTTTAATTAATGTTTCCAAGTGCATCATTTTTAAAACTCAAGTTTTCTTTAGAGGATACTGAATGGATATTAGGTATATTATACAAAACCAGTCCTTAGCTTTGTTTTGTATTTCTAATTCTTCCTAGTATTTTCCAGTAATTCTAAATGTTGGATCAATTTAATAAACATAGAAAACATTTTCCCCTTCTGTACATCATGTCTTTTGTGAAGAATTGGGTTTAAATTTTGATGAAAGATCTTTGAGCAAATTAGATAAGATCAAAAGCTTTGGGGGGTAAAGCTGGATAGAAACCATAACAGGCAACCCATGACCAATAGAATCCATTTAAGACTTTACAGTGAAAGTTGACAGATGTGAGGTCTTATACATTTTCTGGCTTAATTATGTTATCTTTGTTTTGTTATCTATATAAAAATATGAAATGAGCTCTATTTCATAAAACTAAGATTTGTAAACCACAGAATTGAAGTTCTAAAAATGAATCCTTAGCTCCAGAAAATACATTGTCACATCCTAACATTTTAATTAATGTTTCCAAGTGCATCATTTTTAAAACTCAAGTTTTCTTTAGAGGATACTGAATGGATATTAGGTATATTATACAAAACCAGTCCTTAGCTTTGTTTTGTATTTCTAATTCTTCCTAGTATTTTCCAGTGATTCTAAATGTTGGATCAATTTAATAAACATAGAAAACATTTTCCCCTTCTGTACATCATGTCTTTTGTGAAGAATTGGGTTTAAATTTTGATGAAAGATCTTTGAGCAAATTAGATAAGATCAAAATTGTTCATCAGTTTCACTGAGAAAAAAAGAAAATCTCCCTCCATGGAGAATTTCTGCTGCAAAAGCTACAACATTGTTTCTTACTGGATTAAAACATTAAGACCAGCAAATAAGACAGGAAGACAGGGTGCGAACATGTAAATAATGATTAACTGTAACTAAGAAGTGAAATATTATGAGGTACTTATATCCAGAGAAGTTTCTTTTTTCTTTTTTTTTTTTTTTTTACCGGGGATTGAACTTGGGTCCTTGCACTTGCAAGGCAGGCCACCAAACTACTGAGCTAAACCCCTGGCCCATGAAGTTTCGTATGTTAGAGGATAAAAGGGCAGAAGGAAATAATAAGGTGACTGTATTAGTAGGAGTTCTTCAGAAAAACAGAAACAACCAATATGTAAATAGATGATAGAGAGGCTGGGGAGAATAGGTGTTAGCCGGCTCACAGTGTTGTACAAAGTAGACTATCACTATCTGCAGGGTAGACTGAAAATTCAGTTAAGAGTCACAGTTACAGTCTTGAGTCTAAAATGGGCTGGCCAGTCCGCAGGTGGGAGAGTCCAGCAGACTTTCTATATGCCATCCCGGGGCAGAATCCCTTCTACTCAGGCAAATTCCAATCTCTGCTCTCAAGACCTTCAACTAACAGGATAAGCATAGCTGACTTACAGAGGACCATCTGCTTTACTCAGAGCCCACTGGTCGTCCGAGGCTAATCACATCTACAGAGATTTTCACAGAAATGCCTGTTCTGGTGTTTCACCACACATCGCGAACCACAGCCTGGTCAGGTTGGCGAACACCTATCACAGGAACTGCTCTGTCAAAACTTCCACTGGTTTTGAAGGAAGGAGGGGGATATGAATGAAAAGACAATCAGGGTTAATCACTGCCTCCTTTTTCATGTTTCAGTATCAGGGAGGAATTTGTAAAGGCAAAGAAACGGTTCTAGAACAACGGATAGGCTCACTCGCTCTGCCCTAACACACCCTCTCTGCTTCTCCCTGATTATCTCACCACCTCCCAGAGCACTGGCTTCTCTCCTGTGGAGGCTGCAGACTTACTGTGAGCACTGCTGGGCTCCTAGCAGCTGCTCACACCTTCACTTATGGGACGGTCCTCTTCTTCTTCTAGGGACACTTGTCCCTCTGAGATCACACAGTTTTTGCATCTTCATCCACGAAAGATGCGGGTGTGAAGCATTACCTTAAGATTTTATCACAGATTTCCAGGCATCAACCAGGTTTGATTCCAGAGCTGTGGCAAAGACAAAAACAGATTGAGAAGCCTCTTTGTGGATGCTGGTTACTAAATAAATACTCTTTATATGTTAAATTTTAAAATTAGAGCACACAACAAATACTAATGTGTGTTTTAGAAACAAAGGACGAGAAAAGAGAAAGGAAGGAAGGAAGGAGTGAACGAGCGTGCATACGGAAGGAAAAACAAAGCAGATGAACCATAGATGTGGAAAGGGGAACGATGAAAGAAAAGAAAGTCTTTCAGCAAGAAAGGGAAAGACGGAGGGAGACCCCCATCCGCAGTAAACAGCCTCCTGTGGGCTGACTGCAGTCCTGCCTTTTACACTGAACTACAGGAGAGGAAAAAGAGTGAAGGAAAGACACAAAGGTCAAAAGCCCAGGTAACCTCCGTACAATTGCCCAGTCACATTTCCTTCTATACATGAATGCTTCTGATCACCGTATAATAATAGCATTCTAGGTCCAATAATGCAGCAGTATAATTCATAAAATCACAGATATAAATCTTCAAAAACTTTTCATTTCAATAAAAGAATACTTTAAGCTAACTCTCACTGACCGTGGCTGTGGGCAGTTATTTCAGCTCACGCTGCCACTGAACAGGATTCATATG
>NW_022900950.1:67739261-67744203 GCF_012274545.1 Fukomys damarensis | reverse complement strand
GTCACTGACAGCATCATTCAAAATGATGCCTAACAGACATGCTTCCATTTTTTCTCAAGGATCTGTAAGACTTATAAATTTGATAGTGGATTGCTTTGGTGGCTCCCACTGGGACCATTTTTGGACCAGTTTGTGCTTTTTTAAAAAGTCATTTTTAATTCTAGAAAAAAGAATATTTTATCTAAGAGTTTCCAGATTGGTAGAAACTTTTCATTTATCTAGCATTTGTTGATTTGTGGTCTGGTTGGCATGAATTGCTGGCAAATGGAGTGTTTCCCTTGAAAGAAAAGCTCAGTTTATATATAGCTTGATAATTGCTTGCCAGGCAAAAAACTAATGGCATGTGCTGAATCTCTGTAGTTGTAATGTCTGGCTTACCAAAAGGGATTGTTGCTACAGCACAGTGCTGTGGTTTATTTTGCTTCCAACCTTCCTAATCACTGCTTTGTCCCATCTCAGAAGAACTTAAAGGCAGAAGTCATCCTCAAGGCCTGTTTGCTTGGCCGCTTGTTCTGTGGCTCCAAGGTTCAACCAAACCACTTACAATGCTCAGTGAATGCCGTTGCTTATAAAATCTGGCTGTTGTGGTTTTCCCCTTCAAACCTTGCTTTTTTATGTGGACTTTCATGCAACACCCCTTTTCCTAAAATTTCCAAATAACATTGCTACTGGAATTATCTTTTTAAGCACATTTACTCATATATAAATTGGGGTGGGGATGTGATATTTATCTCTTTGTTCTTAATAGATAGTGATTCTCTCTTCTACACCTTAATTCTCTGGAATCTTGCTTTGAGACCTCACTGGGGTTTATTTCTTGTCAAAACGGCATGTGGCATGCCTGCCACAGCATGCAAAAGGGATCTAACAAAATCTGTGGTCTTTACTTTTTTACATTGCTTCTATTTCATTGAAGAATTCTGTTTTAAGAAAGGAGAAAGGGGCACAGAAAATGTATTATTATACATAACAGTAACATGTTAGGTTTTTATTCTTCAAAATGGAGAGCTACATACACCATCAAGACAGTTTGGAGACAACTCCAAAAAGAATTACCAAACAACTCCTTGGCACAGAATTAGAGCTAGAAGCCTTCACACCTGTCATCCTTGCTCCCCTACCCACCCATCCTGTGAACACCTCTCCCCCATATTTCCAAATACTTAGATCTTTTCAGATCTCATATGTGAACACTTACAGTGAACTCCAAAGGAAAGTTCTGATTTTCTCAAAGGAGATTAATTGCAGTGTACTTGATACACCTTCTCATTTTCCTCAGATTAATTTGGGCCATGATCAGGGTATCTCTTCATTTTATCATGGAACATCTGATTGTCCATGCCAAATTCCTATCCAAATGTTATATCATTCTTCCAAAACTCAGAAGTTGAGATGTAAGAACGCTTTTGTTAGAGATGAGGTAAATGCTTTCATTTTACCTACTCTGCCAGTTTTCAACCAGTGGTGAACTTTTCTTCCTAGGGGACATTTGGCAGTGTCTGGAGATATTTTTGATTGTCACATTTGGGAGTATGGAGAAAGCAAGGAGGGGGTGATGTTATCTACTAGGTAGAGGCCATGGAGGCCACCGAATATCCTATAAAGCACAGGGTGATCATTTTATACTAGACTTCCACAAGCCAATTCAAATACTTTTTTTTGCTTTTGTACCTAGGATTGAACTCGGGTCCTTATGCTTGCAAGGCAGGCAGCAGAACCACTGAGCTAAATCCCCAGCCCTTCAAATACTTCTTATTTTCTCTTCTGTATTAGTTTTTCCTTCACTTGCTCTCAAATGTATCTGCCTCCCCAAAATGCTCTTTTTATATTTTCTTAGTTTATAGATTCTCCCTCATTGAAGAATGTTGTGTCCACTACACAAAGTCCTTCACTTAAATGAATTAGACTTTCCTACAATCCAGAATCTGCATTCTTCTTTATTACACATCAAACCACCTCTCAGATGTGATATGACCATTCATGTTTCATCCACCTAGCTGCCTGCTGCTAGGTCTGGGGGAAGTTCAGTGGCAGCCTCTGAGAACACAGTAACTCCCTGAGCAGTGACTCCTCTTCCCAGGAAGGAGCTCAGTCACAACCCTCGCCATACTTCCCCGGAATTTCCTGACTTATGAAGCCGGGGAGCCTGTAACTGACCCTACCCAAGGAGTCTCCACCCTGACAGGGGTTACTTGGCCCATACCCCTCACTTTCTCTTATTCCATTCCTTTTCATCCTCAGCCCTTACCCAGCAAGTGATGGCTGCGGGTCTAATGGAGACCAAGCCCTTTCCTCCATCTTGCTCCTGGCTTAGGGTTTCAAATTCCAGGGCTGGCTGGCTATCAACTAGGGCCAGGACCAGGTCTGAGAATGAGCAGAAGAAGATAGCTGAATCAGCCATTTAAGGTCCCAGGATGCCTGGTGTCAGCTATTCAGCTGAATATGGCTGAACATACTAGCTGTAGTCCTATCTGCTTGTGCAATTCCCTGGGATTTTGAAAAGCAGCACTTGCCAAAATGCAAAGACCATGTAATTAATATATATGTTTCCCAACTGTTAAACTTTCAAACATTCTGTTTTTAAATTACCTATCTGAAACTTTCAGTATCACAATTGCTCCCAAACTTACATCTTCTTACCTTGCCTGATCCCTGGACCTCTGTAACATACATCGAAGTATCTGAAGAATTTTCCACTTGGACTTGTTACCGTGACTTCAAAGCAAAACCTACAACCAAATTCCCAAATTACCTTCCACTCTGACTTCTCCGCATCTGCTGTGAGTACATTTTTACTACTAGACCTACACAACTCTTCTGGCTGCCAGTTCTGAGTCCTCCATGACAGTCTCACTGAATCTAGTTGTCCTCTCCGCTGCCAATTATTACTCCATTTCCGTCTACACCACCCTTTCTCTGTCAAGCTCCTCCTGGAATAAACTACACCTGACATGCCTTTGATGTGCAAGTCTTAGAAAAATCCTTACTACTATGCCTGATCAAGAGTTTGACTTGAGTAATTATTTATAGGATGTGTAAATGACCAAATAAATGATTCTCTGTACCTCATGTATACATTAAAAAATATTGATCTGTTCTTATTTCCTCCTGTTTCTGCCTTAAAAGGTGTGTATTGGTATTATTCACTCAGTGTCTGTCTCTTGAAATACAGATAGATACCATTTGAGTTATCTCAAAATCTGCAAACCCTCTTCTCTGAGAACCCCTTCTTTCTTACCCCAGCACTACAGCAAGGTGCCAGATCAAGCAGACCGAAGCCTGGCTACAGATATAATGAGATGCTAATCTATCTCAGAGAGTCATGTGCACTAAAGATAATCAGTCCCACATGCATGGAGAAGTGGAGGAGGAGGCTGGCTAGTGTTCAGAAAATACAGAATGAGCCCAACACCCAAAGGAGAGCTCTAACCAGAAAACATGTGGCACCCAAACCCTCGCACAGCACACTTCTGCATCATAGCCTAGAGCTATGGGCAGGGCCTGGGTGACATGTACGGCCTAGCTGCAAGGGAGGAGAGTGCAAAGTGATGTTCTCTTCCTTCTTCCTAAAGGAGGTGGGACTCATCGAACCTCAATTTCTCCAAACATAGAAAAGGAGTTCAGACAGAAAATAGAAGCAAGTCCACTACATGGCCATAATAACACCCTGGGCCTGAGAAAGCTACCGAACCTGTGTAAATGCTGATTGAAACACAAGGAACTCAAACACATCAGAAAGGGCTACAGTCCAAAGAGGAAGCCTGTTGTAATAGAATATTGATGCATTTTCAGATGTGGACACACTTATTTTGAGTTTGTTCTTCCCTTTGCCCGGTATTTCTTTCCCCCAGTCTCTAAGCAAATATCATCCCTTTAGAAAATCTCTATAAAATAGTCCCTTCTGAGTTGCTTGATCGTTCCTTATCTATCTTGAGTATTTTTTTCATATCACTTATTAACACCAAAATATTTACTCTTGCTAGAAAATAAGATCCATAAGGAGAGACTTTGTCATTATTATTTCTCTACCCTCAACATGTAGAATAGTGAACAGTACAATGAGCATTTGCAGAAGAATTCGATGGGTGATTTAATTAATTAGTTGAATTTTCCAGAGCTGTTCATCAGAAACTTAAAATATTACATAGGTAGGTCTAGGAGAAAATTGTACTGTGCATTTAATACATTTAATACTAGCTCTGATTCTTTGGAACTGTGGATCATAAGGCCTATTATGAACAGAAGACATCTGGCTTCCTCCACATTAAACTAGTTTATTAGGACTTAGGATTGTCCTCATGACATTCTTTTTGCTCTATGCCAAAAAGGAAAAACGAAAAAGGTGAGCATGCATTTTGAAGTCCCTGGCTTCAAAAGCACAAGCATATCCTGATCATTAATTGTTTTTCCATCAAATACTCCCACTGACTTCTCTTTTACTCCTACCAATTACAGGAGGAAATAAATTAACAAATCAGCCTTTCCTTCTAAACTGAGCTTGGATTTCCTTGGGGAGAGAATACTACATTGTGGATGAAGACTCCACGTTCTTAGAAGTGATACTAATGCGTAGAAGACACCTTGGGAAAACATTCTTCGTCAGTAGGTAACTTGGGCTTGGTTGTTAACAGTGGGTCGTGGAAACACGAAATGCAAAAGAATCAATTACTGGTTTCAAAGGCGACCCTAAAAACTACACATGAAAATTGTGATGTGGTTTTCACTGCGTGTGAGGCTCATATGTGGGTCAATGTTTTGTCCTCCTTGATGTTTCCCTCTCTCTGGCATTATACATTCTCTCTCACAACTCAGAGGACTCGAGGAAAGTTAAGACATTCCTTTTCTATGCCACAGCCCATTCAATTTCTTTAAAAATTGCCTTTCAAAATATAATACATTACTACACTTAGGTCTGTTTCTTTTAAAAATTATTTATGTGTGT
>NW_022900950.1:67733278-67739081 GCF_012274545.1 Fukomys damarensis | reverse complement strand
GCTTGCATAAGTGAATCTCATTATTGTCATTGATAATAATAATTACTCTATTAATGCAACACATTTTCATAGCATTTTTCACTGTCAGAACTTTCAGAAATCTGGGCTGGGGACTTAGCTCAGCGGTTCGGTGGCCTGGCTTGCAAACACAAGGACCCGAGTTCAATCCCCAGTACCAAAAAAAAAGAACTTTCAGAAATGACTTTGTCTTTATTTTCATCATCTATCAAGGAGACAAATGCAGGTGTGCTATCTTCATTTTACAAATGGGCTTGCTGAGTCTCCCAAACAAGCAGGACTTCACTCAGCATTTAGTGAACAGGTCAGAACTGTTGGAGAACAGCCAGGAAGGAAATGGGCTAGAGAAAAATAGGCGACCAAGGAAAGGTAAGCTTTTCCCAGTCTGGGGCTTGTGGAATAGGAACGTTCCCTTCAGAAAAAAATCAGTCAGAGCCTTAGTCAGCACCCCAGATTACCTTGTCTACTTCAGCTGAAAAATGCCTCCTTTCTCTTGTAGGACTCTGTCTCCACCATTTTGCATCTCAAGTCCTTCTTCTGAATTAGGGTTAGTAGCTCAGGAAGCATTTTTGTGTTCTAGTTGAGGAAAAAAATCTCTATTCCCAGAACCATTTGAATGGTCACAGAATAAAGCCCTCAAAGAACTTCCAGCTGTCTTAAACCAGTGCCTCTGCCTTATGGTTTCCCCTTGCTCTGCCTGTGCTCATTGTAACACTTGCCATCCCTTGGGGTGTGTAATGGATCTGTGTTCTCTGTCTGCTTCTTCAATAGATATCCATTTCCATATAGTCAGCAACTATGTCTTCAGTTACTCCCAGCCCCGCCAACATGTGGCATATGGTAGTCATCCAACACCGGCAGTTGTGTGAAGTACAGGCAGCCCTACTCATACAACACTACCCCAAACCACATGTACACCAAAGAAGTGCACTTCCACGACGCCTTTACTCTGCTGCTTCAGACAGTCTTCCTAATGCCTCCATCCCACGGCAGGCCAGGGTTATGAAAGCACAAGATCTAGAAGACAAAGACACAACGTTGTGGAGTTTGGCTTTCTGTTCTGTCACTTATTCTTTTTTTTCTGTCATAACTCTTACCTGCTTTCCTCTCAATTCAGTTCACTTATGCTTATTTGCACTCTTTTTATCAGAAGATCATTTATTAATTTCTTGTGGGGACACTAAAAGGAGCAATGTCTATGTTATCTACTTCCACAAACAACAGAATCAACCTTGAAAGAATCTTTCTTCAGTCACTTGACTTTATATTCACAGTTTCCTGATTTTTTTTAATCCAGCCATTGGAACCAAAGATGAAACTTTAAAAAAAAAGATAAAGATTTTAAAGGAAGAGCCTTTCAAAGGATCAGATTCAGCCCTGGACAGACCACAGCCACCTCATCTCATCTAATCTCATTTTCCCCTGCTGGAGAGATTTATTGGCTCATGGTTTCAAAGGATTCGGTTCATGTTGGGATGTCCCCAGTGCAGAAATATCATAATGAAAAGGCATAGCACAGCAAAGTGGCTCAGTTCATGGAAAACAGAGTGAGGAACAGCACCACAGATGAGGAGGCCTGGGACTCCAGGTTACCAAAGTCACACCTCCATGACCCTTCCAAACACAGCCAGAGTGTGCTTCACTCCAAGCCAGTCAACTTTACAGTACAGCTTACCTGTCACAAGAAGCATGGTAAGAAATATTCTTATTTTCCAAAAATTGCTATCTATCTGGGCATCCGTGTAAGCCCAGAACTGTGGGACATCCCACCCTGGAGGGCCCAGAGAGGTTTGAATTACTTCTCCAGGTGCCTCGAGGTGCAGTGCTTGGAGAACCAAGTAGAATGACTGGACCGTGATTATAAAGGAGAGCACTGCTGACTTGAAAGGAGAGTGCTTGCAGTTCCTTGGAGGGAAAGATTTAAGAGAGAAATGAGCAGCCAAAATGTGGCTCCTAACTCTACCATTTCTGGAGCTCAGCAACTCTAGGAAGGTAATGAAAGTGTTACATTCTGCTGATATGTGCCAACATCATCTGTGACTGCATGGATATAGAGATTCACATGTATGCAATGACAGGACCGAGCCTATAAAAAATGAAACCATTATCCTTTTTCTATTTTCTTTTACTTTGTTTCTAAGACCAGTGAAACCTGCTGTCATCAATTCAACCAATCACTGAAAATAAAAGTGATGGCTTTCTCTTCACTGATTCACGCTAGACACGAAGCTCCTTACTGCAAACATGAGCACACAGACAGGCACTGATTTTGCTTTGGTTTTTTGGGTCATTTAGTGAGACTTTCCTTACCAAAATTTGCAGAAAATCCCATGCTCCATTTTGCCAATTTTTCAGTTTCCTTCCACAAACTTTTTGTCCCTTTTTTGTTGCTGCATCCTTTTGTAAAAAGCATAATAAACACTAAAGTGATAAAATGCAAGTCGCAGAAAGAAAAGTTGAAGATGTTCATAGTTCCCAATGTGCTCAGTTAGTTCTTATTTTTAACTCACAATGTTTATACCTATTTGTATTACATAAATATCATTAATATCACATAAATCAAAGCTTATCAATTATGCAGCACTTCTCTGTGGCCCATCATTTTCTTTAAGCTATGTCTTGTGCATGCCTTTTTAAAAATCTGTGTTTCAGATATGACTTAACATATTCTCAAACCAACATGGTGCTTAACAGGAAATCAATACAAGAATTCTCCCTCAAAAATACTAAGGATGGGATAAGAAGACTCTTGACTGTGAGGTGACCTGCATAGTTAGGTTGAGAAGTCCTTATCTTCTACCAGCCAGTGCTTTGCTTCACTGCTAGATTTCAGTTTTCCCAGTCAGAGAAAATATTTTTCCAAGCTACCACGTAACTCTTAACCTTGCTTATCGTTCCTCTGTGAAGTGAGAAAGCTGGGCTCAATTTCGAAGTTCCCTTCCAGTTCTGATTCCTAAATGAGACCGTATCCACATACTCATCTTGCAAGGTGCCCCACTGCCAGGGTCAAAAACACCTCTTAAGCTCAGTTAAATTCAACAAACCTTTATTGGGCTTTTTCTGTGGGTCAGAAAAATGCAGATCCAAAGAAATGTGTGAAAAGAGTATACATGAGTCAGGGTAACTCTCAGCTCTATCCGACGATCTGCCTAGACACCAGGCTGTCCTGAGCCTCCTTCTGAATACATGTGTCCTCGGGACAGTCACATCTTTAGATGCACGGGAGAAGCCACAGATTATTTTGTTTTGAATCTGGTGATCTCACTCAGTGTTTTGCAAAGAGCTACACTCTCTTTCATTGTATTTTTTCTAAAAGGGGCTATATTCAGATGAACAAGGTATTTAGACATTCACCTTGTTTTTCAGAGAACATTGCCAACAGTGGTTTCTATTAAGTCAATCTGTTCCATCCCCTCCCTGGTAATGCTTGCTGAAGAAGAAAAACAATGTTTTCTAGCTTCTAGATTAAGACCTAATGTATTCTAACCATAACCCTGTAGGGTATTCTGTAGTTGGATAATGAAATTGATCCAATGGTCTGAAAAAGTAAAAACTTCCTGATTTCCTACCAAGAATAGAATGGCACACTTCGGAAAACTGGGCTCATTTGTCATTCCTCTTTTGCTGACATTTTAATAGCAAATTAAAAATGTTGGCCGGGGGCGGGGGGGATTTAGCTCAGCAGTTCAGTGGCCTGCCTTGTAAGCGCAAGGACCCAAGTGCAATCCCCGGTACCAAAAAAAAAAAAAAATGGTTGGGCCAGGGATTTAACTTCATGGCTCTGCCGCCTGCCTTGAAAGTGCAAGGACCCAAGTTTAATCCCCAGTACACCCCCCAAAAAATGTTAATGCTGTAGCTTTCTATGAGTTTGAAAGCATGTCAGAGATGCACATGATGTCCGGTGATGTTGCTCCTACAGAGGAAACTCTAAATGGAAAGGTGTTGGATGTTTTATTCCTGTACTGAGGGTACTATTTAAGGTGTCCATTTTTGGGATGAATGAAAATGACAAGCAGCTAAGGGCAGTCATTTACCCAAAAAATGTTAATGCTGTAGCTTTCTATGAGTTTGAAAGCATGTCAGAGATGCACATGATGTCCGGTGATGTTGCTCCTACAGAGGAAACTCTAAATGGAAAGGTGTTGGATGTTTTATTCCTGTACTGAGGGTACTATTTAAGGTGTCCATTTTTGGGATGAATGAAAATGACAAGCAGCTAAGGGCAGTCATTTACCTGAGCAAAGACACACGCGCAGCTGCCAGGTAAGGATTCTAAACCTTGTTTGACACTGCAGCACCAGAATGTTGCTACTCCTTATCTTATTTATAACAATGATTACCAGCAACCTAAATGGCCCATTTACAGGAAATTTTCTCTCCCTTAATAAAAGAGTATGAATTCGAGATTGCCAGTGATCACATAGCTATTGCAGTCCTAAACACAAATGCTTGGAGAAGCTAATAAATTTCTGTTAGAGTAATTAGATTATGAGTCATTTTCTTCCAATTTATTCTATGCTTGTGTTGTTAGATACATGTGCTTAATAGCACATGATTGCAGTTAATGAAATTAAGGAAATGAATTAGGTCATAGTGGTACCATTCTGCTATATTATCCACAGCTGTCACAGTGTCTCATCAGGTCCCTTCAGGAATGTCACTCTTGACTTTAGTAAAATGAAGAGGTGTAATTATATCACCAAAAGTATGTACACGAGAAGAGAAAATAAAAGAAATGGTAAGTGGAGTTCAGAAAGGTGGTAGATGTATTCAGTAGGTGTGTTTCTAAGTATGATGAGGGTACAAAAGAAAAAACAATAGAATCTGGCAGGTACTTTTTGCTTAATAACAGTTTCCAAAGATTTCAAGTCTGGAAAGCTGTGAATTTTACCTGATGGGGAAAAGCATCATTGCAAATGTGATGAAGAATCAAGGTGTACATAGAGTTGGGTGCCTTCCTTGCCCATAGCAATGGTGCAAGTTCTGTCAGCAAACCATACATTGTCCATTTCTCTGCAGAACAGCACAGGTAGAACAAATTAGGCGGTTGAGGAGGAAGGACAGGGCTGCTGAAAGCTGCTAACAGTCTTCAGTGTAGGGCTATAGTCACTCCCCAAACTTATTAGCTGTAGAAAAAATTGATCTCACCTCTTTGACATGTTAGACATGATGTCTAACAAATTTTAATATGCATTTGTCCTTTATTCTGGAGACTATATATGGAGCAAAGGTGACGCAAGGGTATTTACTATAGTATGGCTCATGTTAGCAAAGATAAGCAGCAACCAGATATCACCAACAGAAGGCTGACTATACACATCATAACACATGTGTACAGTGGAACACCAGGTTGACATGAAGCAGTGGAATTTGTACCAATGTAGATAATTTCCACAAGGGGTGTGGTCCAGTGGTAGAGTGGTACCTATCATGCACAAATCCCTGAGTTCATGTGAACAAGTCTGATGTAAGAGGAAAAAGTAACAGATGAGATTAAAAAAAAAAAAAACCTGGGTAGAAGTTCCAAACAATCACTTCTAGGTCCTAGAATAGGATTTCTATTTTCTCTTCTCTTCCGTGATGTTGGTGGGGATTTTGAAAGATATTCAATTACTCATACTAGAAAAAATTCTTCCTTCTATTTCTACATGGTGAGTCATATTAACAACCCTACTTTCTGATTATGGACCTAATGTAAAAGGCTGCATCAAACCAGTTCTACTGAAGTATCTTATTCCTGGAACTGAGGCCTATGAAAATATAAAAATTCCCAGAGCATCACTGG
>NW_022900950.1:67707163-67732778 GCF_012274545.1 Fukomys damarensis | reverse complement strand
TTAAACTCCTCTATCATGCTCAGTTACAGAAAGTATATTACTTGAACAGAAGCCCCTGATTACCTACAGCTGATTCTCAATCAGAAGGCATTGAAAAGGAAAATAACTATAGCTATTTTATTTTTAATAGGCAAGCAAATTTAATTTTGAAACTTGAAATTACTTGAATTAAACATTTGTTTTTAATATCTTTTAACTTTCAAGTTAAAATCCTTAACACTGTGTAAATATTTCTCAGTCAAACAATTTTATGGCTGTGGTGATATTTTCAGCTTTAAGTGATCAACATTTAACTGAGGTAGATCACATGTGCCTGAATTCATTAAAAGGAAAATAACTATAGCTATTTTATTTTTAATAGGCAAGCAAATTTAATTTTGAAACTTGAAATTACTTGAATTAAACATTTGTTTTTAATATCTTTTAACTTTCAAGTTAAAATCCTTAACACTGTGTAAATATTTCTCAGTCAAACAATTTTATGGCTGTGGTGATATTTTCAGCTTTAAGTGATCAACATTTAACTGAGGTAGATCACATGTGCCTGAATTCATGCTCTCACTGAACCCCTAAATACTGAACAAGTAAAATAAAATACTTATGAAAGGTATTCAACAAATTTCATCTGTGTTAAAAAGGTTTAGTTTGAGGAACGAGTACATTTTTTGAAAGGCAACAGCGCCCTCTAATGGGCAAAGGAGTATAATTTTCTCCACTCGTGCCACTGCAGCTCTGGGCTGGTGCGGTAAGCGGGGAGAGGGAGGAAGAAGTAGGAAGTGCCCTGTGCAATTGGCCCGAAGCAGAGCTGCTCCGTGGTGGAGGACAAACCTTAAAGGACCACAACCACATGGGACTGCACTGCTACAGGCTCCATTCTCCACCTACGTGGCCACTGCTGAGACTGATGGATTCCCAGCTTCCCACGCAGGACTCTGCCATGGGATCAGTCTGTGATGGACCGGTCTCCATGGTTGACAGGTCACGCCCTAGTAACGCAGACAGTTAATCTAATTAGATACGTTTTAGAAAGTTTGAGCTGTGCCTTCAGGGAATCAATCTAGAAGACCATCAAGGTCCATTTACTCACGGCCAAGATTCAAAAATAAAATGTACTACACTCACATATTTCCAAAAAGAGATGAATAGCAGTGATTGATATTCTAAGTAGGCATCGAGCACCTTGGGTGGGGACCCAAACCTCACTAGCCCATTCCTTCATAGAAATCCTTATTCGTTTCATACATGCTTGCTATGTGAATTGTTTCCCCATTTGATCCTCATTTAGTCAATATTACCACAGGAAATGATACTGGAGATGAAATATGAAATATTATGTCTCCTAACCTGTTAACTATATGATGTGTTCTTGTGCTCTAGAAATGGAAGAATGGAAGAATGAACAACAGAGGTTAAGACTGGGAAGATATTTATTGATAGGAGAGCTCCTGAGAAGCAGAAGGGGTCCCGAGTGGGTAGCCAGGAGCCCCACTTCACAGAGGAGTTTTATAGGGTGAAACCCACATGGGTACACAATGTGGGGCACAGCAGTGAACATCCAATGAGGTTACAAGGATAGTCAGGTGCATAATAGTGCTTCAATTGGGAAATGAGTCAGATAGCAAGCTGGGATGGAAAGAACAAAGATTCTCCTAGGAAGTGGTGGGTCCAGAGGTCTCTGATCACCCCCTGGAGTGGCTGATGTCTATCTAGACTTCATTAGGCCCAGTGTTTGTTATTCGAGGAAGTATGTCGATCTGGTCATCTTGTCTTTGTCTTGAGACCTGGTTTTCAGCCAATGTGTCTCCGGTACCACTGTGGTGTGTTTCACCTTTGTCCTGACCATCTCAAGGACCTAGCCCTTTCTTTTTTTTTTTTAATTAAAGATTGCAAAGACCTGAATGAACCAGCTTATCCAAAAGATTCAAGAAGACCTCCCAAACCTTGAGTCCAGTGAAGAAATAGAGTAGATTAACAAACATTTTCATAACACACTAGAGCATTTGTGTTTGAGGCAAGAATCACCAGAGTCTGAGGGGCCAATCTATGAAGGTCTTGTCCTTTAAAAAAAAACAGCTCACTCCTTTTCATGTTCATTCAGTAAGGGTTTTATTAAACTAGGCCTCCCATCCATAAACTGTGCCTTTCAGAAATGCTGAGGTAGGTTTCCTGTTTCTAATCTGTGATGTGTTTTATTCAGCACCTCCAAACACTCACCTTCAGAACCTTAATAAAGTTATTCACTTCATAAAAAAAAAGATTGCAAAGATACATGATAAGAAGAAATGAAGATACTAATTAAAAATTTCAAATATACATATATATGACAGCAAAAAAGGATATGAAATAAACAAGAATTTATGTAACACAGACTAATCAAAATACATTAGTTTGATATGATCTTCAAACATTATGTTCTTTCTCATTTTCTTATAATATTTTTGAAATAATGTAATTATAAATACAACAAAGTTACAGATTATAGTTGAGAAACTTTCCTCAAAATTTTATGATTTATAAACTCCTTGGTTTAATTAATTGATAATATCATATACTTGCTGATTGTACCACTCACATTTTCTAACAAAACTTCCCACAGAAAAAATATATTTATATTTGAAATCCAAAAGCAACTAAAAAAATTCACATTTTTAAGATCAGATTTTTCTGTTTCTATTTTATTACATCCATACTTATTTTTATTATATTTTATAAGCATCATGATAGAATTTAACACCAATAGATATGTAATATTCTTCCCAAATGAATGACTATGAAGTCAAGCATGTAATTTAGAGAAATCATAAGGTTGCCAGAGAAACTATCAATATGCCAAATGTGCACAATCCTACCACATTCATGCCCATGTTTCTCATGTAATAGTGCCCACATATGTGTAAAAACACCCCCGCATATATACACAATGCATATTTTCTACAATACAATATATACTTAGGTGTGATAAAATAGTGCAGTGATGTGTGGAATGTTGGTGATTTGTATAATTTGAGAAAAAACAAATATCATCTTTGAAGGAGTTGGAGAATTTGTAATATGTATCAGATACTAAATGATATTAATGATTAAGTATAGTTATAATAAATTTTACTTAAAAATTAATATTCATCATCAGTAGAAAATAGGTACAAAGATATATTGATAACATAACAACATTTATCTTAACAAATTTCCAACCAAACAAGCTGTAGTGACAGAAAAGGAAGTTTGAAGTTTGTAGAAAGCAGAGATGAAAGAGGAAAATGACAGATGGACCTTAATACTTTTCATACTACTCATATATACAGATTTCATAAATTCTCAAATAAAAAAGCAAAGAAAATGAGAACCAAAATAACTCATTAATTTGGTAGACCAATATATAGAGAAAAGGATTAATGTATTGATAAATTTTTAAAATATGAAATGTAAAGCCTGAGATTTAGCTCAATAGTGCTGCACCTGCCTAGCCAGAACAATGTGCTGAGTTTAATCCCCAGCATTAGAGGAAGAAAAAGAAAAATGAAAAAAGGAAAAAAGGGGGGAAAAAAGCATATGTACTTTCTGACATACCAATAAATTAAAAATAAATTATTTGTTATCTCTTCCTCTTGAATTGTTCCCTTCATAAGGATGTAGTGAGCTTCTTTGTCTCTTTCAATCAGTTTAGGTTTGAAACTTACTTTGTCTGTGAATAAGATTGATAACCCTGCTTTTTTTTGGCGGGGGGAGCTCCTGTTACATGAAGAAGTTTTCTGTCCTTTCACTTTCAGTCTATGGGCTTCTTTTACACTAGACATTTCTTGTATACAACATATTATTGGATCTTGCTTCTTAATCCATTCTGTTGGTCTATTTCTCTTGATTGGTAAATTGAGGCCATTAATATTGATGGTTATAACTGATAGGTACTAAATTATTATTATCATGTTTTTTTTTCTGCCTTCTTTTAGTTTCTTGGCTTGCCTATTTGATTTGCTCTGTTGGGTCTCATTGTATTGTTACCTTCATTGTCTTTTTCTAGGATATTGTTTAGAATTCGGTGTAGTGCTGGTTTGGTATTCATAAAGATTGTCAAGTTTTCTTTATCCTGGAAATATCTTATTTCCCCATCCATTTTAAAAGAAAGTTTTGCAGGATACATTAGTCTAGGTTGGAGGTTGTTTTCTTCTAGTACTTGAAATATCTCATTCCAGGCTCTCCTTAACCTAAGGGTTTGCATTGAAAAGTCTGCTGTAATTCTAATAGGCATTCCTTTGCATGTAATTTGTTTCTTGTTGAATCTCTAATGACTCATAGACATTCTCATTTTCATCATACTGAAGAAAATAGCTCATTGAATCAATCACAATCCTTTATCCTAATTGATACAATCAGCACCACAATATAATGAAGCACAATTTGCAAATTGACCACTTATGGTAGTCAGCAGTCTATCACCTTCAAACCATGTGAATTTAATTAAGATAAAAAAATCAATCCAAAATATGCTTACAGTAAATAAACTTTGCAGTAAGGATATTTACAATTTACAATGGGGGTTTAAAACAAGGTTAAGACAAGAGGAGTAGATAAGTATAAGAATTAGAGAAGGTTTCATATGAAGCCAAAAAATGTAAAATGACCTGACAATCATCAGGAAATTGTTAAATTCAAAAAGAACAAACAAAATAGAAATATAGTAACCCTTGAGTGAAGTAGAATAACATAAGTAGGAACATAAAGAAAAGAGAAAAAAATAATAAAAGACGAAATCTGAATTAGGACAAAAGCAGAAACAAAAAGAGAGATGAGGGATACTATAGTGGAGTAAGAGACTGAGTTAGAGAAAGAAAACAAAAAGAAGAAAAAGAATTTGCAGAGTAGGATGAAAAAAAGAAAGAAACAAAAATGAGTTGAAAGGGCCTCTTTCAGACTATATCACTGCTGTCATAATATACAATATATATGTGCTGCCATTTGCAGAGCCGAGTCCCCTGATCTCAGCTAGCTGGTGGCAGAACCCCACAAAGCAGACTGAGCTCTGTCTGCAAGGCCCAGACTGAGTTCCCTGACCTCCTAAAGGGCTGAACTCCACTCAGTTCTACTATAAGTTTCCCCCACCACTTCTTTAAAGATGTTCAAAGTTGAAAGTGCCAGAAAATACTCTTTATGACCACCTCTGCCTTTACAGAGTAGGTCCAAAGACTGGTACAAGCAGGAGGTCTAAAAGCACTAGGGGGAACGTTGGGGTGGGGGCTAGGGGTGCTGTTCGACTACCTTTCTAGCGCTGAAGTTGGCGGGCTCGCCCTTTCTGACTGCCTATACTATTTCTAACTAACTCATCTGTGTATAATAACTACTTGTAATCTCATTGGTTGATCATAGTTTTGACCCAACTCATGCTCACCTTCTGATTTTCCATTAGATCTTATTGGTTGACTATAGCTTTGTTCCACTTGTACCTATCTCACCTTGTGGCTTTGCTCCATAAAAGTGCCCTAGGAAACAGGCTCCTGGGTAACCCATCTTTCAGGTGTCCCCTCCTGTCCTTCAATAAGTATTCCCTACTCTTAACCGCTGTTGCTCCTACAATTCTTTCTTCAACTTTAGAGAACATGATCTTGGTGTTTCAGATATCTAGCAGGTTGGGAGTTAATATTTCCTTTGATTGGACTATTTACATTATTTGGATTACTTAGTGGCCTATATCATTTGGAGGTCTTCCACCGAGATACTTGAATGGAGGTGTTGTTTCATAGATTCTAAGTTTCTGGTTTTTTTGTTTCATAGATTCTAACTTTTTATTTCATAGATTCTGGTTCTTGTATTATAGATTCCTTTTCTTTCATAGATTCTGGCTTTTTGTTTCACAGACTCTGGCTTGTTTAGATATGGTCTTAAATTTTGTCTTGCAATTTTGTATGTTCTGTCTTTTGTTAAAATTACATTTTATTCCTGCTTTGTATATATTGCATTTGGGTTTAATTGCTGAAATTGCTGAATTTGCTAGCATTCTTTGTTTTGTTAGGCAAAAGTGCTAGGAAAAAAGGTGGTTAAAGCGCCACCTAATGGACTTCAACAGTAACTACAAATAAATTTAGAAAATGTAAAATGGGTCTTTTATGAAATCATCTCAGGTAAAGACAGTTCAGACTTTAATCTTTCCCTTATAGAATGCTAAAACAAATATTGAGTACTCTGCCACCTAATAATTTCCCTTAAGACAGCTGCCACTCTCAAAGCAGAGGATAGATTTCTCCAATTGCCCCTTGGTGAACCCTCATTCCCGGTGAAGCCAATAGCCAGGGGATGTTGACCAGACCGGCAACTGGACTCCTTTCCAGAGACAGATCGCCAATTGCATGGAACTAGTGAAAACTAATGTGACAACTGAGGGGTCATGGCCAGGGCTATACTCTGGCAGATACTCAAAAGTGTCCCAATGGAAGCTAGGTCTTGATAGTCCAATCAGAAAACTTTCACATATGAATTGTCCCTACCTGCAGTCCTCAGTGAGGTGAAAAGTAACTCTGTCAGGGATCATCAGGGATCCTCTGCCTTGGAGTGATCTGAAATGATGCCATCAGAGCTCTTTCTTAAGCCTCTGTTAAGAGTTGAGCTACAAGTTTGGACTGTTCAACCTCTCTCTCTCTCTCTCTCTCTCTCTCTCTCTCTCTCCTAGATCTGGTTTTCATCATTTATGTGTGTAAGGAAGGAAAATACTTTCACTAATAAGTTGTGGACTTTGAAACTTTTACTGTAGACTTCTGAGATGCTATGTATTATGTTTTTGGGTGTTTAGACAACTTGGGCTTTTATTTGGACTCTTTCCCTTTGCTAGTGAGTTAGAAACGCCCCTTAAACTTTGCTCCAACTTATTGAGAGTTGACTTTAGAATCCTACGTAGTCAGACTGCCCCTTCTTTAAGAAGTCAGACTAAGGTAGCTTGCAACTATCATTTGGTCTTACACACAGGAAAATAGCAATCAGTTAGTGAATTACCCTTGTGTTTTTTATACTCTAACTAAAATAAAAAGGGACTTTAGTCAGCCTTTCTCTTCTTTTCATGTGCATCTAGAAAACTGATAAATGTGCTTTTACTAATATTTGTATTGTAGTTGCTAGGCAATGAACATAAGTTAAACCTGTGAGTTTCAGATACTTAGTGATTTTAAAATGGAATTTGAGCAATGTGTAGCTCTGTCTTGCTAAGGAAGGTTGCCTAGGTGAATAGATAGGTAACAGGAATGTCTCAGAGGTTTCTCCCAGGGCAGAATCCCTCCAAGCCATATACTTCACTCTAGAGTTAATCTCTTTTGCAGGCAAAAAAGTGTCCTAATTTGACTGTTGACCTGTTTACCTCACTTTTTTTTTCAAAGAACTAAAAAGTAGTAGCTTAGATCTTTTGATGTTTGCTTTTGTTAGCAATGTTTCCTTCCTTAAACATGATTGTATGGCTAAAATGAATTGTAATGTGTGCTTTAGGAGTAACTATAGGAGTAAGGACAGGAGTTTACTGGGAAGATAAGATCACATGGTGGTAAAAGGGCAGATAGTCCATTTCAGTGTATCTTCTGAGTCTCTCTCCAGATGGCAGCTAACTGCCCTGGAGGTAAATTAACTTGGGCGACTCCTGGAGATCATAGGAATCAAGCAGAAACTTACACGGATGCCAATTTGTTTCTTTTGTTTCAGATGGGGAACGCCACATGTGAACCACGTATTCCTTTGGAATACATTCTTAAACAATGAAAAATGTTCAATCCTCATATACTAAGAAAGAGCAGTTTCATATTTTCTGCACCTGTGCATGATGCCTACCCACTAGAACCAAAACAGAATACAGAGAGGTATAAATTATGAGATTATTTCACAACTAGGATCATACTGAAGGAAAAAGGGAAATGGTCAAAATTTTGTTATGTTAATGCTTCGCATTAAGAAATAACCTGTGCTCAAAATGCAAATGTAGCACTATGACAAAAACAGCATGGTACTGGAAAAAAAAAGACCTGAAGATCAAGGTAACAGACTAGAAGATATGGAAATGATCCCAAACACACTCATCCACCTTATGTTTAACAAAGGGGTCAAACACCTTCACTGAAAGAAGGGTAGTCTCTTTAATAAGACGTGCTGGAAAAACTCATTTTCCACATGCTAAGGATTAAAACTAGACCCATATCTCTCACCATGAACTAAACTAAAATCATAATGGATCAAAGAACTAAATATTAAAACAGAAACACTAAATGTGCTGGAAGAAAGAAAAGGTAGAACTCTTGAAGACATAGATATAGGCAAAGACTTTATGAACAAAACCTTGTTCACATGGGAAATATTACAAGGAATCAACAACTGGGATCTCATCTTATTGAAAAGCCTTGAGTAGCAAAAGGCATCAGCAACATAACAAAGAGACAACCAACAGAGTGGGGAAAAGTTGTTGCCATCTTTTCCTCAGACAAAAGACTGATATTTAGAATACATAAAGAACTGAAAAAAAATTCCAGATTTAAAAGCCCAGTACAAAAATAGGCATCTGAGATTAATACATACTTCTCAGATGCAGAGGTACAAATGGCAACTGAATATATGAAAAATGTTCAACATTGCTGGTCATCCAAGAGATGCAAATTAAAGCTGAGTTTCCACCTCACTCCAGAAAGAATGGCTATTATCAAGGACGCAACCAATAATAAATGCTAGTGGGGCTGTGGGGCCATAGGAACCCTTCTCCACTGTTGGTGGGAGTATAGGCTGGTGCAACCACTGTGGAAATCAGTGTGGAGATTCCTCAGAAAACTAGAATTAGAGGTCCCATTTGACCCAGCTATTTCCCTACTGGGTATCTTCCCAGAAGAATTAAAAGCATCATACCACAGCAATATATGGATACCCATGTTCATAGCAGCACAGTTTGTAATGACTAATTCTTGAAAACAGCCCAAATTCCCACCAGCTGTCAATTGGATAAAAAGGTATGGCTTTTCTATATAGAAATGGAGTACTATTCATCCACAAAGACTGATAAACTTGGGACATTACAGCTAAATGGATGGACCTAGAGACTATATCTTAAGTGAAATAAATTGGACACACATACAATTATTGCATTGTTTTTCTGATGTAAGAAATTGAAAGTGTAAATAGGGACCAAAATGTATAATAGACAATGTGAAACAAGAAAAACTGTTCAAAAGAAGGGAGAACTATACAGTAGGAAGGGAGGAAAAAGAAAATAAATGAGGAAAAATGTAAAGGTAAGCCACAGAAAAGCCAGATACCTCTGGCCCCAATCATCGAGGTTTTTTTGTCCCTGCCTTTTGTAACTTGAGAATGAGGGTACCATGGAAAACTTACTCAAAACCCCACCTACCACCACTAAACCTGAGGATGAAGTTTCCATAACAGCTATTATAGAAGCCCCACCTACTATTACTGAGTTTAAGTCTCTCCTTCCTTGTCCTTGCTCTTTACCCTTCAGAGTCTAGGAGTGGGGCTTTTAGGCCAGCCATGATGAAACCCTCTATGGGGCTATATCAATCCTTAGCTGATTTTGTTCAAGCCCCTCAAAGGCACTATCCCTTACAAGAAGTAAATAGTGATTTTGGACATACTCATATCCACTTGCCTTTTTCTCTCAGTGACCTCAAACAGATCAAGCAAGACCCAAGGAAGTTTTCAGATGACCCTGTTAAGTACATTGATGTCTTTAGGGCACTTACTCTAAACTGGACTGGAAAGATGTAATGTTACCTTTAAATCAAACATTGACTCTTTTTGGCACTGGGGATCGAACTCGGGTCCTTGTGCTTACAAGGCAGGTGGCAGAACCACTGAGCTAAATCCCCAGCCCCAAAACATTGACTCTTAATGAGGTGCATGCAGCATTATGAGCTGCCTTTGCAGATGGGGATGAGTACCATCTTGTTAATTTTAGAGGGCCAGAAGAGAGGCAGCCAGGAGAACCACTGATTCCTACTGGACTGCAAGCAGTCCCTGCACAGGTTTCTGAATGACCTACTGATCGTATAGGAGACTGGAGTAGAGGCATCTTCAGATTTGTATTCTTGAGGGTCACAGGAGGATGGGAGCTAAGCTCAATTATTTTAAATTATTGAGTATTCAACAGGAGGAAAGAGAAAATCCCTCTGCCTTCTTAGATTGCTTACAAGAGCCATCTGTAAAGCATACATCCCTAGCTCCTGATTTTATAGAAGGACAAGTTTATTACACAGCCAGCCCCAGGTATTAGGAAAAAGTTGCAAAAGATTGCTTTTGGTCCAGAGAGCTCACATGATACTTTAGTGAGAATCTCCTCCTCAGTGTTTTATAATGGAGAGTGGGAGGAGGCTAGGGAGAGAAAACAGAAGGATCAAGAAAAGGTACTAGCCTCAGCATGGACTCTGGGTCTGATCCTCAGGGCTACAAGAAGAGCCCAATGAGTAATCCCACATGCTACCACTGCCCAAAGCTAGGCCATCTTAAAACAAACTGCAACTAGAAGCCCTGTGTACCATGCCCTATTTGCAAAGGTGACCACTGGAAGGCACACTGCTCTCCGAGGTGAAGGCCCCAGGGCTCAGACCCATCTTCCCAGCTGGTCCAGCAAGACTGAGGGGCACTGTCTGCCTTGTCCCTTTGGCTGGACTGTCAACTCCAGGGAGAAGCCATGGGTAATCGTGACCATAGAGGGAAAAGAAATCAGCTATTGCTGAACACTGGGGTCTGTCTTGGCCCTTTCCTTCAACCCTGGCCTTCCCTCCATCCCTCATGCTTCAGTGAAAGTTGTCACTGGAGAGGACGTAACTCACTGTTTCTCACAACCGTAGGCTATAACTGGGATGGCTTTCTCTTCACCCATTTCTTTTTGAGTATGCCTGAAAGTACCATTCCTCTCCTTGAGACAGATATTTCATCCTGTTTAAATACTGTACCATATATGCACATAGGTCAGGTACACTGCCTTCCCACTCTAAAGACAGAAATAAACCCTGAAATATGGCCAACTAAAGCAGGATAGGTGGAGAGGTAAAAGCTGTTCCAGTACATGCATCTCAAAGATTCTATTTTTTCCTCACCAGAGACAATATCCTCTAACACCTGAAGTTAAAATAGGATTATTTTCTATAATTGACAGTTTAAGAGTCCAAGGTATACTTAGTCTGTAATAGCCCATGAAACGCCCCAATCTTGGGAGTTCAGAAACCCAATGGAGAATGAAGGTTGGTACAGGACCTTAGATTAAAAAACGAAGCAGTAGTGTCACACTCCCCTCTAATCTGTACACTCTCCTCTCTCAGATCCTAGAAGATGGCAGCTGCTTTTCAGTGTTGGATTTAAAAGATACCTTCTTTTGTTTCCTTTTCATGCAGATTCCCAGATATTTTGTTTGTTTGTTTGTTTCTGTTGTTTTGTTTTGTTTTGTTTTTGCCTTTGAAAATCTTCAAGACCAAACTCTCAACTGATGTGGAATGTGCTTTACAGTTCAGTAAAGGACAAAAAGTCAATATTTATACTGATTCAAAGTATGCTTTTCTAGTATTGCAGGCCCACGTGGACATATGGAAAGAAAGAATCTGACAGTCATTGGTTCTCATATGAAATATCATAGGGAGATAGATGAACTTTTATCATCTGTCATATGCCCTGGCAGTAATTCACTGTAGAAGACACCAAAAAGGAGCTGATGAAGTATCTCACGGTAATCAACTGGCTGATGCAGCAGCAAAAGAGGCTGCTTGAGATTTCCCCATCAGCCCCCTTACACCAACCTGGGCCTTGATCATACTCTTGGAAGGGTCCCTTGATCATACTCTTGGAAGGGTCCCTTGATCATATTCTACCCAAATATTCTCAGTCAGTAATTGAATGGGCTCTTTCCCATAAGTGTCAGTTCCTTCCATCAGGATGGTTACAGTCGGATGAAGATAAATTGTTCCTTCCTGGTGCTAGCCAATGGGAAAAATTATTAAGATTTTACATAAAGCCTTTCACTTGGGGAGAGACAAGACACAGCAGATGGCCTCAAAGTTTTTCATAGAAGAGACATTCTCAGACAATACAACAGATACTTAAGACATGTGAGCTCTACCCAAAGATCAACCCTCTTAAATGGACCATAGCTACTCCAAGTGTACAAAGACATGGTAAATACCCTGGAGAGGACTGACAACTTTACTTTACTCATATGCCAAAAATAAGCGACTTCAATACCTACTGCTCTTGGAAGATATTTTCACAAACTGAGTTGAGGCCTTTCCTTGTACAAAAGAAAAGCACAAGAAGTGGTAAAGGTTTTAGTCTCAAAAATCATTCCTAGATTTATACTTCGTAAAAGCTTATTGAGTGATGTGGGCCTTCCTTTAAAGTGGCAGTCACACAAGATATCTCTTAGGCCCTGAGGATTCTCTATCACCTTCATTGTGACTGGAGACCACAATTATCATGAAAGGTAAAAAAAGAAAAATGAATGAAGCTTTAAAGAGATATTTTCACTAAATGACTCAGGAGACTCACCTACTGTGGTCTCACTACATTTAGCTCTTAGCAAAATAACAAATACACCTTAACTTCTAGGCTTCAGTCTACTTTAAATGCTTTATGGATGAAACAGATGCCTTAAACAGCTGCTATCTCACTAGCTAAATTCCAACCAACTCTTCAACAGCTAACAGAAGCTCAGTTTAGAGAAAGGAAATCCCATGTTCGCACCCAGAGATTTAAAACTAGTAAACTCTCTCTCCTCATCATCTCCTTCCCTAGATCAACTTGGGAAGGACCATTCACTGTAATCCTGTCAACTCCATCAGCTGTCAAGGTAGCAGGCTTGGATTCCTGGATACACCACACTGGACTCAAGCCCTGGGAACCTAAAACCACAGTGGAGTGTGAGCCAACATCCAAATACCCTGTGAACCCATAGAAGACGTAAAATTATTATTCAAAAATAAAAGAAAGCCTTCAGATAAGTAATCTAAGATATTACTCTTTGCTGTTTTACTAATCACCTTAACACTTAACGGACAGTGCAATTCCTTTCTAAGGTGAGCACAAGAATATACAGAGTCATACAATAAACATCTTGCTGGATATGTGGTCTGCTTCCCTTTCCAAGTACATCAGGACTTCTTTGGTGGGTATAATCACTTCAATAAAATGATTAGAATGGGCTATAAGACTGTTTTGATAAGAAATAAAAGTGTTCCATTGTCCATAGTTCAGCCCACTGTTACAGGGTAACTGCCCATAATCTACACCCTTAATGACCTTGGCAAAATTGAATTTTCTCTAACAATGTTCTTTTTATTTTTTTGGCACTGGGGATCAAATTCAAGTTCTTGTGCTTGCAAGGCAGGCCCCGGAACCCCTGAGCTAAATCCCCAGCCCCGAATTTTCTCTAACAATGTACTGAAGCCTCTCTATGGCTCTAGTAAAACCCCTAAGAAGTCGAAGTAAGGGTTCAATCATGAGGAACAACAGTGAAAGCTATCAAGATGGACATTTCCAGGCCAGGATTTAGCTTGGTGGTGTCACTGGGTGCCTCATAAGCACAAGGACCCAAGTTCAATCCCCAGCCCCCCCCAAAAAACCAAGATGGCCATTTTCAGATATAGGGCAATTGCGTATGGTTAACCCCCAGTATGGGACACCTTAGTTTATGCTGGGAACAAAGAAATCACTCCTATTCTCATTGTCCTAACTCAACTAAATATTTGAGGTGGACATCCTCGGAACAGTGTATACACGCAATAACTTTACAGGCCAAAGACTGGTTTGCAACAAACTGATATATTCACCCTAGAACAAGACAGGAATCCCCCAGTGGCACTAACTGGTCCTGTGGAACCAATTTGTGGCCCTGAAACCCCTTGGACAGATATGGAGAGGCACTCTGGGATTTGTGGGTTACAAGGCAGGGTTGTCAAAAGCACCGACAAACCTGCAAACATACCCCACCAACAACACTGATGGTCTAGAAGTGTGTCTCACTAGTATGATCACGTGGCTTCTATCTTTATCCCCACCCTAGGGTTAGAAGTTGTCATGCAACACATTGAGGCCTTAACTAATTATACTTAGTGGGCCTTAACACCATGACTGGTCTCTCTATCCTAAATGAAGAAATAAAATTAATGAGACAAGCCTTCTTCCCAAATTTGTTGGCATTATATATTCTAACTACAGCACGGGTGTACACATGCAATTAGAAAAGCTAAATATTGTGTGTACATTCCTGATCCTTGTGCTAATATCTTGATAGCTGTTCAAGATATTAGACAAAAGGTTAATGCCATGTCAGACTATGAAATCCCCTGGACTTTCTCCTTATCCTCTTTGTGGGATGCTATCACTGGCTCCTCCTGGTGGAAATGTTTGATGCCTATATTCATAACAATCTTGTTGATCTTAGTATTTGGTCCCTGCATTCCCAACTGTCTCTTTGGCCTTGTCTCCTCCAGACTTAAAGCTATGCCTACCTAGGATGAGAATGCCTGGCATCTAGGGCCCTTAGCTAGACCCTCTGGGGAATATCTCTGATTGCCAGCCACAACTATGACCCTCTTCAGCTGGAAGTAGCCAGAATGATCTTCACCATGCCCCCTTCTTCAGAGAGGAGACTATTGTAGACAGCTAAGATAATTAGAAACATTGAGGCAGTTAGACAGGGCTGAGTAACTCCTTTGGGGAGTCAATACAGAAGATAATTGAGGCCTATTTACTCAAGGCTAAGACTTGAAAAGTGCTACACTCAGCTACTTCCCTGAGAGATGAATAACAGTGACTGATATTCTAAACAGACATCAATGACCTTGGGTGGGGACAAAAACCTCCCTAGCCCATTCCTTCTTAAAAATACTTATTCATTCTATGCATACTTGCTCTGTGATTTGTTTCCCCATTTGTTCCCCATTTAATCAACATTACTTAAGTGACTGTACTTGTAATCTTATTGATTGATCATAGTTTTGTCCCACCTCACACCCACCTTGTGATTTTCCATTGGATTTCATTAGATGACTATAGTTTTGACCCACTTTGTACCCACATCACCTCATGGCTTTGCTGCACAAAACCACCCTGAGAAATGGAGTCCCAGGCAACCTACTTTCCAGTTGTCCCCTCCTGTCCTGCTCAGATAGGCGCTGTCTTTCCTTAAATAAATATTACCTACTCTTTTCCTCCATTGTTCCTACAATTCATCCTTCGATTTAGAGAACATGAACTTGGAGTTTAGGATATCTAGCAGGTTAGGAGTTATAATACTTCTCTTGTTGAGACTGTTTACATTATTTGGATTACTTGTTGCCCTGAATCACTAGTGTCCAGACACTTTGCCATGCCCAAACCTCCTGCCTCAGGACTGCAAGGAAGGGAGGAAGGGAGGGAGGAAAGAAAGAAAGAAAAACAGAAGAGGAAAGAGAAAGGGAAAGAATATCAAAGAATAGAAAAGAAAAGAAGAAACCCCAGCAATGCACTGACTGGGCCATTTCACCAAAGAAAGAAAATGAAGGAAGTAAGAAAGGGAGGAGGAGAAAGAGAGGAAGGAAGGGAGGGCTGCCCTATGATGTGCTCAACTATGCTGCAAAGGACTGAAGCAGTGGGGCAACCTCCATACAACATGGTTGTGAGCTGGGTGGATCCACTTCAAATTAGTCCTGACCAAAATTTTTCAAACTTAGCTAGCCATTTAGACAACCCTAGGAAAGATGGGCAAGAAACTATATCTTAAAACCAGAGCCAGTCCCAGAACTGGGAATTTGAAATTGAGTTGAGGCTAAAGAGATAAGCAAAGGATCAGAGGGAAATTTGCAATGCATGGCTTTAGGTGCCTTGTTTATGCTGGAACCGCATCCTGAACAGCATCTCCACAGGTGCCACCAGGGAGGAGGGAAGGGACACCACACAGCTGGCTCTGCTTCCTGCCGGAAGGAAGCTCTTGTGGCCCATCTTCCACACCCAGAATGTATACACTTAGTGCAGCATCCGCCCTGCAGCCAAGTGCTCATTATAAATTTGTTGGAAGGAAGAAGGTAAAAGGAAAATTAAAGAATGAATGTAAGTATGCTGAGAAACTAGAAATGAAAAATATTCCTTCCTCTGAGTGACTGCCTACAGGCAGTAACATTGAATTCCTTAGAATTCTTTCTTTAGAATTTACGAGTGCCATATAAACTATGGGCACTTGACTCTTAGAAAGTCCTGGAAAACACTCATAATCCTACTAGGGACCAAGACGAGCCAACTACCAGTGAAGCCCACCCACCCATTGCACACTGGCAACCAGAGGTGTTTCAGAGCTGGCTCAGTCTCAGGAGCTGTGCCTCCCTCTCCAGCCCTTCTAGAATCACAGGGAGAGGAGCAGTGCTACATCCTCCAACTGACCCCACCACCACTGGGTCTGAGTGCCCCTGAGGCGGAAATAAGGAATCTAACCCACCTTTCTGTAGCAGGTTCGCTGACTCCCCGCAGGAGAACAACTTCCACGATGTGTCAGTAAGAGGCATAGGGAGGATTTATTAGACAGATATGCTAGGACACACTCAAGAATGGAGTGCAGGCCCTCAGAGAAATGAGGCACATTATAATTTGAAACTGGAAACATTTATATTTTTCTTGAAGGGTTGGAAAATCCCAGGAAAAGGTGACCCTCCCTCCAGAAGCATATTGACCCATTCTACAGGTAGGAGCATTTTTTAAATGGAACATTCTTTGGGTTTGCTCAACCTACATCTTACTTTGCTCATCCTCCCTTTCTTTAACCTTACTTAATCAATCAAGCCAATGTATGGAATTTTAGTATTCCTGAGGACTTTGGGGTGTAGTGGTCTGTTAGGGAAGGGGTCTACATTTAATCAAAAGAATGCTGGTATATTCTTCAACTTTGGTTGGTTCCTGGAAACTAGACTATTTAAAAGTACAATTTTGGGTTCTTTGTTTCCTTTCCACTCATCCTTTGTTCCTCCCATCCTGGTTCAACTCCATCCTGCAGAGGGTGCTATGGTGGTCTTGGTTTGTTTTGTTCCCCCACTCTGCTGCAAACATTCCAATAGAGTTTAAGAGCTGTCCAGAGGGCCCAGACCCAGAAAAGAGGCCTGTTCTCTAGGCACAGCCTGAACTATGCTGGATGATTTGCCTGCCTCTTACACTTTGCTTTTGGACACATTTCCCATCTCCTGGGCTAATTTCCCCTGTAGGTGCACACACTACACACACACACACACACACACACACACACACCCCTACCTGACCGTAGCTCCAGCATCAGTGAGGATTCCAGGGCATTCTTTGTCCTCAAGTGCTGAAATCTGGGAGGGACTGAAGGGCTGTACGACAACATGGCCTCTTTGTATTTACAAACTGGCTAAGATAGATGTCTGCTGAGTTAGACACATGACAAATGGGATTACTGCTTTTTAAACTGTGACCCTGCTGCCATCATAATAAGCCTGGAGGCCTTGAGGAGATTGCACCATTCCCCATTGGTGGCACAAAGTTGTGCAGTTTAAGGAGCTATGTGTGACCTGTGTGTGTATCCATATGTGTCAGATGTGCCGGTTATTGTTATCACAGGTCTTTGTTTTTACCATAACATCTGATGTGGTGCTACTTCCTGGAAGGAGAGTTGCTTTGTAAACAGTTCATTATAAGATGATCGCAGTAGCATGGCCATAAATTCCATATTGTCCTTCCCATTACAACCGGGCCCAACTTGCACAGATGCTGTCTTAACTTGGGCGACTTACAATAGGTTTATTTGTCACTGTTCCAGAGGCTGGGAAGGACAAGATTTGGTTTTGTACAAATTCCATTCCTGATAGGGGCTCTCTAGTTGGCTTGAGGACAGCAGCCTTTGCATTGGAGGGAAGGAGAGAGGGGAGATGAGGGAGATCAAGAACGGTGGAAGAGGGAGAGAGAGGAGAAATACGCTGGTCTCTCTCTTCTGATAAGGACTGGAATCTCATCAGATGGACACCACCTGCATGATGTCAATAGACAATTACAGGGCCGGTGATTTAGCTCAGTGGTGCCGCCAACTGCCTTGCAAGTGCAAGGTCCTGAGTTCAATCCCTGGTACCAAAAAAACAAAAAAGGAAATTACATCTCAAAGGCCCCTAACTCCAAATGCTACAAGTTAGGTACTAAACATAGGATGGGGCGGGGGCATAAGTATTCAGCCCACAACAGACACTAACAAAACTAAAACCAGACATCAGCTGTGTTTTACTTTTCAAATTCCTGGATCAGTGAACGTCTCATTCATCCACACCACTCCCCTGGGTGAGAATTGAAGATCTTAAGAACTCTTATATCATATGGAGTTAAAATCTATAGCCCAAAAATTCATAGGTAAAACTGTTTGTGTATGTATATTGCCTCCTCATGCTAAATGACTTTCTTATGAAAAAAATTAATGATTTTCTTCACTTGGTTGGTCACAAACAGGCCAGTGTAATGTAATATAGCATTTGGATTAAAAATACCCAGGTCTGAATTCTGCCTAACATTACACTGCTGAGTGTAGGATCTCAAGTAAGACATTTAGCCTGTTTGGCCTCCATTTTCCTGACTGTAAAATGAGAAAAATAGCTACCATATCGGTTAAAATGCAAGTAGCAAAATACTAAATCTTTTACCTTTATAGGTTCAGTATTTTCTTTGCATCATGGAATGATAATTATTAAATTATTATTATTAACTATATTGGGCTGAAGATGGATTCATATTAAGTTTAGTTTCAAACATATAAAACTATTTTCAGGATAGTTAAAGAAGCTTGGTGAGGCAATATTATTTAGGTTATCATGCTCAAAAAAGTATTTCAAATTCAAAGGCAAGGCAAGAGAGAGCAATATAAAACATTGGTTTTATTCAGCACACATATTTATCAAATATATAATTAGTTTAGCTGAAAAAATGGAGGCAGGGTAACATTCTCTGATGAGATCATATAAGATAAGGATTGGTCACCATTCCTCATGGGCTTCTCATTCATAACAAAAGATTTTGCCATTACTATAATTTGTTGCAGGCAGACATTTTGTGACATTCGACATTAACAGTACAACAAGGAAAACACAAGAAAGGAACTGCATCTGTATTGTGAAAGCAATTTCTGAACAAATCCATACTTGCTTGACCTTAGGAAGAAACCTATCTAGCAGAGTACAGATCAGGAGTATTCAATATACACAGTCATCAAGTTAATGGACTCTGCAGAAATAACTGAAATAACTGTTTTTGCAGCAGAGAAATGAGCAAGACTCTTCTCTCTAACATCCCGAGAGTTATCATGAGGCCAACGAAAGAGTTTGGTCACCATCTGTTGGTACTTCTTTGACAGGTCTGCTTCCTACCTTCCCAATTAACAACCCTTATTTGAAAAACTGAGGATCTTAGGTAAATCTCTGAATTGGTCCTTTGATCCAGTCTCACCCCAAGCTCCTCATCCTTTCACTATCGTTTTCCAGAGTCACCTTTTTCTATCCCAAATCTCCACGGCCTGCTCACAAGTTCACATCACATGGTCTACACAAGACTTGCACCACCTGACCACTGCTTTTCTTTTCTCACCTCCACTCTCCACCTTGGCTCTGCTCTGACCCTTGAACCACGTGCATTTGGCTGAAGGCCCTTTGCAGCTCCCACTTTCTGTCAGGTGTAGTGGAGCACTTCACAGCTGTGCATAAGATATACTAGGGGTGGTGCCGTGCACTGCCCACTGTCCTCGGTACACAGAATGTTCTGCCTCAAATCACTGTCCCCCAGAAAATGCGCACCCATCTTTCAAGTCTCAGTACACAGGGCATAGAATTTCGGCCTTATCACTTAGAAACTAACCATGCTCAAGTCAGATGTTGATTTCTGAAAGTCTTCATACACCTATGTCTATTCGGCCAGGAGCTTTAAGGAAGAGGTTCCCATCTCTACCTTTGCTCATCCCTAACACCTGCCTAGCACCTGACACTTGCATAACTCATCTCATCCCAGCTCATCCTTTCAATCTACAACTACAGCCAAGAACAAAATTAGCAACAGAAAGCTTCATCAGACATAGCTTGGTTATTGATGCACAAGTTAGAAGTGAAATACAAAACATATAAGAGATCTGCAGGTCCGGAGAAATTCGTCAACGGCCTCAAGTTGGGGCTCTCATTTCTGGCACAGGGTTTCTTCCTAACTACAATCAGGAAGGTGTGCTTCTTTCTATCTTGTTAAGCAACTAGTCAACCTGGCTACAAGAAAATCCTCCCTTTATCCTGAGAAGTGCAACAGCTCTGGTGTTGTCTTAGTAAGTAAAGCTTTTGTTCCTGCTCCCTCTTCCCACATGCAGTTGAATATATCCATACATTAAGATCCCTCTGTGCTATTTCCCAGCTACACATTCACATTGCTTCCTCTAAGTACCATGTGTCTGGCCCTCAGGCAGAGTTACTTGCTTCTTCTCTTCTATTCCTGTGGCGCTATATACACTCCGTTACAGGTAGTAAAAAATAATACTAATTCCAATATTACTAATAAGACCACGAAACAGTAACAAGTCAGTGGCTAGCATAGAATGAGCACTCGAATGAATGATGAATTAAATCTTGCTTTAACGATATGGAGTCAAGACAATTATATTCATTATGCCGTTAATAATTCCCTTGGCATTTAATGAGGGATCATCATCTTTGGACATAGACTTAATTCAAAGTGTTTCGGGGGCTTCTTTGCTGACTGCAATGCTGAAGTTTAAAAAGGTGCAAGAAATTTTATTTTTAAGAACATCATATTTTTAAGAAATTTATTTATTTGAACAATCACTACAAGAAGTGGGAGAACAACCAACACAAAGGTGTTCTTTTCCTTGAGTGTGTGTGCTCACCCACACACAAGTGTGTGCACACCCTCATGGAGTGCTAAGGATTGAACCCTGGGCCTTCACACTGAGCTGCTTTCCCAGTCCTTCTCCACAACTTTTATTCTGAGACAGGATCTTGCTGACTTACTAAGTTGCCCACCCTAGGCTTGAATTTACGGTCCTCCCTCCTCAGCCTTCCCGAGCACAATGGCTCTCATAGTGATTGTGTTTATAAATTCAGTATAGACTTCAGATAATTTTAGATGGCTGGAACGGGCCCGTCGAACACCTATATTCTTTGGTGTTGCCAATTAATGTTTTTAGCTGTTTAAAATATTTAAATAATTACATAAGCTGATTAAACATAAAGTATAATTATTAGTATACTGCAACTGAATTTGCTGTGCCTAAACCTCAGTTAAACTAAAAATCTACTCTGTAAATCTGCTCTGACTGGATCACAGGCTGACTCAACACTCCCTCTCAACATCACTCATAATATGATTGCTTTATGATTCTGTAAATAAAATAGTCTTAGGGGCCAGGGGTTTAGATCAGTGGTTCCGCCCCCTTCCTTGCAAGCGAAAGGTCCCGAGTTTCATACCCCATACAAAAAAATAAAAAAAATAGTTTTAATATTTGAAATACAATTACAGCTTGGGGATTAATTTTTAGAATTTAGGGATTTCACAAAAGTGTTTGAAGGCTTGTTTTAACAATGCTGTCCCTCATCTCTGGTGTCTTAACAGCCTCAGTGGGATCAACTCAAACGCTTGGTGTTACTAACATGCTCAAAGACAGCAATTTCTTTTGGTCCTACTTATTGGATTTCATATAATAGTATCTTGAGTATCTGTACTAAAGACATAAGCCATATTTATAAATGAAATGCCAAAAGCTGACCAGAAAACAAATCTGCAGGCTTTAAGAAATTATACTGGACATTAGTAAATACTTCAAAGATAACCCTTCCAATGACATGTGTCTATAGATAAAAGGGCCTTGCACAACACATGCTCTCTAATAACCACACTAGTATCGCAAAGCAATGAAGATCAAACTTAATTCGCCTTTCAGTCTACGTGGATGTGGTTATCTGCATATTTACTTGATTTACACACGTACAGCCGATGCTCAAGTCACTTCAGTCTTATATCCATTTGTTTCTCAGTGTTATAGCCATAGGGGCACACAAATGGAAAAAATTAACAAATTCTTTGTAAGTAAAGCCAACTAAATTGTTCAAATGTAATAATGACTAGATATATAATGGAGGTCATTTAGGTGAAAAAACAGATTTTTATACTTCTGTTCAGTTACTTTTTAATTACACCTAATTTTGCCAATATTTATTTCATATAATGAGAATACGATATTCTTGATTTACTGGGGAGTACATGTGATATGTGAAAAAACAAACTGAATTTTGGTGATTTTTTTTGGCTAATTAAGCATGTTTTCACTTGAATGAAGAAAAATGTTTTCAGTTTAATATGTCTTTCAATAAAGTAGAATAAACTTACAATAAAGTGAATGATCTTAATAAGTCTTCCGATCTTCAAATGTAGGCCTAACGGAACAATGATTACTGGAGAAAAGAAAACACACAAATAAATCTCCTGTGGCATCATCTTGAATATGATTTTCTTGTATAGCTGAATTCTTTCACAAGCTCTCAGATTTCCAAGGATTGAATGGTGTTTTACAAGGGAACTATGTGAGATTAGAAAATCTTTGTTCCTGGTATACAGTAAACATTTTATGTGATTCTTAATCACATTTTTATTCAGAACATAGTGTTATAGGTCACATTTTTCTTAACAATATTTATAGTGATTTGTGCTCTATAAATATAAACATATTTGTATACAGAATGCACTGATGCAGATATATGAAGTCAGCCAGATATCCACAAGCAGAATGGTATAAGAATCGCAGGAAAGGTAATAAATGATGCCAGGCCCATGCAGACTATAGACGCCAATCCCAAGATTGCTGAAGCAAGAACACTTCTCTGATCACGGATAATTATCTTCACATACTCACAAAACTGGAAAACAAAAGTTCAGAATATTAGGAAAGGTGAATGAACCTAAAAAGAACCACATGTACCAAATGGTAGAACAGTTTTCTCAGCCGTTTTCTCTGCTAAGAAAGCTAAAAGTTCTCTGTTTATGTTTAGTTTCTTGATTCTATGTCCCATAGTACCTGAAATGATGCTTTAGACAATGAGGTTAGTAATAGCAGTTGCCTTAGTAAACACAGGATTTTCCAGACAATTATGGAATGTAACCACATAAAAATTATTCAGGATTAAAAGTTAAAAACAACATTAAATTGCACCAATACCACATTCTATAATTAGATGGGCAAGGGATCTTGTATCTTGAATTAAAAGAATGGAATTTAACCTATGATTATTGGTGGATTCAATTCTTCTAATTCATAAGTCTAAAAATTGGCAATACCAATGATAACTTTTGTACAATTCTCAGAATTGTAAAGGTTTAGCACCAGTTTCATTCTGTGGTCATACCCCATTCCTTGACTAAATCAATCAAATTCACCATCAATTTTATGACACATAATTGGCTCCTGGAAACAAAGATAAAATAATATCATTCTACCCTTGGCAAATGCATTCTTCTAATATGTGTTAATTCTTAGAAAAATGAATTTAACTTGGAAGCAACGGCTCATGTTTGAATGTCCCAGCTCTGTCTCTCTTGGCTGTGTGCCCTGAGGTAAATCACTTACCTTGCCCCGACTACCTTCTTCTTCACATAACTCTGAGGTGGTTGTGCAGTCTACATGACATAAATGGAAGGCACTACAATGCTCAGTAGCACTGCCTATATGTTGACAGGTATCTCTTGCTCACTGTCTTCACTGCCAGCATTTAAGTCAATTGCTAAAATGTAGTAGAAAAAAGCATAAAGAATAGCAATTGTATCTAAGGGGATTAGTAATTTACAAAGTACTAATGACCAAGAGCAATATAAAAATCTCTCAAATCTTATGATTTCTGGACTTGCAGGAAGAGAGAGAGAATATTATTCCAGAAGTAAAAGGTTTTTCTTTTTGGGGGTATCAGGGATCAAACTTGGGTCCTTGCACTTGCGGGGCAGGTGGCGGCACTGCTGAGCCTTCAGTGCCTTTTCTAGAACACTGAATTGTATATGCTTCTAGGGTCTCCTATCGTTGCAATTCTTTTCCAAATCCTTTCAAACTAATTGTGATCTTTTCCAGAGGGAAAGCATTCTTGAGAGTTTCTGTAAATTTTAAGATGACTATAGCTATTTATATGGAGACCTCAGCCGTCAGAGCAGACCAAACACTGTATTTCCTTCTGCTTCTAAAAAGAAGAAACCGGTCCTCCCTCAAGATTCATGACCTACTTCTCTCCAGACATGTCCTAAAAAACAGTTCTTACAATTAGAAAATTTGGGATGGAGACATTTCCCTGCTCTGGAAATCTAGTCTGGGGCCAATTTGTTTGTTAGACCATTCAAAGTGAAGACAAAAAACTCAGTTTCTCAAGGGGTGCTATGCAGCAATAGTAATTAAAACACTTCACTAATGTAAAACCTAACAAAGTTTCCACACATGGAAAACTACTCCAACTAGCTATTAGTGCAGAGTAACTATTTTACTACCTTTGAAAAGCACTTGTAGTAATTTTTTGGTAGAAATATAGAATAGAGTGCTACATGTGTTTCATTAAACTCCTAATTACTGGAGAGAAACACTTTTTCCACAGAGAAATAATTTACTTGGTTCTTAAGTAAATCTTATGTGTTTCCTTTTGAACACTTTTGGAGGTGCTGTTTGTAAATGTGGGGAAGTTCATTTCTAACCAGGCTTGGGCAGGGGCTGTAATTCTTGCATCACTGCGCAATGCTTTGACTATATTTTTATTTTGCTTGGAAAAGAATTCATTGATTGAGTCTGTTTCACCTCTATAACAAAATGTACATGATATTTCATATACCAATGCAGAAAAGCATAACGCTCTCATGCTCTACTATGGAGGAGGAAGATTTCCCCATATGGGTCCAAGAAATGACACAAGGTGTAGAGTAAATTAAAATCTAAGATGTCAAATGTGGTTATATGAACTCGGAATTTTTGTTCAAAAAATACCTAAACATGAAGAGCGATGCTAAAGCTCCCTGTGTGATCACTCTTGCTTCCATTATGAAACGTGAATGTTAACAATTCTTTACCTACGTTGAAAGCTGAGAAAGCTTCCAATTGCAAATGGAGTTGCAAGCTTAAAATGTTAACTTTTTAAAAAATGTAAGAGGTTTCAAAAGGAAAGAATCCATTTTTTTCTCCTTGAATTTGCAGTTTGTTCAAGAACCTTAAATTTTAATACTTTCTTTTCTAAGAATGCATAAAAAATTGCCTTCCAACAGTTAAGGGCTCTTCTTGAAAATCAATTGTTTTGCCCTGTGGGGACCTTACAGTCTACCCTACCTCTGGAGAAAATGGGCAAGGGACGCTTAACAAGAAAGTTACAAAGGGAGTAAAGAGAACCTAGAAAAGAACTCCAGTACCAAGGAAAGGGGTCCTCTAAAGCAGACCCGGAAAGAAGCTACCACAGCTGTCCCCTTAGGGGAATTTTGATAGTTTACGTTAACAAAGGGAATTCGCTCTATGCAGCTTACAGGGGGAGAAAGCAGCCCACTCTCCTATTTGAAAGGCACACATGTGTTTATAATGTAGAGGAGGGAATAAAGACAACGGGCACCTCCTTTCTAATTGCAATTCCTGGGAAAGGTTGCGAGC
>NW_022900950.1:67678275-67705971 GCF_012274545.1 Fukomys damarensis | reverse complement strand
AAAACGAGAGACAGGACCCGAGAGCAGGGTCTTGCATCTGTAGGGACTGGGGCCGTCCCTGGAGCTTCGGGATCTTGGCGGAGGAAACAGTCCCCTCCCTCGGGCGAGATTGCAGAGTACGACCGAGTCGCGCGGACCTCGGCTTACTTCTGCGGGGCTCTCAGCAGCCGAAGCAGGGAACCGGAGACAGGACCCGAGAGCAGGGTCTTGCATCTGTAGGGACTGGGGCCGTCCCTGGAGCTTCGGGATCTTGGCGGAGGAAACAGTCCCCTCCCTCGGGCGAGATTGCAGAGTACGACCGAGTCGCGCGGACACCTCGGCTTACCCAGGCGTTCGCGTCTGCGCCGCCGGGTGCGAGCGCCAGGGAAGGCTGCGGATTCTTTCCTAAACGGATCTCCCACCTTTAAAGGGCTGGAATCCTGGGTGCTTCCCGGGTGACCCCGGGGTCAGGCTGCGGGCCCCCTGCGCGCTCGATTGGAACCCGAGGCTGTTGGCTCTCGCCTTCCAACGGTCGGACCTCGCGGCCCAACGTCCGCCCGGAAGAGGGACTCAGGGGTGAAGGAAGAGGGAAACATCCGTCTTACCTGGAAAATGAAGGGGTCCCTAGAGACGGGCAGGGGGAGGCCGGATCCCCAGTATTCTCCAAGGCTCGGCCTTTGCTCCCGCTCCGTCTAAGGTCACTGATGTGTTCCTTCACCTAAGGGGGCGGGGAGAACAAAAGCTTTTGTGAAATTCCTTCAGAAAACAGAAGAAAAAGAGCAGACACCTTTGCGTGGAGCCTCCTAACTACCGGTAGGGCTACGTTGACTGTTAGGGCCATGGGATTAATTACCTCCTGGGAAGAAATTTCCCTGGCTTCCTCCCTAGTCTATCAGGGAGGAAGGGGCCTCCCTCCTGCTCTTTGTCTCTAGAAGGATTAAAGGCTGCAGCCTCAGTTGGTAGTGTGCTATCCTTTGTCAACCACAAACTCAGAACACCGAGAAAAACAATTTGTATTTAGCATTATAAAGAATCATCCTCCAAATGAAGGCAGCATAACATAAGTGAACAGGTTGAAACAGCTCAGATCTAGAGATTGGAAGCAAAATCTGATTTTAAGAGCTGGCAGTGTCATTTACAGCCGGCCATCTCTGAGCCTCAACGGTGTCTTTTGAAAATAAGAATATTTCAGAGAGCTGGTGTGAAGATTAAATTAATCCAGTTGTTTTGCAACCTTGTAGAAAACTCGCGCGATGCATCCTCTACAATAGCATTGCAGGAGGCTGAAGTTGAGAGTTGTAGAAAGGAAGCTGAAGGGGTTTTGCCAGCAGTCATCCCAAGCTGCAGGGCAGACAAGAGACAAGATCCCCCAAAGTCCCTTCGGAAGACTCCACACAGAGCCCCAGAGTGAGGAGGCCCCAAGGACACCCACAGGCAGAACATGAGCAGGCAGGTAGCTGAAGAAAATCGGGCTCTGGGAGATTTGGAAGCTCTGACACAGCTGCGCTCCCTGCTCCTGAAGTCACAGTTCATAAAACTAGGGTTAATCTCTCACAAGGTGCACAAATCCCTAACTGTCCATATTAGAATGGTTTACATGGTAAGAACCAAACAAAAGGTTCCGATGCTCACAAAATGTCAAAAGCACATGCTACCCTATAGAAAATAAATGACAAGCCGTGTTTCTTCTTAATAATTTGGAACAGATAGAGTAACTATTCTGTAAATTCATCTTGTTCCCGTTTGGTTCTAATTTGACATTTTAGGTGGGTGTGATGGTGCACGCCTGCAATACCAGCATTCAGGAGGTGACGCAAGAGGATCGCCCATGAATGAGTTCGAGGCCATCACGTGCAGCACAGAAAACTAAATAGCATAGTTTGAATTTAATTTAATTTTTTTTTTTTGTACCAGGGATCAAACTTGGGTCCTTATGATTATGAGGCAGGTGCTGGAGCCCCTGAGCTCAATCCCCAGCCCTCCTTTTCTTGAGGCACAGTCTTGTTATGTTGCCCAGGCTGGTCTCACTTGGTGGGCTCAAATGATCTCCTTCCTCAGACTTCCAAGGAGCTGGGACTCCAGGTATGTGCCATCATACCTGGTTTTATTTTAAAATTGCCGGTTACATGGAAACACTGTTTACATCAAAGGTAGTGTGGTGGCACACACCTGTGATCCCAGCACTCTGGGAGGCTGAGGCAGAGGGAACGCAAATTCAAGCCCAGCCTGGGCAACTTAGTGATTTAGTGAGACTCTGTTTCAAAATAATAAGGGCTGGGGATGTAATTCAGTGTGAAGGCCCTGGTATAACAACAACAACAAAAAATTTATATCAAAACACCCCCATACCTACATTGTTGAAGAATACCAAATTAAATATTTGCCTATTCTTGAAGAAACATATTTGTTGCTCTCAAGTAAGTACAGACAAAGGGATAGAACAGAACAACACCATAATAACAGAAACAGCTTGGATAATGGTGGCCAAATTACCAGGTTTCAAATTCTGGCTTTCCTACTTCCTAGTTTTGTGGCCTTAGGCAGATTATTTAATCCTTTGGTAATCTCCCTTTTCAAGTGAGGACACAGTACTCAAGATACCTCCCTTATAAGGTTGTTGTGAGCAGTAAACAAACTAGATACACATATTGTTTAAGAGCAGTACCTGGTATGAAGTGCAGAAATGCTGACTGTGTTATATTCTTTTCTTCTGGAAGACATCTCCCAATCCAGTCCCAGACTATTACTGTCATGCAAATTCACAAAATGTAAGAAAGACCCATGAGCAGTAAAAAATTCCATAAACAGAAATGGGAGAATTCTAATCTCTAATTTATCTCAGTAAGTATTTATTGAGCATTTATTCAACTTCTGCATGGGCACCTAGAAATATAGCAATGAGTGAGATGCAGTCCTCTCTCTAATGGAACACAGAGCCTGGCCACCAGAAGAGCCCTAAATAAACTTCTACAGGTCAGTGTAATAAGCTGAAAAAGCAGCATGCACTAATAGCAATTCATTCTCATTGGAGGTACAGAAAGTCAGGAAACGGCCAAGGATGCCTTTGAAGCTTCTTGCTAGAACAGCTGAAAACAGAGTGAAACCATTCACCAAATGAGGAAGGTAACAGGAAGAAAACTTGTTTGATCTTGGGCATTTTGAGTTCTAGGCATCTATGACTTTTCAAGTAGAGATCAGAAATAGGCAGGTAAAAGATAAAGCAAGATATCTGGAGAGAAGTCTGGCCACTTCTTCTCAGGAGTCAGAAGTGTCTGTGGTCATACAGTCTTTGGAGGATAAGAAACTGCGGAGGGCCAGCGCACAGAATGCACAGCAAAGGCAGCCAGGACACCGCTGTGCACAGAGGGAAACCCATGGAGTTGGCCAAGGTGCTTGGGGGGGAAGTGAGAAGCAGGTGACAGCCAGGCCAAAAAAAGCGCTAACTAGGAGGGCACAGTCTGCATGGAGAATTCTGAGAGACTTAGTAAAAGGGTCAGGAGACCATTGGATGAGGCAGTAAAGGAGGCACTAAAGTGATTTCTTGTGAGCCTGACAGCTGAGGAGTGAGGGAGGGTGTAAGAGGCAAAGGGAAGGACAAGGCAAAGAACAGAGAGATGGTTCTTTCAGTTTTGCAGAAAGAACAGGAAAAACAAACCAAATATAAGGTTTTTGTTGTAGCTTATTTGCTTTTTATTTGTTTTCAGTGGGTAGCACACATGCACACACATAGGTATTAAATATTATGTGTTTATTATATATATAGGCACATTACCATCAGCCTTATAATTCAATTTGTTTTGCGGGATTCAAAATTGGTAGTAGAAAACAAGAAGTCCATACACATGCATAGCATGTATTATTAATCATGATAGTTAAACAAGATGGACTTTTCCCCCTCTATAATCTGTTTGCCTTGAAGGACCAGTAGCCTTTAATCATGGTCTACACCCATTACTACAAGGTACATGCTAACGTCCAGATCATCCCAATAGAGGCATCGTGAATATGTTCACAGCAAGATTTACTAGTGATGCGGTAAAGAGCTGTGTTATTCAGTGTTCACTCTGAGTATGGGTAAGATATGTACGCATACACACACACATATAACCAGTAGGTCTTAGTGAAATTTTTGCATATAGGTGCATGTGCACAAGGAATAGTTTGTAGACTCTCAATGCTGACCACAGCAGAGTGAATTGGGTATCATAGTGCTAGAGCCTAACTCAGGTAGAGCCTGTGCTTTAGCATGAAAAGAGCTAGGGTCTTGTGATGACAGATGCTTTGTGAGACAAAAGCAGGGTCTTGTGATGTAGAGGAATATCTGTAAAAGTAGGAGAGGCAGAAATGTGAAAATTAAAGGAAAGTTAGCAAAGTTGCTTGTATATAATGTGAAAGTCATCTAGCCACATCTTCCTTTATTATAAAATGTTTAAACATTATTTTTATTTATGGATAATACTATGAAAACAAATATAACTAAAATACACAAGGATATATAAAAACAAAAATATTATGGTGGTAGCGTAAATATTCTGAATAACTGTGTATAACTAAACGGAATGTAGATTTAATAAGGAGACTTAAAATTGTATGAGAACTATTATGAAGCATATTTTTACAATGACTGCAATTCTACTGAAAAAAAATGTCTTCCTGTAAATTTCAAGTGATAAAGGAATCTCCCTAGATAGTTTTCATTCATTTCTCCCTTTACTGGGCCAATATTTCTTTTTTTTTTTTTTTCTCCGTACTAGGGATCAAACTTGGGTCCTTGTGATTGCGAGGCAGGGGGCAGAACCACTGTGCTAAATCCCTGGGCCCCAGGCCTGTATTTTTACTCTGCCATACAAGATAAATACCAGCCTTTCATAATAATCAACAGCAATATATGACAGGAGCAAGAGAAAGTTCGCTAACAGCCCAAGAAGGATAAAATGCAGATGGAGACTCATGCATACTGTTTAGAGTTGAGTTGCTTTAAGCATATAGATCCCTACCAGGGCTAAGTTCCAAATCTACTTGAACTATGCTTCCCATCTACAGCCAGGAGGGCTCAGAGTCCAATTCTGGAAAAAGAGATAACATTTAACTGCAGAGCAAAAAACAATAGTAGGAACAATAATGTCTTTCCAAATATTACAAACAACTAAACTTCAGAAGAGTTGGAATGCTGATCTTAGTATTTTAAAACTATGCAAATATTGTACTAGAGCATAAATAATTATATTCTAACTAGAATCAAACTAAGCTATGATATTCTCACTGTTAAAACTTGCACCACTTTATACAGATCAGCGCTCGATAACAGCAAAGCCACAAACCCTCACACGGGACCTGTTTTATTTATACTGGGGTCAGACAGATTTTCAATAAATGACACCCGTTGAATGAATTGATTTGCTCAATGTCTTTCATGCAGGGCATTGTGCTTGGGGTAGACACTACTTCCTAGGATTGTTAATATGGTTGTTGTGAAATCACCTGGCAAACTTTAATGAACTATGAGCCAACGACAATTTTCTTTCCCAACCAACTCAGGTCCTATCTGCCACAATAAATGGCAATACTTTTTTATGCTATAGAAGTGTGGACATTCTCTTTGCCATGAGGAGCTTAAATTGCAGTAAAGGAGATAAGATATAATAACAAATGATCACCAAAAGGGGAAATACCAAGTACCAGGTAATAACTCCATAGCATAGACAGCAAATGTATTTGTATAAGTACTGACATCCAGGTGGACAGTTGTCTGCTCTCTTTCAGTTAAGCCTGGTTAACTCAAATTATCCACCTTTGAATTGCTGTTCCAATTTTAAATTGCTTTTCAGTGCTTGGTGTTTAACTGGTCCACTCCAAGTCCTAAATTTCTATTTTTCTATGATTTTGTTATCATATTATTTACTTTTGTCCTCTTATAGCACTTCAAAGCAAGTTGTTTGAGTGCACATCTTAATTTTTGTATCTGTAGCCCACTATGCATAGTATGTTACATGTACATGCTAAATAAATATCTTTTATTTAATAAATGTAATATATAGGAACAAACAATTATCTGCACAACAAAGTCTGAGTTAGATAAGTCCCTTTCCAATTCAAAATATATAAAGATACTGCCAGGCTTGCAGACATACCTTGTAATCCCAACTACTCAGGTGGCTGAGGCAGAAGGATCTCTCAGAGGTCAGCTGAGTAATTTAGAGACTGCCTCAAAATAAAATTTTAAATGGGCTGGGAATGTTGCTTGGTGTTAGAGTGTTTGCCTATTTGGTTCAATTCTCTGTACTACACATTCACACACACACACACACACACAAAATCTTACTAGAATATAAAATAAATGTATCACATTTTAAAATAAATAAAATATGTAGCTCATTTAATTTTGCATATCTACAGAGGAGGAAAACATACACATGTGGTAGAATGAATGCAAAAGAGCAATAAGAATGATGAAAGTTCTGACAAATAGACTTTATGAAAAGCTACAAAGTAAATGGCTGGGTACTAATAAAAGAAAAATTAAGAGTGTCTATGGGCTGAAACACATACACAGGAGCTAAAAGGCATTAGTGTGACTTGGTCTTTTAAAAAATTTTAAATTAAGTTTATTGGTACAATTTAGATATACACAATGATCACATTCATCATATGGAATTTGTACCTCTATATGATATATTTTGAGTCTTATTTTTTCCCATTCCCCTTTCCTCCTTTCAACCCTTCTTCCCCTCCTTTGCAAAATTTTTGTTTCCATTTTATCCTCCTTTCCCTTTCGTCTTTTTTTCCTTTCTCCTCAACCACAGTGGGAGGCCTTCTTAATTACTTCCTCTAATGCCTAAACCTGGTTTCAATGTTCACCATAGATCAGATTCCTAGAAGAAATGCCTGTTAAATTTGGCTAAATTATCATTGATGAATTAGAAAGAAAAATAGAATATATCGATCAATTTGAGGTAATCTTTTGAAAGTTTTAAATGAAAATTCAAGAAAGAATGTTTTCATAGACTCTAGTAATAGAGATGATCAGATTAAGTCTGACCACATCCTAGTGAACACCATAGTGAAATTCGACTCACTCCTTGGGTTTTGGTTAATGACTGGCTCCACATGGTCCAGCAAACAACTGGAAATATGCTTACTCTTTCCTACTTTATGAAGCTACCAGATATCTCAAGGGAAGAAATTGACTTTTTCTTCGATTTTGCTTATCCAGAAAACAAGGATCTTGTATTTAAATATAGTTTGCATGACTTCATCATGCTTGAACACACCTAAGAAATGATGTTACCTGCAGAAAATCCTAGCCATTAAGTTACTCAAAGATAGTCAAAGAGATGATTTTGTGTGTTGTTCCTTAGTACTCATAGGACACATATAGACCACCTTTCTCTTCTTGTGGTGAGTTTATTAGATGAATGACAAATCATGCTCTGTTCTCAGAAAAATGTCAGAACTGTGGGGGGGGCTCAGGGAGGGAAGTAGACAGTGATGACATTGCTGACCAGAAGGTAATGCATGTGGTGGTCACATGCTTCTCCTGGTTGACAAAATCAGAAATTGCATTTCTAGATCTACATATTTTGTAGGATTTAGTTTTTCAAGTATAAATGCCAAGATCATATAAATACTGACAATGGCCATTCTATTTTTAAATGATTGTATTCTCAAAGTAATATTTTTTATTAAAGATTTCAAACGTCCATGACAATAAATGAAGATACTAAATAAAAATTTCAAATAAACATATATATGACAGCAAAAAAGGATATGAATTAAACAAAAATTTATGTAACACAGACTAATAATCTAAATACATTAGTTTGATATGATCTTCAAACATTATATGTTCTTTTTCATTTTGTTATAATATTTTTGAAATAATTTAATTACAAATAAAACAAAGTTACATATTATAGTTGAGAAACTCTCCTCAAAATTTTATGGTTTATAAACTCCTTGGTTTTATTAATTAATAAATATCATATGCTTGTTGATTGTACCACTTACATTTTCTAACAAAACTTTCCACAGGAAAAAAATATACTTATATTTGAAATCCAAAAGCAACTAAAAAAATTCACATTTTTAAGATCAGATGTTTCTGTTTCTATTTTATTATATCCCATACTTATTTTTATTATATTTTTATAAGCATGAGAGAATTTAACACCAATACATATGTAATATTCTTCCCAAACAAATGACTATCAATTAAATCAAGCATGTAATTTAGAGAAATCATAAGGTTGCCAGAGAATCTATCAATATGCCAAATGTGCACAATCCTACCACATTCATTACAGTGTTTCTCATTTAATCATGCACACATATGTGTAAAAACATAACCCCCACACATATACACAATGCATATTTTCTACAATGCAATATATACTTAGGTATAATAAAATAGTGCAGTGATGTGTGGAACGTTTGTGATTTGTGTGATTTGAGAAAAAACAAATATCATCTTCGAGGGAGTTGGAGAATTTGTAATATGTACCATATACTAAATGATATTAATGATTTAAGTATAGTTATGATAAAATTTACTTAAAAATTAATATTCATCATCAGTAGAAAATAGGTACAAAGATACATTGATAACATAACAGAATTTGTCTTAACAAATTTCCAACCAAACAAGCTGTAGTGACAGAAAAGGAAGTTTGTAGAAAGCAGAGATAAAAGAGGAAAATGACAGTTGGGCCTTAATACTTTTCATACTACTCATATATACAGATTTCAAAATTCTCAAATAAAAAAGCAAAGAAAATGAGAACCAAAATAACTCATTAATTTGGTAGACCAACATATAAAGACAAAGATTAATGTGTTGATAAATTTTAAAAATACGAAATGTAAAGCTTGAGATTTAGCTCAATAGTGCTGCACCTGCCTAGCCAGAACAATGTGCTGAGTTTAATCCCCAGCATCAGAGGAAGAAAAAGAAAAAAGAAAAAAAGAAGAAAAGAGAAAAAAAGCATATGTACTTTCTAACATACTCAATAAATTAAAAATAAATTATTTGGCATCTCTTCCTCTTGAATTGTTCACAAGGATGTAGTGAACTTCTTTGTATCTTTCAATCAGTTTAGGTTTGAAACTTATTTTTTCTGTGAATAGGATTGCTACCCCTGCTTTTTTTCTGGGCTCCTGTTACATGAAGAAGTTTTCTGTCCTTTCACTTTCAGTCTATAGGCTTCTTTTTGCAGTAGATGTGTCTTGTATACAACATATTATTGGATTTTGCTTCTTAATCCATTCTGCTGGTCTATTTCTCCTGATTGGTGAATTGAGGCCATTAATATTGATGGTTATAACTGATATGTACTAATTTATTATTATCATGTTTTTTCACCTTCTCCTTTTAGTTTCTTAGCTTGCCTATTTAATTTGCTCTGTTGGACCTCATTGAGTTGTTAACTTCATTGTCTTTTTCTAGGATATTGTTCAGAATTTGTTGTAGAGCTGGTTTGGTATTCATAAAGTTTGTCAAGTTTTCTTTATCCTGGAAATAATTTATTTCCCCATCCATTTTAAAAGAAAGTTTTGCAGGATACATCAGTCTAGGTTGGAGGTTGTTTTCTTCTAGTACTTGAAATGTCTCATTCCAGGCTCTCCTTAACCTAAGGGTTTGTATTGAAAAGTCTGCTGTAATTCTAATAGGCTTTCCTTTGCATGTAATTTGTTTCTTGTTGGGTCTCTAATGACTCATAGACATTCTCGTTTTCATCATACTGAAGAAAACAGCTCATTGACTCAATCACAATCCTTTATCCTAATTGATACAATCAGCACCACAACATAATGAAGCACAATTTGCAAGTTGACCACTTATGGTAGTCAGCAGTCTATCACCTTCAAACCATGTGAATTAAAATCAAGAAGCAATCCAAAATATGCTTACAGTGAATAAACTTTTTAATAAGGATATTTACCATTTAGAATGGGGGCTTAAGACAGAGTTAAGACAAGAGGAGTAGATAAGTAAAAAAATTAGAGGCTTTGTATGAAGCCAGAAGACAGAATGACCAGACAATCATCAGGAAAATATTAAATTCAAAAGGAACAAATAGAAGTATAATAACCCTTGAGTGAGGTAGAACGATGTAAGAAAATAACATAAAGAAAAGAGAAAAAAATAATAGAAGATATCTGAGTTAGGATAAGAGCAGAAACAGAAAGGGAGATGAGGGATAATATAGTGGAGCAAGAGACTGAGTTGGAGAAAGAGGACAGAAAAAAAAAAAAGAATTTCCAGAGTGAAATGGAAAAAAAAATGCGTTTGAAGGTCCTCTTTCAGACTATATCACTGCTGTCATAATATACAATATGTGCGGCCATGTGCAGAGCCGAGTCCCCTAATCTCAGGTAGCTGGTGACAGAACCCCACAATGCAGACTGACCTTGGACTGCAAGGCCCAGACTGAGTTCCCTGACCTCCTGAAGGGTTGAACTCCACTCAGTTCTACTATGTTTCCCCCACCCCTTCTTTATAGATGTTCAAAGTTGGAAGCACCAGGAAAATACTCTTTATGATCACCTCTGCCTCTACAGAGTAGGTCCAAATACTGGCACAATCAGGAGGTCTAAAAGCGTGAGGGGGAGGTTGGGCGGGGGGTTGAGGGTACCCGTGCAGCTACCTTTTGGCGCTGAAGATGGCGGGAAAGCAGCTGGCAGAGGAGGGCCCAGCCGAGAAGACCCTTTGGAGCTGAAGATGGCGGGAACCTCATGTCTAGTTTTAAACAATTCAAACATTTGGGAAAGTCATATACAATGGAATTTCTAATAAGTTTTGAAAAAGTTTTTTTTTTCTTAATGAAATAAACTCAAGTATTTTTTCTGGAATAGATACATAAAAACTTACACTACATTGATAAATGAATTTCATCTTCCAAAATCTTCTAAATCAGACCAGTTCTTCTGGCAAACAACTCCATTTTCTAGTATCGTTTCATGCTCTGATGCATTCCCCATAAATACAGCCAAGTGTGTTGATTTCTGGAACAAACAACTATGCAACGCTAACACTGGCAAGTGGCATCACTTTGTTCCTCTTCTCCAGGGCCACACCCTGTGTCTAATTAAGATAAATGCCTTGCTTTTGATTAGTTCATCCAGAATTTGAATTCTCCAGTAAATGAATGGCTTTCTCCAACTCATGTATTTGCCTTTGGTATAAGCATTTTAAATAGACATTATCCTTGGGTTTGCTTTCTACATAGGGGTATGACTATCTTTTCTATCACATTTGTCTTCTTGTGATGTTATTTCCCTTGGTACCTTTTTGCTTCCTTTACAGGTTTCATTGCAGCAGCACCAAAATATCTAGCAGGGAGAGTTAAGTCAACATACTACAAAGTATTTTTTTATTGAGTTTATTGGTACATTTTAGGGATACAGTACCGTTATATTCATTGTTGGGATCTTGTACCTTTACATGACAGGCCTTGGTTCTCAGTTTTTCCCCTTGTCCCTGCCCTCCCTTCACCCTCTCCTCCCCTCCCCATTCACAAACACTTTATTTCCATTTTTTCATTTTCTCCTATTTTTCCTTTTCCCTTACTACCTTTCCCCTGCCCTTCCCATTTTCCCTACACCTTTAGCCCTTTTCTTCTTATTTCACATTATCAATTATCTCATTACGATCTTATGTACTATTAATAGTTTTTCACACCAGAGAAACTCTTTGGTATTTACACATGTGTGACTTCTTTATTTCACTTAGGAGGATATCCTCAATATGTATCCATTTTCCTATGAATTAATCTAATTTCTCATTCTTTATGGCTGAGAGGACTAGTAAATTCTTGGGAAAAATGTACTTTGTTCAAATACTGAACAACATTCACTGGAGAAGAAACTACAGAACAATAGAATATACCAGGTTTGCTTCTTCTTTTTTTTTTTTTTCTAATTTTTTGAGACAGGGTCTCACTATGTAGTTGAGACTGACCTGGAACTCACTACATAGCCCAGGCTGGTCTCGAACTCCCAGAGATCCTCCTGACTCAGCCTCCCGAGTGCTGGCATTACAGGTGTGTGCCACCATGCCCGGCTTCAGGTTCACTTTTTTGAGGGGAGGAAAATATTCTCCCCTCCATCCTTCAAGTTTCTTTGGCTGTGCTACAAAGTGTCATAAGACAGAGGCAAAGATGGGATGGATCAGGATAAGATCAGATTTAGGAGGAGACAGGAATGGCATGATCTTGTGCGTGTGTTAGATTTCTGTCACTATGACAAAAATACCTCCGATAAAAATAGGAAAAAGTTTCACTTGGCTCATTGTTGCAAAGACTTCAATCTGAGGTCACTGGCTCCATCACTATGGACCTAGAGTGAAACACTACATCACTGATGGGGAGTGCATAGTGGAGCAAAGTTGTTCATCTCATGGTACCTGGGAATAAAGACAGAGAGGAAAGAGGCTGGGGCTCAGTATGCCCTTCAAGGCCATGCTCCCCAGAAACCTAACTGACTTCTGCTAGGATCTGTCTCCTAAAACTTCCACTTCATCCTAGAGTGCCATGGGCTAGCAACCACACCTTTGACACATAAAATGTAGGTCGCACCCTAAATCCAAACTATAACACAAGGAATGACAGGCCAGGAGGGGCCAATGTGAGATGGGTTGTGGTAAAATGAGATGAGATGGGTTGCAGTGGGGTTGGGTGGGATAAGAAGAGGCAGGAGGAAATGAGGTCGGGTGGAGTGGCATGGGATGACACAAAGCCTGGGTGCAGCTGCTGCAATCTTTGGAAAAGAGATTATTTTTTTCTCTGACAAGGGAGAAGTATGGACACAGGCAAAGAATAGCAAAAGGAAGAGGGAGAGAATTCAACTAAGTTTTTGTGGACCATTATGAAGACTCTGAAGAAACAAGCATATGAAATAATTTGGAATAGCAAACAACTTCGAGCGGGTTTGAGAAGAGCGTAAAATGGTTATCTGTACCTAGAAGGCATCTGGGACCTGACCAAAGATCAAGCGAGTATGGTCAAAGCTAGGAGAACTTTGTGGAGGGTGATTCTTACTGTGGAAGGTTCATGCCCTGTTCAGGCAGTCCCACATCACTGGCTTCTCTCCTAGTCATTACCACTAGTGTTCCCCATCACTGTGACTACCCAAATCACTCCCACTGATTTCCAAATGCCAAGGTCAAGAATCACTAAGCTGACATGAGATAACCTTGTGACACAGCAAAATCAAATCATGGTAGTACATACATGGCCTTCCCTGGGAGCATTTGGGGATCTAAGATCACAATTCAGTAGGACTAAAAGCTTTGCTAAGAAAACAGTGATTTAAACATTGATTAAAACGTTGATTTAAAATATATCATCACCACCCTACTGCCACAGATCTATTTCCAAGAAACAATTCTTAAGAGCACTTCGCATTTTAAAGCCAAATGCAGTTGCATGGGTTAATTATTGTTGATTCAAAGACATTTTATATATATCTCAACCCTAACACAAAGCCTGGTTTTGTAAGCCTGGCCCTTTGACCAGGACGTTGGAGGTGGGGAGGACCAGGGCAGAAGTACTACAAGGGAAGCTAAAAGGAAATCAGAGCACTCAGCCTCCAAGAGCATTCCTGCTGAGGTCCAGTGGCAGAGCACCTCTGTCCTGCACCATCAGGATCTGGAGAGTGGGGTTTGAAAATACATCTGCTGACCTGTCACAACACAGTCCTGGAAATTCTGACAACAGAGTTGTCTATGGAAGACAAGGAAGACTTGTCCCTGACCACGCAGAGAAAAAGTCAATGGCAAATAAATGTAGTCTCTTAGCTGGTGGGGACTGGTACTTAGTACTGTTGCTGAGCTAGACCTCAGTTTCTGCTGGGCTGGCTGTCTTTGATCATAAGAATGTCTAGTCCGCCCTGCTAACTCATCTAACAATGACCTCAGCCTTTCCTGCATAGTTCAGCCAAAGGTCTTTGACCTGCAAGGAACTTTGCCCTTTCTGACTCCGTCTTATTGGATCAAGGGCCTCAATTAAGCTTTGGCAGTGAATCTGCAGTTGCAATCAGAGCCAATTTCAAACACCCCTTCTCATAAAACACAGGTGGTATTCTGTCTGGTTTTGGTACTTGCCTGCCTTTCCAAAACTCTTGCATAAATCTTCTAAATGCAGCACCAGTCTTTCTTCCCCTTACTGATCAAAGTGTAATAGCATAACTCAGACCCAGTAGTAATTGACTTGACATTTCCAAATGTCTCAGATAGCCATAGTGCTCCATGATACCTAGTTTAACATAAACATGGGATTTTCAGTGGCTTTATTTTGGGGTGGAGGAGGGTTAGGAGTCACCAATAGCTTTATTGTTGATTTCAGTCAAGCAGAAAACATGAATTGACTAAAAGAGAACTTGCAATGTATTTAAGAAGGACCATATTACAAAATCAAAGATTTTTATAAAAAAGATTTATACAGATGTAGTAGCATTTATTATATCACCTTTAACATTGAATGTTATTGTTTATTCTAGAATATAAATTAATTCATCTAATTTTTAATCTGCTGATCTTTAATGAAAATGTTAAGATGTATGAATTTCTAAAGTTAGCTATCAAAATGAAGTTAAATAATAATGGAAATGAAAATTACAGTTCTCTGAAAAATGAGATCAAAGAGAACATCAGAAAATGGAAAGATAGGCAGAACCAAAATAATCAAAATAGCAATACTTCCAAAAATGACATACAGATTTAATGCAATTCCAATCAAAATACCAAAGGCATTCCTCAAAGAACTACAGAAAATAATCTTAGACTCCATATGGAACCAGAGACCCAGAAAAGCAAAGCAATCTCAAGCAACAAGAGCAAAACAGGAGACATCACAGTCCTGAACTTTGAGTTATATAGCAAAGCTATTGTGATAAAATCAGCACAAAAATGGAGATGTGGATCAATGGAACAGACTAGAGGATACAAAAACAATCCCAGGCAGATTTAGCTATTTTATCTTTGAAAACAAAGGGGTGAAAAACATTCTCCAGGGGAAAGATATAACAAAATAGTGATTAATAAATAGCGCTGGGAAAACTAGCTATCTGTAAGCACAAGATTGAATTCGGACAGAACCATGTCTCTCACCATATACAAAACTAAAATAAAAATAAATCAAACATCTAAATGTTAAAACATAAACACTTAATCTAAAGTAGAAGATAAAATAGGTAAAGTTCTTGAAGACATAAGCATAGGCTTTTGGAACAGAATCCCAATTGCACAACAAATAACATCAAGAATCAACAAATGGGACCATGTGAAATTAAAAACTCTCTGCACAGCAAAAGAAATAACCAGCAGAGTGAAGAGACAACTTATAGAATGGGAACAAATTTTGGGCAGCTATCCTTTAGAAGAGGACTAATAAAGAACTCAAAATTTTAGAACACTTCCCCAGCACCACAAAACAAGAGCAAAAATAAAATATGGCAGCATTACTCCCAACAGCTGAGATGTGGAAACAAGCTAGCTGTCCATTAGTGAGCAAATGGATAAAAAACAATAATATATATTCCATTATGTAATATATTAATATCATATAATATTCCATTACATATAATATTCCATATAATGGAATATTCAACCTTAAAAAGGAGATCTTGTCATTTGTAGAGTGCTTAGACCTAGAGGATATTATACTGAATGAAATAAGCCAGACACAGGAATAAAAATACTACAAATACTGCATTATTTCACTTATATGTGGAACTTCCAAAAAAGGTCAAATATACAGAGGTAGAAAGGAAAACTGGTGTTACCAAGGTTGGGGAAAGGGGAGCTAAATCCCTGGCCCAACACTTAACATTTATGAGACATAAGTGTATGAAGAAAAAACATTTCATTTTTATACAAAACCAGTAATAAAATTAAAATGAGAACAAGTAAAATAGTAATTAAGTATTTATGCCATATTAAATGAGTGGCTGTGGATAATTGCTAGAATGGAAAAGATTGCTAGGTGTGGTGATGCACGCCTGTCATCTCAGCACTCGGGAGGCTGAGACATGAGGATCATCACAAGTTCAAGGCCAGCCTGGGCTATACAGTAAGTTCAAGACCAGCATGAAGTACATACTCAGACTGTCCCTCACAAAAAATGAGGGGGGTTTCAACATCCATTAACGAACAAGAAGCAGAATATTTGAGGTATTTTTCTTTCTAATGATGATTTTGTGGGAGTAATACTTTTGCTTTATTTAGATTCCAAAGCCACATGTTTCTCTCATGGAAGACCAAAATCTTGAAAATAGAGAGTCCCTGAAACTGAAAAGCATTCAATTTAATTCAGGGAACCAGGTGATTCACATAAGTTCACCAAGATAAAAGTGAAGAGTATGCAAAACCAGCAAGATCCCTTTACTTTGAATTAGTAATAAGATCATTCCAAACCAATGGGAAAACCCATCCTCAACTCTAAAATACTCTTAAAAAGAATTTCATGAGCATAAAAAAACTAAAACTTGGCCAAGAAGCACATGGCGATTACAGCATTAGTCTTTTGCATATACAGACAATTTTCCCTTGGCATAGTTTCATCATGCATGAAGTTTAGTTGCTAAAATTATTTGAGCAACACCAGTTCCCCCCAAACAAAGTCTGATTTTCAGTTACCCCAACATACTTAACAGGTGAATTATTTTTCAGCAATGTGTATAACTGCGTTGCCTCCTTGTCTCCTAGTGATAACTTGCATGACATTCTACAAAGAGTTATTGAAAGACAGAACTGGCCAAGAAAGATGAAAGTACATCACAGCCACGATTAGTGGTAATTCTGGAGGTAGAATTCAAGTCATCATTAAAAATGGGGTTCTAGAAGAAAAGGAGGAGAAACGAAATGTTGACACTGCCAGTTTGAGAGACTGCAGAATGAAGGCAAATTTCTCCACACACATGAGGAAAGTGGTTATAAGTAAGAGGATGAAGATATCTCCAAGAAAGCATGCCTGCAAAAACCAAAAAATTTATATTAATGGACTTCCTGGTAATATTTCACAACACTGAAAGTAAAAAGGATAAAATCTTGTGACTTGGCCCAAATGTGGAGAGGAATATGGCATATGAGAATAGAACTATGGTTTTATTTTAGCTTCCTGAAGCTGACTCTCAAGAGGGTTGAGAGCTTTCCAAAACTCTCCCTGCTTTCTGATTAAAATACTGTGAGTATTTTCCATACCGTGATTGCCTTTAGTGTAACTTTCCCACCTTCACTGGCATTTTAGATCTCCCCAGATCTCCTGGAAAGTCTATCTCTAAATGTGGGATAAAATGTGAGGTGTAGGCCCATCCTCAATTGTGCAATGAAAATTTTAAAGTTTACTTTAACCAAGTGAAATTGTAAGATCATCATTTTGCTGCATGCATCTTAGTTTAGTCAGTGTTTTTCATAGAATCAACCCATAGCTCACTCATGTGCTCCACACCCAGGTTTTTAGCATGCCTGGATCTCTGATAAACCACATTAGTACTTCCTGCCAAAACAGTTTGCCGTATCATTACCATATCATTTGTATAGCTACCAAAGATAGATACACTGAAAGAAAGAATAAATGAGCTGATTTTGCAGAAAACACCTGGTGGAGAAAGTGAGCATAACATTTAGGTCATCATCTGTGCTGGATAAAATTGTTGAAGCCAATGTCTGCAGTGTAAAAGTGAGTTCTCTGTGAAAAGTTTTGAACTGTTCTCTATTAATGTGCTTATCAATCTGAACAGGAACGTATTTTCTTGAGCCAGGAATCAGCAGCAAAAAGATTTTATGAAGAAGTCTCAGCTTACAGTTTAGAACTCAGTTCTGCTTTTAAAACTACAGTGTAGAATACTGCTTTGTCATTTCACTTAGTGTGAAAAAAGGAGTAGCTGGTTTCTCAATTCTCTGCTGCTTCTGGTAAGCACTCCTCAGGAGGTCCTGTCTGTGCTTGCTGATGATGAGTGTGGATGACCGTAAACTCTATCTGGTGTAGTCTGGGGCAAACTAAACAAAAGAAGTACTACTAAGTATGGCCCTGAGGCTGGTCTGCAGTCAAAGACTCTTTGTTTCCTGTTGACTAGTGACTGATGGCTGTCTAATTAGCCCAAACTCCCTAGAAAAGCACTTCCAGCTTCTGTGCCCTGTCCTCTGAGAATTTAGCCAGAACTGAGACATGCCTTCTCTTGAGAGCCAGATCCTCACAATGGAGCTTTCTGTGTCTAAGGGATAGCAGCTTCGTGGTTTTATCAGGGTGTGGTAAACCTGGCTCACACAGGCAATCTATAGCAGTATGTCTCTTACAGTGATTTACATAACTGTATGGGATATATAATTATACGAGGGCACTGCCAGGTCTTTTTCTTCTGTGTGTCCTAATACCCAATAGTCAATGACTTGTAACACATAATCTCTTGGTAAATATTTTACTAAACTGTATGATTTTTATTTGTTATTTTACAAGAGTGGTCTTTGCAATTTATTTTCTATCTTCTTCATGACCAATGCAAGTACTGTGAGAACTGGAGCCAGTATGCACAGAGTAGGCACGCAATAAATATTGGTTGGGTGAGCAGAGCATTTCTTTTACTATTCTGTGTATATGCTATGATGATGATGATGATGATGATGATGATGATGATGATGAATCTCTGAGATGTACCACCTGTACAATGATATCCTTACTAGTCTTCTTTCATCCTAAAGTCTAAAATGCTTAAGACTAGTGCTTAGTTTTCCTTGGTTATGGTTAGTAAGCAACATTAGTTGACTAAATGTGTGCCACTGTTATTTTAATATACAGAGGGTCCACAGTTTATACATGTTTCTTGCCATCCCAACTTCTGTACAAAACTGAGATTCCTGGCTTATAGCCTCAGTTTCACTCAAGTTACAAGGTGGCCTGGCAAAAACATAGGCAATCACTATAAATACTCTTTTTCCATTCCAAATGCTAAGAAATTTACTGAAGCAGAGGCATTTGAATATCTTCCCTGAGAAATTATCTTCTAAATATATGCAGATGGAGACATTCAGCAACTGCAAATAATATTATTCATTTCCCTACTTATGACTTTATAGTGACGGTTCCTTTACATTAAAGGGTGAAGAGAGGCCTTATTTTAAAAAAGTCAAATGATGTAACTGAGTTGTAAATTCCTTTGAAAAGTTAACTTTATGCTCATGTTTTATTATTGACAACTTAGAGACTCCTAATTAATTTGTTGTGACTCAAATTTTCATTAACTATTTAAAATGCCTGCAATTGGCATTAATCAACAGAACATGGATCATTTATATAATTTGCCATTACCAGGAGACAGGATCAGCTCAAATTTCTATTATATTATAGACCCCAGACAGTGACAGCATTATATTGCTGACAACCAAGTTGCCACTATTCCCACTAATAAATCCACTTATGTAAAAGATAATATTTCATTATTATATTTCCTCAGATTTTAAGCAATTGGCCTTTAGCAACAGAAGATAGTTCAAGAGTACCAGAATTCCAGGTGGGTTGTGAGGACAAATCCAGAAACTTACACAGGATATATTTCCTATGGCCTTTGATAAAGACAAAGTAATTCTAACAGAGAAACATTAGTTTGTAATTTTTCAGAATGAATGAAAGGACAAATTATCTAATACGAGAAACACAATGATCCCCAACAAGACAGATAAGAAATGAACACATGGACATAACATGATGAAACTACAAAATATCAAAGACAAAAAGAAAAAAGTTTTAAAAACCAAAAAGTGAAGCAATACTACTTTCAGAAGACTGCCCAAACTTCATTTGCTATTTCAGCAGCAGGAGTGGAAATAAGCAAAGTGTTACAAATCCTTAAACTTCAGATACTTTTAGTAAAACTATCTTTCAAAAATGGGCAAGGGAAGCAATATATTTCTGAAGAATTTATTCTAAGATAGGTTTAGGTTCACACTAGAATTGAACACAAAGTAGGAAGAGTTTCTGTCAACTCTTTGCCCTCCCACATATTTAAGCTCTCCCCCTCCTCCCATCAGTGCCCAGCAGCTGAAAGGTATATTTCTTAAAGCTGATGAATGTATGGTGACACATTGCCATCTCCTAGAATTCCTGGATTACATTAAGGTCCATTCTTGCTTCTGGTCATTCTATGGGCTTGGACAAATGCATTCATATGGTGATATGTATAAACCATTGCAGTTTCATACAGAATAGTCTCAATGTCTTATATATTCTCAGTATCCACAAAAAGACTTGCTGGGACTTTCATTTAGGCTTGTACTGAATCTAAACATCAAATTGGAAAGAACAGATATCATAATACTTTTTTCACTTAAGGTAATACCCTCCAGGTTTACCCATATTGTAGTAAAGGATATGGTCTTTATCCATTCATCTGTTGATCCACACTTTGATCATTACCATATCTCAGCTATTGTGAATAATGCTGCAATGAAGATGGGAATGCAGGAATCTTCATGAGCTGATAGTTTCAATTCCTTGGTTATATGGCCAGAAGAGGAACTGCTGACTCATGGTAGTCCTACTTTTTTTGTATGCGAAACGTGAACTTAATATTAGTCTGTGACCACAGAAGAGCTGTTACAGAATTTGTAAGATCATTTGATTCTACAATTGAATTTCCAAAAATGAGTATTTAGAACTAGGTGTATTTAACTATATTACCAATGGTAAGTATAATAATGAGGAGAAGCAAATTAAAAGTCTTTAAGGATGAAAAAAATAAAGGTTAGGCCTATAATTCTTTAGAAATCTCCATATCAATTTCTGTAATGGCTGTACCAGTCAACAGCCCCACCAACATCTCAAGGTTCCCTTTTCTCCAAGGCCTCACCAACATTTGCTTCCTTTTGGCTTTTTGAAAATAGTCATCCTAATTAGTGTGAGACAGTATCTTATAGTGGTTTTGATTTGTCTTTCCCTGATTAATGATATTGTGCACATTTTTATATCCACGTTGGAAATTTTATTTATCCATTTTTTATTTGATTGAGTCTTGCACCTTGTGCATGCTTAGCTACTTTTCTTATTGCTGAGACAAAATATCTGACACCCAAAGTTAAAGAAGGAAAAGTTTATTGAGCTCACAGTTGGTAGAGGCTTCACTTCATAGTTGGCTGGCTCCAAGGCAGGCTGGCATGGTAGAGAGGCATTGCAGAGGAAAAACAGTTCATGGTGGGCAGAAGGCAGTAAAGCAGCAATGAAGCAGTAGTAAGTGACAAGAAGCAAAGCAGCAACCCTCTTTCTTTCCCTTATATCTTCTCCTTTATATCCTATGGTAGGTAGCACTCACTCCCGGGATGGGGCAACTTTAATCCCAGCATCATACCATGAATCAACCTGAACATCACATCCTTGATTCCAATGTCACACACACTAGATCCAACCATCTCTAAAAGCCCCCACCTTTGATCACACGATGCTTTGGGGAGACATCTAGATATAAGCCATAACATATACTAAGCATGTGCTCTACAATTGAAATATACCCCAGCTCCTGTTGGTCATTTTTGTAATTTCATTAGAAAAATATGTATTCAAGGTCTTCTGCCCATTATTTATATCATGTTATTTTCTTTTCCAACTATTGATCTATATGAGTTCTTTGTAAATTTTAGATATTAAGCCCTTATCAGATATTTGGTTTGCAGATACTTTTCTCCATGTTTTATTCTAGGGGTTTTATTATTTCAGGTCATACCTTCAGGAGTTTTATTCATTTAAAGTTGATTTTTGTATATGGTATAAAATAGAGGCCCAATTTCATTCCTTTGCATGTGGCAATCTAGTTTTCTCAGTAGCATTTTTTTTTAAAAGACTGACCTTTCTTCATGCATACTCTGGGTATTCTCACCAAAATCTAGCAGACTACATGTTTGGATTTATTTCTGGGCTCTTTATTCTGTTCCATTGCTCTACAGGTCTACTTTTGAGCCTGCACCATGTGTTTTGATTTTTTTTTTTTTTGGAATAATTTTAAATTGGGAAACAGGATGCTTCTAACTTCTTTGTTCTCAGGAAAGCATTTTGAGTGAAAATGAGTTATATATTATATATTAAACTGGCTTGTGTTGAATTTCACTGGCTTTTCTTCTTCTATATTTCTTGAATTCACAAAGTAATTTTTTTCCAGAATGGAGTTTTACTAGAAATAAAAGTTAATCTTATTAATATTTCTCCAATTTCTTTTCTCTGCCTCTGTATAGATCTGTAAGCCTTCTAGTTCCTTTAGAAATTAAAGCTTCAAGAACATATATTAAACTGGCTTGTGTTGAATTTCACTGGCTTTTCTTCTTCTATATTTCTTGAATTCACAAAGTAATTTTTTTCCAGAATGGAGTTTTACTAGAAATAAAAGTTAATCTTATTAATATTTCTCCAATTTCTTTTCTCTGCCTCTGTATAGATCTGTAAGCCTTCTAGTTCCTTTAGAAATTAAAGCTTCAAGAACAGTTGGCTTGAAGGGTCAGTAGCACCTTTACCAACCTGCCTCTCTGAAACTTTCAGACGAAAAAGAAATCAAGGGTCATTCCAATGAACTGATTAAGACTCTATATTTGATAAATCCAATTCTATTTGGATTAGCATAGTCTTGATCATAGTCATGATTAGCATAAATTTTGCAGTATCCTTCCTTCAGTAGATGCATTTCAGAATAGTAACTGAAATCACATAACCCGTGTTAAGTGTACAGAACTCTTAAATGTAACTATGAGATAAAGATGTCTGATTGTGAGCCCATGATACAGTTTATAACTGCACCATGAATTTCCTTTTGTAGAAGTCCATAGTAACCTCGTGTTCTCTCTTTACATTGCCCCACTTTTCAGGAACAGTAGCTATGTAACAGGAAGCTGGTTTCTCAGTCAGACCTGAGGATTTGCCTTTAGAATGTAAAAGCTCTTTGGACTTTAATCCTAAGAAAATAAATAGACCTCAAAGTGTGCCAAGCAAAATAAGCTACTCCTTTGGAACATCCTGTGGTCTTAGTGTTTAAGATTGTTAGTGTCTGGCAGGGGAAAAAAAAAACCAAAAACAAAAAATAGAAAGTAAAAATTGGGAGAAAGAAACCAGTTCTTTGGAACCCCAGTTTAATTGATTTACTATAAAGCTCAGTAACACCAGAGAAAAACCAGAACCATGTATTCAAGATTAGATATTTTGTTTCATTCTTTGCCACTTTGGTAGAGAGAAGCATATAAGCTCTTTGAAACATGCAAATGAAGTATTTTATGTAACTGAATACTTAATAGTTAATAATTAATGTAACCATTTATTTTAAAAGTATACCACACCCATTGCTGAAAAGGCAGTTCACATATTAGCGTGTAGTTCAAAGGCACACAATTACGTTTAAGTACTGAATGACATAGACCCTGGGAAACACAAAAGTTGGTGCAACTGAAGAGCAGCTATGGTCGGACCCTACTGGATGGCTCCCCACCCTGGACTCCACCTCTTTCCTACATCCAAACTACAGGCTGCTTGCTCTTGGATGTTCCTCTGAGCCATCGCAGCTGGTTGGGCTTGTCTGGCAAAATCAGACTTCAGTGACACGCGAGTTCTGAGTGTGGACTTTGGGGCGTAACTGCCCGGGCTGGAATCATGACTGCGCAAGCTGGGCAAGTTATTAACTGTCTCAGAGCTTTAGTTTCCTCATTTGTAAAATGGGGGATAATTACAGCTCTTACCTCATAGGTGAGAATTACCTGGGTTTCATGCATACAAGCACTTGGAACAGAACCTGCTACATAGTAAGTGCTAAATAATAACATAGCCTCTACTCATTCAATATTCCTCCAATGTGTGAAAGTCCTTTTTTTGAAAAATATGCTTCTCAAATTTAGTATCACCCACCCTTTCTTATGGTTCTCATCACACTGGTATATATCAAGGGCACTGGTAAATGACTTATGATTTTTCTGTCTACCTTCAATCTGCCATAAGCCATGTCTTCAGTGTATAATACCCAGTGCCTCGGTTTCTTCAGCACCACAAACTTTCCTATATGCACACACAGTAGCAATGCATCCCTTCCCCTTATCATCACCTAGAACTGTACCATTTTTAGACCCTTCAACTACACTGTTCACCTTTCTTACAGTCAGTTCTCCTTTTCTCGAATTACCCTCTTTGCTCTAATTATGCCTGTACATCCTCCAGAACTGTGAATGAAGTTCCATCCTATAGCTCACCTTAGTTTTGCTTCTTTCTATGACCTGCTTTGGTTCAGCACCTGTCTCTTTAAACAATACCTTCAATTTCTCACTCCTTTGTTTTTTTTTCTTTTCCTTTTGCATAAAATATGGATCAATCCACCTTTTCTTGTTCCTAAAACCATGCCAAGTAATACTCAACCATATGTACTGGATCTGTTAACTCATAGTCCTTGAGTTAACAGGGACTGAGTCCTCAACACATAGACTGCATGCTTCCTCCATGCCCTGCACTAGCTCCTCATTTCTTTGAAAAAATTTTCCACATTATTCTCTCATATTCATTTACCAACTTCTATGTAAATTGTTTCCTAAACATCTTTTGTATCTAAGCACCCATCCTTATTTATTTCTTGGCTTTTGTCAGTTCTACTTGGTGTCCTTCCCTCAGCCTCTAACATATTCTCTCCATTGCCAAAGTACTATTCCTATGATTTAATAGGATCATGTTTAACACATGTCAATATCCTGCTTTCTGAATCAGTCTCATGCATAGCTTGGCCAAAGCCTTTTGTAGGATACCTCTGACAGCCATTAGCAGACTCCCTTCCCAATTTTCCCAATAGGAACTCAATAGACCCAACTACTTGAACTTCCTTAAGTAAATTACATTCTCTAACATCTTTGTGCATCATAGGCTCCTACCTTTGTAGGGATTGCCCTTTTTTATTTATTTGCCTGAATAATTCCTGCTGCTTTTTTGGTGTGGGGGGGGTCTGTTCAAGTGCTACTTCTTGTCTGCTCTGGTGTCAAATCTCACAGGTCTTTCCACAGAATTTACCAGGCCAGATGAGTATCTGTGTCTGCTCCTCCAGATGGGAATATGTCTATTCTTGTGCCTACCATACTCTCCAGCGCTGGCACCAGGATATAAGTATGCTGAGCTTCTCCTTTCCATATAGTAACAACAAAAACTATAATAGCATTTCCTTAAAAATGGTTTTCAAAAGTACTGATGGGTTCTGAAGTTTTATAGTTACTGTATGATGAACTAGATCTTTTTATTTTGGTTTATTCTGAGTGGTTGAAATTATTCTGTTAAGAAAATGAAAAGACAAGCCACAGAGTAGGAGAAAATGCCTGCAAAGTATATAATAGCTAGAAGACTGCTATCAAAAAGGAACAAAGAAATCTTAAAGTTCAACAATAATATCATCCTTAATCTGATTAATAGGCCAAAACAACCTAATGAGACAACTTATTAAATAGGTTTTTACAGATAGCAAATAGGTAAATGAAAAGAAAAAATATATAATACCTATGTACTCAGGGAAATGCATCCTAAAATAACAAAGATATACTGCTATCCATGGCCAAAATTCAGAACAGACGTCACTATATGCTAGTGTGTATGCAGACCAGTGAGAACTCACATTTGCTACTGGTGAGAATACAAAGTACTACAGGCACTTTGGATGATAGCCTGACAGTTTTTCCCAAAGCCAAACATATTTACATCCCTTGTATTTACTCGAGTTGAAAATGTATATCCACACAAAAACCTGCATATGAATATTTATAGAGCTTAATTCATAATTGCCAAATTTTGGGAGTAACCAAGATGTCTTTCAAGTAGATGAATGGATAAATGAACTATTGCACATTCAAACAACAGTATATTTTTTAGTAATAAAAATTGAGCTATCAAGGCATGAAAAGATATAGAGAAACCATCAATGCATATCATTAAGTGAAAGAAGCCAATCTGTAAAGGTTTCACACTGCATGATTCCAGCTTTGCGATGTTCTGGAAAAGGCAGAGTTTTATACAAAATAGGGACAATAAAGGATGAGCATTTGTCAGGATCTGGCTAGCAGGAATGATAAAGAAAGCACAGAAGATTTGCAGGGCTATGAAACCATTCTATATGAAAATATAGTGGTGGCTAACTGTTGTTATATGTTTTTCCAGATCTATGGAATGCAAACTCAAGAGTGAACCTTAGTATAAACTGTGAATGTTGGGTGAGAATGATACCAATGTAAGGCTCACTCGTAACAAATGTACCAGTCTGCTGCAGTGGGGGAAAGAGGGCTGTGCTGCCAGGGGGACTCCATGCACATGTAGTAGCTGAGGGCCTATGGAAAAATTCTGTTGTTTTATTAGTGTAAATCTAAAGCTTCTCTAAAAGGTAAAATGTATCAAAGTAAAATTATCATGAGCACTTCTTATATTTTTGTGAGTACTATATATTTCACGAATCTATTCACTCTGCATATTATACTGATTTGTAGATTCAAGATGACTGGCAAATTACAATATTTTTTAAAGTGAACAACCAAGATAATATCTAGTACAATCTTGCAGCCCTAAAAAACACATCCAGGAACCACGCCTGCTCCCGACCCAGCAGCCATCACTCAAGCACCGGGAAGGTAGCGCGCACCCCTGAACCCCCATAAGCTAACCCCCCCCGCACTCTCAGACCTCCTGACTGTGCAAGTCTTTGGACCCCACTCTGCAAAGACAGGTGGTCCTCAAGGGTATTTTTCTGAGTTCCCAACTTTGAACATCTTTAAAGAAAGGGTGGGGGAAACCTGTAATAGAACGTTGTGGAGTTTAACCATTCAGAAGGATGGGGAACTCAATCTGGGCCTTGCAGCCTGAGGTCAGTCAGCGTCATGGGGTTCAGCAATCAGCTAACTGAGATCAGGGGTCTTGCATCCTTGCTCTGTCTGAGCCATTAAATGGTTAATATACTATATTGAAAAGTTTGTTAACAGCAGACATGTTCTGGACTGCTTCTTGATTTCAATTTAATTCAAATGATTTAAGGGTGATAGACTAATGACTACCACAGGTGGTCAGTGTCCAAGTTGTGCTTGATCTTAATGTGTTGCTGATTGTATCAGTTGGGGTAAAGCATTGCCATTGAATTGATGAGCTGTTTTCTCTGATGTTATGAAGATGAGAATGTCCGTGGGTCGTTAGAGACACAGAAGCTAGGGTACAACTATAACAGGAAGATTTGGGTGATAATCCAGAGATTAAACCAAGGACAGTCCAACAACAAAAATTAAAATGAGAAAACATTTAAGCAAGACACAAGGACAGACTTCCAGTTCACCAATGGCAAACAGTAGGGCAAATGAGGATGAAAAGGCTGATAGTGAACCACCAGGACACCCTGAACTCAAAGCACAGGAAGTAACAAAACAGATCAATCAGGCTCTAGAAAAATTCAAAACAGAAATAATTTCCCAGATAACTATAGAGATAGTGAGCAAAATGGAAGTCGTGATTGAAGACTCTAGAGCAGAAACTGACAGAAAAATAGATGAGCTCAGGACCATGATAGAAGCCATGAAGGCCCAGCATAAGAAATAAATGGAAAAAATAAACGCCCAACATAGGAAAGAAATGGAATCCACAAAACAGATTCAAACAGATAACCAGGAGGTTAAACACTCTATTGAAAGTGTACGCAACAGAATAACAGAATGCGAAGATAGGCTCTCAGATATAGAAGATAAGATTGCAGTCAGTGACCAGGAAAAGA
>NW_022900950.1:67667717-67677539 GCF_012274545.1 Fukomys damarensis | reverse complement strand
TGCTTTATCAGAGCTACATTTAATGATATTACTCTAGAATGTTCTCTTTCCAGATGATGATTAAGAGGCTAATAGAAAAAATGGTGGAAGGTACCACAGCAGCAACAGAACTTCGCTGTTGTCTGGATTTTATTCTTTTCTTTGGTTTTTTTTTGTTTTTGTTTTTTAATGGAATGTGCTGAATGTCTATAATTTTGTTCAGATGACTGCAGAACCTGGAAAAGCTGTTGCTGCTATCGATGCATAACATTCTATTATTAGTCTATACATATGTATATATATATACACACACACACACACACACACACACACACACACACACACACATATATAAATTGAATTTTGGGAAACTTTAACGGTGCTGCCAACTTTAGAAAAAGTCATCCCAATTTACTGTGTTGACTTGGCATTGTACAGAAATGGACAACCATATTGGTCTAGAAATGTTAATTTATTTTTATTTTTATTTTTTTCCATGTGTACAGGGGTAACTCATCGTACTAAATATGTAAGGTCATATCTACGTGGGTTTGATTACAGAAACTAATAAAGTATTCTCTAAATAATGAAAAAAGAATAAGATAAGACTATAAGAGCGAGAAGCAATTTAAATATGTTCAGGGACAATTTTCATCTCCAGAATTAAGGATTATTTTGATGTTACATCATTGCCTTTTCTCTTTTACTTTCCTTTTTAGTTTTATTTTAGGATTCCCTATTTTTAATGTTCATACAGAGATTTCTTTAACTGAAATACTGAATAGTTTCTTTGGTGTGAAAAACTATAATAGTACACAGGATCCTAATGAGACAATTAATAATGTGAAATAGGAAGTAAAGGGCTAAAGGTGTAAGGAAAGTGGGAAGGGTGGGGGAAAGGTAATAAGGGAGAGGAAAAAAATATGAGAAACTGAAAAAATGGAAATAAAGTGTTTGTAAATGGGGAGGGGAAGAGGGGGCGAAGGGAGGGCAGGGACAAGGGGAAAAATGAGAATCAAGACCTATTATGTAAAGGTACAGAATCCCAATGATGAATGTGACTGTATTTGTATACCTAGATTGTACCAATATCCTCAATAAAAAAGAAAAAAAAAACACATCCAGATGCAACATGTGCAGTCCACTTAACTAGGCCAACATATGTGATCTAGAACCACGACAGATTCAATTCATAGGAGGAGGCTAATCTTCACTATGTAACTACTAGACTGACCCATCCCAAAACTATGCCCACTAACAGTTTTTTTTTCATCTTTATAGTAGAATAAACAATAAATTTCAGACTCACCAAGATGGACATCTGCAAAACAAACCTATATAACATCTGACTGAATAAGATAGTTAGGATCTTTAAGCTATTGTAAACTTTTGCTTTGTTTTGTTTTGTTTTTGATTTGAAGGGTTTTTGTTTGGTCTGGGGTTTTTGTGTTGTTTTGTTTTTTTGTACTGAGGATCGGAACTCAGGTCCTTGTGCTTGCAAGGTAGGCAGAAGAACCACTGAGCTAAATTCCCAGCCCAAAACTTTTTTTTATTTTTCGGTATCAGAGATTGGACTTGGGACCTTGTGCTTGCGAGGTAGGCAGTGGAATCATTGAGATAAACCCCCAGCCCTATTGTAAACTTTTAAGACACTATTGGGTCAATGGCAGATTAACCTTGTCCTTTCTTTATGGACACAAGAAGAAAAAATGTTTTTGGAATAGGATTTCCTATGGTCAAATATAAAAAAGGGGCAATGAACATTACTTTTACAAATCTAGGGCCCCCAAAAATAGAGAAGTGGTGTCTTCATGTAGCTCTGTTCACTGGTTTGTCATACTCCTGATCCAGCTTGAATAATTTTGTAAGCTGACCCTGCACACTGATCTGCTCCTTGTTGCATTTCCTTTTGATCCTACCAAGGAGCACTAAGTCTTCATCATCAGAAGACTGTCTTTGTGCACATGAAAACAAACTCTAGTGAGTTGTCAAAGTCTGAGGTACTTTGTCTAGTGCCACCTGTGGATATCACCAATGCATCCTTCATCCAGTCACTGAGAGCTTAAGTAATCACCTCATAGAAAGCTGAGAGCAAATAGGGCAGTTTCTAGCTGCAGACAAAAATAAATGGACTTTGGTGTGATACAATATTTAAGCTTAATCTTAATCACGAATTTAAGTTTCACATTCAATATGAACAGACACAAATGCATAAGAAAAACTCTCAGAAGCTAAAAGAGGAGCAGGGACACAGAGAAAGGATAGAATATTTGTGGATCGAGTTAACCAAGAATCCAAACTAGACTAGATCTAAAGTAGGTTATTACTTAATTTCATGGTGCATTCAGTTAAGTTTTGAGAACCAAAATCTTGTGATCTTTAGACTTCTGTAAAATTTTGACATTAAAATATAGTATCTGTCATGGTTGATATCCATATGTCCCTCAAGAACCTCATGGTCTTTGGCAGGGCTGGTGGTGGGTAACTAAATTATAGTGGTGCTACAGCTGTCTTACTGTTGGAAAGTGAGGCCTGGTCTGGAGAGGCCTGAGGAAGTGACTGGGAAGAGGATATCTGGTTCTCTGGGGTCTCCTCTTGTTCTCTGTTTCCTGGATGCTATGAAGTAAGCAGTTTTCCTCTGCATAGGCCCTTCTACTATGCCTTTCTGACTTGAAGCCAGCCAACTATGGGCTAAAAACATGAGCCAAAATAAACCTGTCCTTCTTTAAATTGCAGACAATAGTTATGTTTTCCCTGCAATAAGAAAGGGACTAAGAAATGTTTTGGTACCAAAGAAATGAGGTCATTGCTATAATGCTACCTATGTCGTTCAGAAGCCTTTGGAATTGGTTTTCAGGAGAAGTTTAGAAAGTCTTGCAGATACATGATGGAGAAGCAGACCTAGAATGCTGTAAGCAGAGCTCAACAGAACATTCTAGTTGGAGTTTAGAAGTTGAGAATGCTGATATACAAGCAGGCAATAGAGATCAGGCCCAGAAGTTTTGAGCAGGGAGCAAGGATTCCATTGGCAGTTAGACTCCAGGCCATGTGTGTTATGCTGTGGCAGAAAATTTATGTACATTTTCCTTATGTCCTAAGACTTTGTGGAAGTGAAAGATTAAGGGCAATGGAGTAATTAATCAGGCAGGAGAAATTTCAAGGTAGACCAATGTTGAAACTGTGGCATGGATATTGTCAGCAGCTGTTAGCCAACTCTACATGAAGACTTTAAAGCAGATAGTACAGCTGGGTAATCTAAAAAAATTTGAGTTTCACCAGAGAGGAAGCTCCTGAAAATTTGTGGCCTGAAAAGCTTTGGCTCAGGAGAGATTAGTTACTAAAACATTAGCTTTAAAGAGAAACCAAGTACTTTACATCAGGAAAATAGAAAGTATGTTTTGAGGGCATCCTAGGGAATCAGCAAGACTCCCTTTGGAAGTCTCTAATTTGTAAAAATAAAAGACTGTTTTGAAAAGAGAATCCCAGGGAACTCATCCCATTCAAGGATGGCTAGGAAAGAGCTTCCTGGAGCTCAGCTATCCAGGCACTCAGGTCCAGTGTAGCCATGATTAAAAAAAATAAAAAGCCTGATTATTGGCAGAGCTGGTGGCAGACCTTGAGGTTATCCACATGGTCCTGGTTTTATAGGCATATAAAATACAAGAGTTCTGGAGTCAAGAAGGCTTTCACCTAGATATCACAAGAAGACCCGAGAGGCTCAGCAGTGAGGCAGTGAGAGGACAGTGCATGGAGCTGTGAGAGTGAAGCCTAAAGTGCAGTGGAGACCCCCAGAAAATTTGAGAAGCCACACACATGGAATGCCCAAGGAAAGCCATAAGGAAGGAGCAAAGCTAGCCATGACAGCTGCAATCTCCAACAGTGCTGGAGAAATTAGGCCACAGTTTGTCCTGGGCTTGGGACATGGAGCTACAGGATTTGGTGTTTGCTCTGTTGAATTTCAGTCTTGCTTTTGTCCCATTGGCTTCCAGTCCTCTACCCTCTCCTCTAGGATGGGAATATTGGCACTATGCCATTGTATTTCCACAGTGTTTAACTTTTTTTTTTTTTTAACACAGCTAAGAGTTTGCCTTAAATCTCACAGGAAACTTTGTACTTGAACTTTTAATGAATGCTTAGACTGTAAAAACTTTGACAACTTGAAAATGGACTAAATTCATTTTGCATTAAAAAATGCACATGAGGGCCGGGGATTTAGCTCAGCGGTTCGGTGGCCTGCCTTGCAAGCATAAGGACCCGAGTTCAATCCCCGGTACCAAAAAAAAAAAAAAAAAAAAAAGTACATGAACCTTTTGGGGCCAGGGGTAGAATGCTATGGTTTATGTCCCCCAAAGCCTCATGCTGTTTTAGGCAGGGATTTGGGAAAGTGATTATGGAGGTGTTATAGCTGATCTTCCGTGAGAAGGCAAGGTGTAAAGGTGGCCCACTGGGGGCATGATTTGTGAGTGTATTTCCCTTCACAGCTTTTCCCTTTACTTTCTGCTTCCCAGCATCCATGAGGTGAGCAGCTTTGCTGTGTTCCCCCTTCCGCCGTGCCTTGAAACTGGCCTGCTATAGACTTTTAAAAGCGTGAGTCAGAATAAACCCCTCCTCCTTTAAATTACAGATACCTGGAGGTTTTTTATTCAGTGACAAGAGAATGACATATTTACAGAGAAAACTTCAAGGAGCATACATGTTCAGATTAATAATTTATCACAAAACAAAATTCAAGCGACCACCGTAATGTCAGCAAAGAGATCGCTGCCTTGCCTTCAGGGGGTTCCCTCTGACCTCCTCCAAAACACTTCTACTCCCTCCCCAGCAACAGATAATCCATGTCCTGACTTGAGAAAATAATTTCCTGTAATTCCAGCACTCTGGGAGGATAAGGCAGAAGGATCACAAGTTTCAGTCTAGCCTAAGAAACATAGTGAAACCCTGTCTCAAAATAAAACAAACCAAAAAAAAAAAAAAAAAAAAAAAAAGGACTGGAGATACAGTTCAATGCAAAGGCCCTGGATTCAATCCCAGTGCTAGAGGGGGGAAATCTTTGCTTTTCTTTACAGTTTTACCACTTCTAAGCACCCTCAACACTAATTTAGTTTTGCCTGTTTTTTTACTTTATATAAATGGAATTATGTACACATTCTTTTGTGCTTTCTTTCATTCAGCATTACTTTATGAGATACATGCATTCTATTGAATATAAGTATCATTTGTTCATTTTCATTATTGTATAGTGTTCTATTAAATGTTATGTGAGTTTATCCATTCTATTGTTAGATGTCTTAAAAAAGAAAATAGTTTCAATTCCTTTTTCCTAACATACAGCCTCATTATAACAAATACATCTTGATTTATTAAACTAATGTACATAAGGAAGAGAAGCAAGCAAGTTTCATAAGTTCAGTGTGCTTCGGAAAAGCGATGACTGGAAATGTTGGGTCTGAGCGCCTTGGTAGAAGATGGTGGGTGAGGGAGAATTGAGAAAGTTCCTTCTTCCATTTATATTCCCTTGGAGAAATGCCTGAGTGCAGACATCAAACAAAACAGTTCTGCTATCTTTGCTGCCACAGAGAAACCAAGACCCAATGGGCAGAATGAGTGTGCTTGGTAAGAGAAAAGAACAACCTGTATGTCTCTACAAAAGGCCTTCAGTTCCAGTTATTCCCTTGATTCTTAATGTCACTTTTGATAAATTCTCTTTGCTTTGGTCATTGTTGTGGTTTGGAATGAGACATCTCCCCAAAGCCATCAGAGGTGGCCAAATCTAGAGTCGGTGATTCTGGGATTAAGGATGTCTGGTTACTAAAACAGTACACTGATTGGTTTGATTCCGCCCTACTTCCAGTAGCCTGAATACAATCTAAGGGACAGAAAGAAGCTTGTTTTCTCCCTTGTTTGTTTTGGTTGTCTCTGTCCTCCATCAACTGTTTCTCCTCTGTGTGCCACTCTGCCTTGGACCCAGCTGATTATGGACTGAAATCTCTACAAACTGGGAACAATATAAGCCTTTCCTCCTTTAACTTTGAGTGTTGGGTATTTTGTCTCAGCAATGAGACAAAAGTCATAAGGCCAAAAGTGTTCTATTAATCACAAACTGTTTTATTATAAAAATAGGTGACCTTTTAACTGAAGTAGTATTCAGCAAATTTTCTGTCCCCTCCACCTTCACCCTGAAGTGACTGCATATTCTTGCTTAACCATGTGTCATATTTTGGTCCCTGGAAAATTAGCATCTGTGATATCAGCAGCAGCTTTCAATATGCCTGAAAGAGTGGTAGACTCTTGTGCTCTAGTGACATACTTGGAAAACCGATGATCCTGGTTGGCCACCGCCCTATCCTCCAAATGGGAAAACATGTGGAGCCATACTGAACCCACCCAGAAGGCTAGAGGCAAGTTCAGTTACCCTAGAACTTGGAGCCGAGCTCCCCCATCCAGCTGAAGTCCACCATGAGCATGAAAACAACTGCTTGTTAATGGAAGCAACTGAGTTGTGGTGATTCTTGGCATTATGGTGGGAATAATTGCTTTATAGCTATAATCAGAAGAGTAAAGGACAAGCTGTTATCACTCTGACTAATACTAACAGACTTGGCAACATATATCCCACTACAAGTTTGCTCTATGAATCCAGGAATTCAGATTGTAAGATTTTTTTATTTCAAGTTCTGAATTCCCCAGAAGTCTGGGGAATTTGAAGGAGGCTGATGGGAGACAAAGAGAGATATCTCTGGGCTTACGAGAGAGGGGCTGGGATTAACTATGTACTTCTTGAGTCACAGTAACACATAGGGGGGAAATGGCAGAAGATATTATACTTGCATTCAGGCAAGAGATACTATACCTGTATTACTTTGGGTTTGCTGAGAGATGCCCTATTTTGGAGAGGGTATAGAAGGAATTAGGGCATAGGTAAGTTACATTCTTTAACAGCCAAATGTTGAGGTCAAAAAACTATAACTTAGGATAAGTGTTACTTAGAACTAAAAACTACACATATCATAAGGAACTGTAAATTTCCTATATTGATAATTGGAAACATAAATTGATCTAAACACTTGAGAAAACTTGGGAGTCACTAGGAGTTACTTCAGAGAACAAGTACATTTTTAGTAAAGTGGAAGATGCTCATATACTTAAGACCCAGTGATTTTGCTGCTGGTTATACACCATATAGGTCAAAGGATCTCAACATAATCAGAGTCAACCCAGAGGGACTATTTCCATTTATAATAGGGGTAAGTTATTGCCATCCTCACAGAGAAGAAATAGTCTGTGGCTGAACAGGCAGGAGGTAGCAGGCAGCAAAGCAGCCATAGCAGCACCAAGTCTGCCTTTGTATTCTGTTGGGGCCGCACCTCACCCAGGGTGGGCCTTCCCATCAATCACACCCACAATGATGCTAAACCAATTAGTGGGCTAATCCAGTACCACACATCCTTAATCTCTGTATCACACACTCATGATCCAGCCATGCCCCAAAAGCCCCAACTATGAGTGCGTGAGGATTTGGGGAGGACACCTAGATACAAGCCATAACAGTGGGAACACAAAAATTCATTATTCTTTATTTGCTGACAAGTGACTTCTATTTTTGCATACATCAAATATTGTGAAATGGAACCTTAAATGGAGGGAGTCCCGTGAGCTTCTAAGATCATGGGAACGTGGTGTACACATCTCTCTATCCTTAATGCCAAGCAAAGTGCCTCCCACTGAGCAGATACTCAATGTTTGCTAAATAGTTGATTAAACAAACAAAACAAAGTTTATGTGATATCTAAGTTTTGCCTCTTAGCTACAAAATGCGCCTCAAGATATACAGAAGTGTAAACATTTTTAAAATCATGTATTCAGTTTACTAACATCTACTAAGGGCTTACTCTATGGCAGACACTTTTAGTATTCCAATAATGAACATAAAGTTTCCTGCCCTCAGAGGGCTTATATCTGAGTCTGCAGAGGAAGGATAAGAGAGAAGTGGATAATAAAGAAAACAAGTTGTAGGTCAGATGAGGATCAAGTGCTCTCAGGAAAAATCAAGCGGAGAAGAGGGACAGGAAATGTTACAGACCCAGTAATCCATAGGTTGATCAGATCGCTCTCTTTGGGAAAGTGACCTGCAAAAGAAGACCTGGAGAGAGCAAGGATGGGATGAGCAAGGGGCTGAGGGGAGGACAGAGGATGACGCTCTTGAGGCAGCAGCACATTGAGCCCCAGAAGAGGGCCAGAGCACAGAGTCAGGCAGAGCACCCTGTACCACTTTAAGGACTTTGGCTTTTACTCCGCCTATGTGACATAGAGGATTTGGAACAAAGGAATAACATAACCTGGCTTTCATATTTAAAGAATCTTGATTTATTGAGAAGTAGAAAAAGAAACAAGGAGATCAGTTTGGAGATGACTGTAGCAGGCCAGAGGTGATGGCAGCTGGGACCAGAATGGCAACAGCGTGGATGCTGAAAAGTGGTCAGTATTTTGAAGACACTGGTGCAGCTACCACTGTTGGGTGTATATGGAGCATGAAACAAAGTGAATTGTCCAGGATGACATGAAGGTTTTGGCATGGGTTGTCATTTACTCAGAAGAGAACAAGCTTGGTACATAAGTGTCCGTTTGGAAGAGGTTTACGAGGCACCCAAATGGAGTTAAATAAATAACTGATATATAAGAATGATGCTTCAGAGAGACATAGGAGATGAATAAAAACTTGAAGAGCCTTTAACATATAGGAAGCATTTAAAGGTGAAAGATAGGATGAGACCATCAAGGGAGCAAGTATAGCTATAAAATAAGAGCAGTCCAAGGGTCATGCCTTGAAGCACGGCAATAATTAGGAGTGGGGAAGAGAAAAGAGGAGAGAGGAGCAGAGAGGAAAGAGAATCAGACAATGATGGGGGAGACATCCATGCAGACATCTATGGGAGCCTAGTTAAGAAAGATTAGGGCATTAATCATGCCAAATTATGTTCAAACCCAAGTAGGAAAATGACAGTAATGCAAAATAAAGGAAATGGAAGACCTCGGTGAGGGCAGCTCTGGAGAAGATATAGGAGTGAAACCCTTGGACAAGGCTCAGCAGATAAACAAAGAAATAGGACACAAAACTCTTTCAAGTCCTTTTAAACCTTATCTGACTTAGACAGAGAGGCATTTCTAATTAAACTGACATCAATACCTACGAAAGTCAGGTAATCTGAACATATCGTATCTTGCATCTCAAAAACATAGGACACAAAGCAGTGTGAAAATGCCACTAAGTATAAGAATTTCTCTTACTTTCTACAAAACAGAAAGAGCTACCAAGTAAACTGTCTAAACTAAGGATTCTGGTAGGAGAAGTACTCACCAGAATGAGGTGACTGGCTTCTTCTAAGTTTGTTAAGTGACACCAAATAAGTCTCCTGTATTTGGCAATGAATCAAATTCTCCCTGTTGTAAACTGGTGGTTGGAAAAATGATTAGCTCAGCTCTGTAAACTGTTTCTAGAAAAGTCACATATCTGCTGAGAACTTTACCCTTTATTTACCTGTCTAATTCATCTTGGATCAGCTCAGATAAGGCCAGCTTCATTCCAAGGGAAGCTAGGAAAGTTAATGAACAAGATGTATCTGAAGGTCATGCCTTTGATCGCTAGACCTGCCCTGCTCTTTCTTGCCTTGCCCCACGCACAATGCTGAGGGGAATAACATAAAAGACTTGTTTTAGCTTATCATCACAAAACTTGTATTTCTTGGCACCCTCAAACTGCTGAGGTCAAACCAGGCATGGAAGAAAAGCAAACACATAAAGCATTTATTTCCTAGGCATATAAGAGTTTGTTAAATTATTATAATT
>NW_022900950.1:67653782-67667342 GCF_012274545.1 Fukomys damarensis | reverse complement strand
TAGGGAAGGTGTGATACGTAGGGGAAGAACAAAAAGGGAAAAGAAAAAAATGTGAGAGAATGAAAAGATGAAAATAAAGTGTTTGTAGATGGGGAGGGGAGGAGGGGGTGAAGGGAGGGCAGAGGTAAGGGGAAAAAAATGAGAATCAAGACTTGCCATGTAAAGGTACATGATCCCAACAATGAATGTAACTGTACTGTATCCCTAAATGAACCAATAAACTCAATAAAAAAAAAAGATAGGAGCAAATTAATTATTATCACATCCAAATATGCTAAAAATTTTTTTCATCACATTTATGTAATCAAATAGAACTGTAGTTAGTCAATACATTCTTACCACTAAAATGTTGCTGTTTAGAATTAACTACTTTAAAGGATAAGAGAAACCTTAAAAAATATTGCAAAAGGGACTGCAGATATAACTTAGTGGCACAGTGCTCGCATCCCATGTCTAAGGCCCTAGGTTCAATCTTCATACCAAATAAACAAATAAATAAATAAATACACAAACTGAACACAAATTTTTAAAAATGCATTATAAAGGTTACTTTTTGATAGTTTTTTGAGGACAACTTCCTTTAGGACAAAATCCCAAACAGAATGGAAAAATAAGGGAATTTATTGTTATTTGTATTCTCCTTAAACAGAACCTTCTTACTTGATCTACAAAACAGAACTAAGAGTTTCTTTATTTTTGCCAGTCTACAACCTCTAGTGGATTTATTGCTTAATAAACACAAAAATGAAATGAGAACTTTATCAACTAATAACTCAAACTAAAAACTCTGGATAAAACACAGAATGCCTTAATTGTGGCAAGTAGGGCCACAGGTGTTGATCAGTGGTACAGCATTTGCCTGGCATGCATGAGCTTCTGGGTTCAATTCCAAGTACTAGACCAAAAAAATTATATATCTAAATAGAAAGACAGACATAATTATATCTATATCTATATCTACACATACACACACACACACACACACACACACACACATATGGGTGTGGCAAGGCCATTACAAGGTTTTGGCACATTCCAGTGACCTGTCTGTATATCGAGATCACAGTTATGCAGTAGTAGGATCAGAATTCATACCTCTTGAATCTCAACAAAAGCCATTTTTACTATACTAGACTGATAACACTGGTATATGAGGTAGATACTAACTAAAAATCCATATAAATAAATACATAATTTTATCCTTTCATGAGAGAGACTAATAAGGGAACTGTGCTTAGAATGGAGTTTTCTCTGAGGACATTGCTGATGAAGAAGTGAATAAGTGTTTCAGGCAATGGGAAGAACATAAACAAATGTGTGTGCACTTTCCTACTGCCGAGGTGGAAGATAAGGTACCTTAGAGGACTGAAAGTGGAGCTGGAGTGAGTGAAAAAGAGCAGAAGCCCCCTGAAGACTGGGGAGACAGAGGCCAGCCCAAGCAGGGTCATACAATCCTGGACTGGATTTTAACATAAGGTGAGAGAGATAACACAGAAGAACCCTAAGTGGAGAAGCCCTTGGTGACCATGTTTTGACTCTTCCAATGTATTTCTCTCCTTGAATGTCTAAACTACATCCATGTTATCATCTCAATAAGAGTATACCTTTAGCTACTAGGGAAACAGAGGCAAGATGATTGCTTGAACCCAAGAGCTCAGGGCCAGCCTGGGCCACATCATGAGACACCATCTTAAAAAGAAAAGAACAAACAAACAACCTCTTTCAACAAGCAAAGGGGATACATTAACAGAGTTTACACTTATTCTCTGTTCTACTACCACCCAGTTCTCTATCACAGACCAGACAAGTGTCCATCAATAGGGGTCAACATGGCCACCCACAATGTGTCTATGGGAGTACAAATGTGACATGCAGATGTACCAGTTCTTCAAAATGAACGTAACTATGTATTATAAACACATGCTAATAAAAAAGCCAAAAAAGAAGGCATTAGGTGATGAAGTCTCTGCCCTCATGAGTAGATTAAATGCTGTTACCATAGGAATGCATTAGTTTTTTGTGGGAGTGGAATTTTAATAAAAGGGGAAATTTAAGAAAAGAAGAGCAATGGAGGTGGTTCTGAGAAATGAAGTCCATGCTCTGCTTAAGAAAGCACAGAGTAATCGCATGATTTGCATGCCATGGGGGTGCAGCATGTAGGCATTGTCGGGAATGCTACAGCTCACAAAGGAAGAGCTGCATAGAAAGGGTTGTGTGTGTGCACAGAGTTTCTGGGAGGGATATAGGAGAACACATGGGTCCTCTGGGGAATGAGAGCCTAGGAGTTGGGGCAGAAATTTAGCTTCTCATTCAATTTTCAGTTACCATGTTTTGGTTCTGTACCATGTGCATGCACCACCTTTTTCAAAAATTAGAAACTGAATGGAGAAATAAAATCATTAATCTCAGGCTGTTTTGTACTTGCCCTCTCCCTCTTCTTTTGCAAACCTGCCTACCCCAGACTGGCACCACCTTTTCTCCCTTTAGCCTCCACTCTCAGATCCACACTCGATTGCATGACCCTAGTCAACCTCTACTTTTCTATATTAGTTCTTCACTAATTGGTGCCAATATCTTTGAGAAATATTTGAAGTCTCATGGGAAAACTTCTGCTTGAACTCTGTCCTGCTGATAATCTATCCCATCCAATAACAAACTATATCATTCTGACTTTTATCACTGTAGCTTAATATTCTTTTTACTCAATCATCCCAAGTTTTCATTACCCATAGAAAATTGCACAAAAGACACTAAAGAATTAATGTATAAGGTTTCCGATAAAAAGTAACTTGAAGGACATTTTAAAGATAAAGTTGAGAAAATTTTAAAGAAATCAGTGCCAATAATAGCTTGTTGGTAGATGTGCCCTGTGGAATGTTGCCAGTAGAGTGAAGGAAAGGATTTGCCCATGATGCAACTTTGGATTTCAGAGAGCTTGCCTTGCCTCAACATGTTCTGTTGTAGAAAGGGGAGTGGCAAAAATACCTTTTAGTTTATATTTTATATACTATTACTATTCATATCTCATTATTTGAAGATAATTTGGGGCAGAATCTTCAGGCTGTACACAAAGATGTGACTTACATTCACAGTGTTGGCCTCTAATCATGGTTCTGTTGAGTTCAAATATGCGTTGTTAATTATTCTATTTCCTCTAAACCCAGAAGATAAAAAAATTTTGCAACATTTTCTTCAACCAAAAGGGGAGAATGTAGCAAATAGTTAAGCTAAGGACCTTTCTTAAAACATCTTCCAGCACACTTATGAGATCAGTCATAATATTTATATGTACTCAAGGACTTTGAAATCTCAAGCTGTTTTAACCAGCTGTCATTTTAGTGTCAAACTCCAGTCATTTTAATGTGAAACAAAGGTCAGCAGAGGGGTTCTCTTATTTTCTAACTATTGAACTCTGCTTAACCTCCCAACTGTAAGTCCCTATTGCATATTCCCATTATCTGGTTCACATGGTTTTATGATTCTTCACAAACAAAATTTATACAAGAGAAGTATAGCATTAATATTTAAAATTCCATCAACAACCAAACATATACACATCCCAGTACTGTCAACTCATGTTTGGTACTGATTATTGATTAGCCATATTCTTCCTCTCCTCAGAACTTTCCCATAGCTTCCTAATTCAAAGCAAAGGTGGAAGTCTTCACAAAGATCCATGTGGCCTGCATGGTTTGCCCATTAGTTCTCCCACACACACCCATTCCACTCCAGCCCTTTTTTGCCATTGTTCTCATACATCCAGCGTATTTCCACCTCATAGACTTTTGTCCTTGCTGGTCTTTCCATCTGGATGGAACACCTCTTCTATGCTTTTTCCTCCACACTGATCACCATCTGACATTTTTCTTTTTAATCAGTTTTATTGGTACATTTAAGGTAACTACAACAATTGCTTTTTATTGGTCTTCCTCCACTGTACAACATAAGTTTCATTTGGGCAAGACCTTGTTTTGTTTGTTTTGATCACTGCTATATTCTCAGTGCCTGACACTTATGGATGCCAGTCAATACTTGTTGAGTCTCTTCTACTCCTTACAAATTTTTCAACATCTTTAGGAGATAAAGATTATAATTTCTTTTAAACTTAAATGTTCAGAAACTGACTGATTTAAATCATAGTATGTGGTACCTTCTTTTGGTTCACATTAGGAAGTCTTAGAATTCTGAGTCGCTAAATCCTGGCAAAGGAATCCGATTTCAAGATCAAGACAACCAAGGCTCAAAACTGAAGGAAGTGATACGGCTATAGTCACTCCACTGCTATTTAGAAGTCTAGGCAGTTGAAAGATTTATGTCTTACAGGCAGACAAGATTTAGTCGAATTTTATTTACTTAGTTTTTTTCTAAACCTAAGAAAATTATTTGTGGTTTTAATACATTAATATTTGTTCTGTAATTTTACAAGAAAGTATTCATGGTCACTTTTCATATTCCTGATATTACACGCTTTCCCTGAATTCTACCCATTGAAGCTAGAGTGAAAGCAGGTAATTGGACTCTGTGATTCCTTCTGATTCTAATATTCTATGTTTTAATGGTGTCAGCAAGTAACGTGATTTAGAAAAACAGCTTATCTTCATGTAAAGAAAAGCAGTGCGATCTTCTTTGTTATCTCCTATGAAGTTATTTTTTTAATGAAACCCTCTATTTTGGGTTTTCAGAAGGCCTCTAGCTGTGCTACCTCCCAGCCAAACACTTCTTAGCACAGTTACACTGGATCTGAGTCTGAATCATTCTTCTGTCATTCCTGGACTGCTGAGAAGCCCTTTATCTTCCTAGAGTCACTGCCTGTCACTAACCTGAATCTCATCCCACATAGCTTTTGGAGTGGATGTGGTGGTTTCCCACTGCCCTTAGAGCAGACTACAGACTCCTAGTGGCTTTGTCTCCTCCTTGTCACCCCTCATTCACTGGCTTCCTTCTGCTCTCGAGACACATCACATCCAGCCTCTCATTCCTATGCGCCCCTTCACCCTGGAAAGCTCTATTCTCTCATAATTTCAGCTCGGCTGGGACCTCCTCAGAGATATCCCTCCTCATTACAACTAGAGCAGCCTCCCCCATTGCTCTAGCCTATTAGCTCACCTCTTTCAGTCATAAACTCACTACCATCTGTGATTTATTGATGTGTTCATGTGTTTGTCTGTCTCTCCCACCTAAAATGAAGCTCTCTCAGGGGGTGTTATTGTTTTTGTTACTACTGACTCTCCAGCACTAAGGGTAGTGCCTAGCTCATGAAGATGATCAATACATTTTTGTTTAATGGATGAAGAAACCAGGTGCCAATAATAGCAAAGATATTAACTGAGAGAATTTACTGCTCAGAAGGGTTACAGATCCCTTAAAGAGAACTAAACGAGTCCCTTCATATACTTTTCTTTTTCCTGACACAAAAGAGTAATTCTAAGTCCTTACTCTTTAATAAAATAACCAATACTTACAATAAAATGATTTTGTTCAATATAGTTTTCTGAAGCACATTGACAAATTTTCCTTAAAGAGAATCTCAAATATTGATAGAACAGTCTCCACTGACGCCAAAGATAAATATCAGATGAAAAAAAAAACTATGTGCTAAATAGTAACTGACAGTATAAGCTTTAAATACAATCTATATTCTTTTAAATGCCAATTTAGAACATATTGGAAAGTATATTTTCTATAATGAGAAATAGTAAAACAGCCATGACTTCTTATTTCAGGTATGTAGAGAAGATCGTTCCTTCCCCCGTGAGGATGAAATGCTTTCCCAGACTCCCTTGTACTTAGAGGTGGCCACAAGACCTAGTCCTGGAAACAGAATTCTGGAGGCCTCTAGAAATGCTTTCCTGATTAAAGTACCAAGGGTAGCCAGCATCATCCCTTCCTCTTTCTTGCTTCCTTTACAACCTCAGAAGACAACACTGTGCAGTGAGGAGGACAAGTGCAGTGATGTCAACCCCAGTGCCGACATAATTGATATGCAGAAGCAGTGTCCGCAATGGCTTACTTGAAATTTCTTGTTCTATGAGAAAAATAAACCTCTGCTTGAGTGAGGCACTATTACCTAAGCTTTTTGCTATTTGCAATTGGAAGCACTCCTGACTGCCACTGAGCTCACTCTTCCCTCCTTTATATAATTAAAGAGAGCCCCTTATCAAGAATTATGGGACCTTTCATCTTCTACTGTCTGAGAGGCCTCCTCCTTTTGACCCAACTCATCCCTCTTCAGTTCTTTCAGCAGTTTGCTCTCCTCTGGTTATTTCACATCACCAAACTTTGAATACACTCAAGTCTCTCCTACATTAAATAGGAAATTGAAACTCTCCCCTAATCTCCCATCTTTTCCCAGCTACTTCCTTATCTTTATCCTTTTCTCACTAACATTTTTCATAAAAGAGCTGTCAACATTCATTATCTCAGTTCTTTGTTTCCTGTCCATTCTCCAAATGGTTGCATCTGGATTCAACCATGGCCATGTGACTGGAAGCATTTTTGCCAAGGTCACCAGCAACATCAATATTCTTTTTGTAAAACCAAAGGGGAAGCCTTCAGTTATCTTATTTGACCTCTTTGTAGCACTTGACATCACGATCATTCAGACAGCTTTGAAATTCTTTCCTTCCTTGAATTTTTAATCACTTTCATATTGCTGGGCCAAAATACCTGATGCCCACAGCTTAAGGAGGAGAGCTTTATTTTGGCCCAAGAAAGGAAGACAATGGCACAGGGACACAGCAGAGAAAAACAGGGCTCAACCCATGGCAGCCAGGAAGCAGAGAGAAAGGGAGTTGGGGACAAAGATATACCTTTTCTTATCACATCCACAGTGACCCATCTCCAACTGGGCTCCACCTCCTGACAGCACAACAATTTCTGAACTTATCAGTAGACAAACCCACTGATAAGTACAGTACCTCCAGGATCCAATCATATTAGACACACAGGCTTGTAGGGAATATTTTAGATCTAAACCATTACACTCTATCCTTGAACCACTAAAGACTCATATTCTTTTCTTTATGTAAAATGCACTCAGTCTTTTACTAAGAGTTGTCAGAGTATTAACAGTTCCACCATTGCTGCAAAGTACAAATCCAAAGTCTCCTCTGAGATTCAGGCAAACTTACACCATAAAACCAGGGAAAAAGAACTTCAATACTTGAATGAATAGTAATTAAAGTGCCAATGGCTCATTAAAATGGTTATATTCCACTTATTGGAAAGAATTCATTCTACTTTTAAAAGAAAAGAGCAATCCTCTATTGGCTGTGACGTGTAGAAATTGTTGGCTAGTGCCACAGAAATTCACAGAAAGAATAGCTGGCTAGATACAGATATATTGCTCAAGAAGAATAGGGTACAAAATGTATTATTACAGACATTTAAAGTTTAACTAAAACATATAATTATTAATAATCATCAAAAACAGGGGCTAACAAGTCTTAAAACAGTTTAAAAATAAAAGCCTTATATATATATATAACAGTATTTCAGGCAACTTCAGATATAACAATGTGACATTATTGAAACATCCAGATTATTGCCAGGATTTATTGCAATCAGTTTTTCTACTTAATATGCATGTGCTTCAGATTATGAGATCAAGAAATTAACAAAATGCCAAAATACTAACTGGATGAAACTTTTGCACATTTTCCAATAACTGCTAATAAAGCATAATCAATATGGAAAATGTTTTGTACATGGATAAAGTTTATGGTGAGTTACCTATTTCTAGAATCCAAGAAGAAAATAGTAGATATTTTTCTTGTTATACAAGCTATGTTCATAAACCATGAGATCAAAGGACCTATTATCATATGTATTGCCACAAACACAAGACAGTGGATGCTCGAGTTATGAATAGCCTGACATATGAATAACTTGGGTTCATTAGGTTAAGAGAAGAGGCACCTGCCTCTTGTTATCTATAGTGTATGCCCAGGTAAACATCCAGATCTCAGCTGTATTGATTTACACCCAATTTGAGTTGCAACCAACCCTAAGGAAGTGATCGAGTTCTCAAGTCAAGAATCCACTATTTACTTCAACATAATGTAACTTTTCAAAGGAAAATATTTTCTAAATTTTTGCACAGTGAACTTCCAAAAAAAAGTATATGTGTATGCAAGAAATGAAAGAAAATAGGTTAGTTGTATACTTTACTAATGATCCTTGAAATTGTTTATGGCTTGGCTTTGGAATATGATTTAGAGCAAAATTCCTGGCAAACACTCGTAAACAAAGCCATCTCTTTAAGGTCCATATTCCTCTGCTTTAGGATTCAGGTATTTCCCTAAACCATTCTGTAGTTTGTTTACAGGTGAGATTCCACACTCCTATCTTTACTTTTATTTCCAGAATTAAATTTGGGTGGAGGTCATCAGGGTGTCTACATCACCCATCAATCTTCCCACATTATAATAAAAGTCTGAAAACACAAATAGGCCCCACAATCACATATTGTGGCACACTAGATTTTAGAAATATACTAGTCAATGACTAGGGTGGCTGACCACCCCAAAATATACTCTTATGACAGCGTATGTGATTTTCTTTCTCTGGGTAGAGACCGCTGAACTTACGGTAACAAACGCTGGCTAATCAGAGCTCTTCTGGATCTTAGAAACAGATTCTGGGAGAGAGAAGCCCTCCTCGGATTCAAGGAGAAGCTGGTTTCTAATGTCAATGCATAGAGAAAGCAGAAAGAGACCCTATGAGCCAAAGGCCCCCAAAGTTCATTCACCTCTGCTCTTCCCACAGTTAGATTAAGTAGATTAAATTCTACTGACTTGCTCTCACAAGTTCACGTAAGGATTCCACCACTAGAAGCCAGAATTCTAGCTAGTACAGGCACAGAATTGTATTACTGTAAGGACTCTTGGAATTTATTTGGTTCAAAATCCTCCTATTAGGGATTAGGAAAATGGATTAGAGAGTTTAAGTATCTCACCCAAAGCCCCACAGTGAACCTGCCAGGAAGCAGAAATCTGTTGCAGGCTCTGTAAGCTGGCCTACTCTGTACTCATTCGAACTTCTTTGGTGCTTACCCTTTCCGTATTATAGGAGCTGCAAATGAAAAACACCTCCCAATCTTCCTACAGCTGTATGCATGTGGTCTAAAACCCAGGCAAGCCTAAGTCTGCTCAGGGTGTGGACCAAGGAGAGAGTCTGCATCTTCTGGGGAGCATGGCACGGGAACCATGTGGTTCGTTTGAGACAAATGGGTTTTGAGTATTAGGGGCAGATTCTGGAATCAAGAAAGCCAGTAACTCCTGTGGTGCACCAGGTTTAAAAAGCCGTTCCTTGCTGAAACTGTAAAGCAGACTATGTCTTGTAAATATCCCCTTGGAAGAAATAGTATGTATAATTTGGTCCAGCATAAAACATGGAACAAGATTTGAATAATGTTATGGCAGAATCCCTATGCTTCCCATATTCAGCGTCACTTAGACACTTTTTCATGATGCATCTGAAACTCAAAACCAAAACAAACAAAAAGCTAGTGACTGAAACAAATTGGATGTTTCATTTTTCTTTTACATGTCTGCAGATTAATAAATACGGAAGGGAGAGTCAGTCTATGCACTTCATGTATTCACTATAACAGTCCTAAATCACCAATAAACAGTAAATGAATGGACAGTATGATGTTCAATAAGACTGAGATTGGTCATATGTTATTAAAAATATTTCACTGATAGTACTTTGTATTCTGCACATCCATACTGCTACACAACTTCAAATGTAATTCCTCTTTCTGGTGCCCAGTTTGGCCTTTCTTTTATGGCCCCATAACCCTGAAGGGCATCTGACCAGCTACGATTCAATATTTTTCTGACTTCTGAGACAAAGAAATGCAGACTCTTACAAAGTTTTGTAACTTTGTTACATTGAACAGCCAGAGGTTGACTCCCTACTACGCAGAAGTGGAACAGGTCCAGGTTATGTGAGCTCTAATGTCAGTATACATCTTAGAAGCTTTGTCAAGAAAAATTGTACAAAGTAAAAAAATAGGAAACAAAGTATGAGAGGAAATGAGGTATAAATTTTACAAAGCTGACAATGCCCACTATCATCACAGAATCTATTGAAACAGTATATTTTTTCTCAACTGTCTAACATTCCACTGTATATATTTTCTTATATTTCTAGGCTGTATATTCTGGTCATTTTTACAAATGCAAATAATTTTTAAATATAATTTATTGAAAAGATATTAAAATGTTTTAGTTTTCTCTTCAGAACAGTAGGTTGAAATGTATTCTTTGTCATACATAGTTTGGAGGAAGAAACAGGTCATTTTTATCACACTTTTATGTCATATAAATCTTTAGAATCATTGGAAATTTGTGTCTAAGTTTTTTGTCTCATGAATGAGCTGTAAGATTTTTAGGGCATTTCCTTTCTTGTGCAAGTCAATCAAATATTTTATGACAACATTCACCCACTTTTTCACTGATGATTAATTATAGTGGTATATCAATGAATTTTACACTACTTTTTTGGTGTTAGTATTTTTGTCAAATCAGCAGGAAATTTAAATATTTTTTCTAAATAATTTTATTGGTGCATTTCAGATACACAACATAATGACATTCATCACTGGAAATTTGCACCTTTACATAATCCATCTTGGTTCTTATTGTTTCCCCATCCCCCTGCCCTCCCTTCAAAGCCTCTACCCTTTCCTATCTACAAAGACTTTGTTTCCATTTTTTCTTTTTCTCCTATTAATTCCCTTCCCTTCTTTCCTTTCCCCTCCCCCTTTCCCTTCCCTTTGCACCTTTTCTTCTTATTTCACATAGATATAGAAATTTAAATCTTTTCTCCAATATGTTCATAGGGAATATCACTCTTAACTGAACTCAATGTGAAATTTATCTCCCCTTATCTTATTTGGGATTTATCATTCCACTGCTGAATTGCTGTGTCAGAGACAGTATGAAATTTATCACAACTTACTTCTTCATGGAAGAGTACCTACTGATCTCTTATAGAAATATAGAAAAAATAGTTTCACTTTGTCTTTTACTATGGATATACACTCTTCATTGTCCAGTATATCCTTGCTGGGGAGAAGCTATCATCTTGACTAGTTGGTGGTAAGAACTGAAACCTCTGTCTACAAGCCTCTGAAATTTGCACAGTTAGCCAATCTTCCATGCCTAACAGTTGGAGGCTGCTGGCTTCAGAGTCGACAGACTCCATGCCTTTCAAGCTTTGTCTGTTCTGCTACACACACGGTTGTCTTGCTGGGTGTTGAAGATCATTTGTACAGCAACTAAACTTCTGGCCCCACCTTCAGAGTCACCGGGTGAGTAAAGTGAGATGCATTTGTGGGAGTAGAGACCACACTGGCAAGCCAGGGGGCAATACAGGGACCCTCACAGAGATGTAGGACAAAAGGTTAGTTAAGATGGAAGAAGACAGTGCCCTTAAGAAACTGTAAATAGGGTGTCTTATCCATACACAATTTACAAAATCATCTTGCTTATGTTAGTATAATGGTAGGGCCTCAGAAGGGACATTAGAAATAGATCCAGAGCAGAAATTTCCCTCATGACAGTAATATTTTAGGAAAACTTTCTCTTCCTTCAAGCCAGAGAAGGGCCCTTCTCTGTTCCCATTTTTCTGCTTTGCCTGTGCAAGCCTCACTTTCTCCATATAGAGATTTAAAGTATAACCAATTTTATGTCCCCGTGAGAAAATTAGCTCATCTGATTAAACTGAAGCCTTTGAGAGACCCACTGAGATGGTGAGCAGTCCACCTCCACTGTGTGAAAGGGCCCTTGCACTCAGAGCACCTTCAGAGGGCATCAGAGAGGCTCAGAACATCCTGAGGCCGTGAGATTCCCACAGAGAGGGAACCAGAACACAGAACGAGGCTGCACAAAGGCTCCCAAGAAACCAAATCTTTTTTTTTTTCATTGAGCTTATTGGTACATTTTAGGTATACAGTACAGTTACATTTATCATTGGGATCTTATACCTTTACATGACAGGTCTTGGTTCTCATTTTTTCCCCATACCATGCCCTCCCTTCACCCCCTCCTCCCTTTCCTATTTACAAATATTTTATTTCCATTTTTTCATTTTCTCATATTTTTTTCTTTTCCCATATTTCCTTTCTCCTACCCTTCCCACTTCCCCTACACCTTTAGCCCTTTTCTTCCTATTTCACATTGTCAAATCAATTGGAGACTGGATAAAGCAGATGTGGTTTTTCTATAAAAGGGAATACTACTCAGCCACAAAGAATGAAAAATTGCAATCATTCATAGGAAAATGGATGCATATTGAGGATATATTCTCAAGTGAAATAAGTAAGGCACACATGTGTAAATCCCGAAGAAACCATTTAATAGGTTTCCTTGTCTGAAATCACTGCTCCACATACACTGTTTGGCAAATACGAAATATACAAATATATACTGCCATAACTCCTGTAGGTTTCTAAAGACTTGGCAAAACTTGAAACACCTGCTGTGAGAAACATTAAATTATCAACAAATATTTAAAGGTATTCCTATGTTTTGTTTTCAGGCTCACAGAAGGATTATGAAAGATACCGGAGTCCTGGAGTTTAGCAAACATTTCCAAGTGCAGAAAGACTAACTAACAAACATCTTTGTCAATGACGGTGATAAGACAACAGAGATTCTTAGGGCTAAAACTATAAAAATGTGTATAGTTATCTACTCCAGCAACTGTATTCCTATAACTTGCAGAATTTCTCTAGAAAAAAAAAATTCCAGTACAAACTTCTGTATATGGTGAACTAAAATTTGTTTCCTTCTCAAGAGCTCTGATAGTGAAGAATAAAAGTTGCTGAGTGCATACTTTAAAAATAAGACACAGATTTGCAAGCCATGAGAGAACATGTTTTTTCTGGACCCCATAAATATCTCTAGTTTTCATAATTACTATGAGATTATTATTATATTTTTTTATAATTGCCACCATGCATATACACGCAAAATGACTTATTAAAATTAATGCTTTAGTCCCACATAAATTAACAACAGTTAGTTTTTGTCTGAGGAAAACAATATGACACAAATTCATGAAAATTTAGAAGCATAGCTTAAGTTGTATTTTTCAAATCCCTTCATCCATTTTCCTTCTGGCTCAATTGATTGATACCTATTGCTTTATTTCACATGACTGTTGGTTTAAAATTATATATGAAAAATTAAGATAACTCAATTCCTTTCAAAGAGTATAGATACCACAAATAGTCTGTAGTCAATGGATAAACTATAATAGAATGAATCAATTCTTGTAATTTGAAACAGAATTGTAAGTATGCAAATTAAAATGTCTTATTTAAAATTATATGAATTCATCTTCATAATGTGTGGTTATGTGGAAGGTCACTGCAAAGGAGTGGAAGTATAAGTCCTAATTCTGATTCCTGTTCTAAATACCCACTTGTTCTCGAGTCAGTTCATTTCTCCATCATTTAATGTTTCCTTTCAGGAAGTACAGATCCTATCAGTTTCCTAACTACTTAGAGCTATTATGAGCAAATGTGGCATCAGATGTGAAACACTT
>NW_022900950.1:67621757-67653263 GCF_012274545.1 Fukomys damarensis | reverse complement strand
CAGATATATCTTTACCCTCAAACCACATCTTAATGTGTTATAGCCACAGTGTTCTTATCTGTTAAAAAGTCTTGAATTACACATTTCCTCTTTGGTCCAACAGTTACACGTGAGAACTTTTATATTTCTAAGGAGCTAGAGGTTTTTAGCATCATCCTTAAAGTTCTGATATACTACCTGTGAACAGAAAAACTGATCTAGAAAATAGTACAGTGCCTTCTTTCCAAAATTAGTTTTAAGGGTACTTGGAGACAAGGTATGGGCACAATTGAGGAAGTAAAATGTTCAATCTATAGCTGTTAACTTGGAATTATTATATTCTAATATTCTGTGTCCTTTGCAAGTCAACTTGATAATACTAATGTCTCAGGAATTTTTTTTCTCTACCTTTCTCTTTAGGTTCTAATAGTTCTGAGCTTAAGTGCCACAGTGCTACAGCGAGGACATGAAAGTGAGTGACAATCTTCTCTTCATTGTGGGTGACGTATTTTATGCCACTTGAATCTTATCTTTCTATCAATGAAATCTCACTCTTTCCCTATATTTTTATTGTGTTTTACTTTCTGTCTCTACTTCTTGCTCATCTACCTTTTCTTTCTGGTTCCTTATCTATTGTTTTACTTCAATGTACATCACGAGAGGCATTGATTTCAATCCATTCCAAGAGACTTCTTTTAATGGAAGTCCATAACATTAATATTATTTACACAGCTATGATTTTGATTTTGATTTTAACTTAAAACATATTGTTTGTTGTTTTCTGTTTGCCTTGTTTTCTCATGTTTTGGAATCATATGTTGTTTCACTCATTTAATAGTATCTACTGAAGTATTTGTGGCAGATATCATGACATGGAGCTAAGTTTTCATTTAAGTGACTTGGAAGATAATTCATAATAGCCTCTTTTCAGTCTTCTCTGTTAAAAATTAACATATGTAAAGCCTGCCCGAGGTGATAAATTTGAATTATGGTGCCCCATTATTCTTTGTATTAACATCCTTTCATTTTTCTTCAGAGTACTTTGAAAGGCTTTATTTGTGGTATGAGAAGAGACTACAGTAAAAGCATAATCTCATAGAAAATCGAACCGATACATAAAAAGTAAGACACATTTTAATTCCACGTGTAGCTTTATTTTTCAGTAAGGACATGTGGTAGAGAACAGGCCAATTACATGCTTTGAAGTAACTCAAAACACCAAAACTTCTGGTGTGCAATAGCTATGGGAGAATAACTAGTCTACAGCAACCTATAATACATTTCAAGATAACTAGAAAGGATGAATCTGAAGTTTCCAGCTCCTAGAAATGACTAATGTCTGAGATGGAAATGTTAATTACCCCGATTTCATCACTACGCACTGTATATGTGTTATCAGACTATCACACTTATCCATAATTATTTACAAATATGTATTCAATAAAAATTCTTTTAAAGTTTACCTGTAAACTCTGGTATTATTCATATGAGCAATGGTCTAAATTTCGTGCAGAAACTTTGGACAGGATTGCCCACTAGCAAACTGACAAAAGCAAACAAAAGATCAGCAACTCAAAAGTAAATTGAAATTTAGTTTAAGAAATGGGCACTCAGGAAACTGAAGCTACATAGGGAGTTCAAGGCAAGACAGTACTATATAGAGACACTGTCAAAAGAGAAAGAAAAAAAGAAAGAGAGAGAGAGAGAGCGAGAGAGAAGGCAAGCAGGCAGGCAACAGTCAAGCAAGCAAGCAAGAAACAAAGAAAGAAAAAGAAGGAAGGAGAAGGGATGCAAAGAAAGAAAGAGAAAAAAGAAAGAAAAGACAAGGAGAAAGGAGAGAGAAAAAAAGAGGATAAGGAAGGAAGGGGACAGCCAAAGGGTTTCTTAAAAGTTCTGAGTCAATATTGAATTTTGTTAGTTTTTGCTACCTAAGTGACAAAATACAAATACATACTAGCTATGTTTCAGAATATTGAGAAATACTGTGGCTTTAAATTTAAGTGCTACGAAGTTGCCAATCAAGTTTTGCATTGTACTTGGACAGAGAGTTTAGGAATAGTCTATTAAAAACAATCTAAATTTCAAACAAATTAGAAAAATTAATTATACTATGATATATGCAAATAGTGGTATGGTATGAAGTGCTTTTGAAATAATTCAGATCATAAAGCAATGCTTCAAATGTTAAAAAAATTTTAAAAGATACAAGATAAATATGACAAAAATATGTAAGTTTATGTTTGTATGTGACCATCACACTGTTCTATGTATTTGAGTTTCTATTACTGGCAATAAAAAAGCCCTAACTAATGTACTTGCACAATATTAATGGAAATCTGTGTTAAATTTATAGGTTTCTAATGGATTTATTATTAGAAATGATGTCTCTTTGAAACCTTCAGAAGCCCTTGTAAAAGTAATAAAAAAACATTACAATGTTTAAAAATGCCTAAATTTTGTGTTCTGTATCATGTCTAAAATGTTCATTATTTTTGATATCATATCAATCACATGTTTAATGTACTAATATTTCCAACTCTATCCTAAAATCCTTCTCTACGGTGCTTTATAACTGTGGTGTCAAGATAAGAGACCTATATTTTAAGGTAAAAAATGATTGCCCAAAATCTAAGAAATTGTCATCTTTCTATAAGTATTGGTAACTATAAGCTTTGGGATGTATCTACATTAATTAATCTATGCCAATTTATTTATAACCAATAGACATAGATAAATTACTGATTTATCTGTATTAATTAATCTATACCAATTTAATGTCCAAAAATTCAAAGACAGTTTGTGGGCTATTCCTTACCACCATCAGGGTTTCTGCCTGCTGTTTACAGGAAATTAATGTTTTAACATTAATGAAATCCCTACCAACTATCAAAGGGAAATTCATGTGCTTCCTTAGAAACTTTAAACACATAATAAAATCATAACAGAGAAAATACCTTATAAAAGAAACAGATCCATTTGCTGTTCCACCTTCACACTGGGTGGAATAACAGCACTCCTTTATTTTAATAAAAATCTGTTTGAGCCGGGCGTGGTGGCACACGCCTGTAATCCCAGCACTTGGGAGGCTGAGGCAGGAGGATTGCTGTGAGTTCGAGACCAGCCTGGGCTACACAGTGAGTTCCAGATCAGTGTCAACTACATAGTGATACCCTGTCTCAAAAAACCAAAACAAAAACAAACAAAAACAACAACAACAACAACAACAACAAAACCCCAATAAAAATCTGTTTGTTTCTTTAAACAGTAATAAAAACTTTAAAAAATAAACTAATGACTGGAGTAAAAATGAATTTAAGGGCTGGTGGTTATACATCAGTGAAAGTTTATTCAAAATATTTAAGGCCCTAGGTTAGAACCTCTACACTGCAAAAAAATAAATGAACAAATAAATAAATTGTAAAATGAATTTAAATGTTAAAAAATAGAGAATATTAGAAAGTCCTTTAAAATGAGTAACACACTTTTCCCTGCTCTCTACTGAAGCGCCATGACTGGCAAGATCACTGAGCACATCTTTATGTAACGGAAAGATTTTATGTACCCATCCACGTTATTGTCATCACTACATCAATTATTAGAAAAGCTGGATTAATTACAGCTTAGTGCAACTCACATTCTGATCTTTAAATCCAATCGTGTGCCATTTCCTACATCTGTGTCTATTAAGAAGCCCTGCCTCTCAACTAGATAATATCTAAAACACTACTGAGGATAAATAAATTATGATCTAGGGATATGGTAGGTGTTAATAAGAATTGATTGTAGGAGTTGGGGATTTAGCTCAGTGGTTCTGCCACCTGCCTTGTAAGTGCAAGGTCCCAAGTTTGATCCCTGGTACAAAAATAAATAAAGAAATAAAGAAGAATTGATTGTAAGAAAAGAGCTGCAGAATAATATATAATATATATTTCTGCACTATTTGGTAAATGTAATAGACATGTAATCTTTTTTGCAAACAACAATATTTTCAAAAGGAGCAGAAATCTTATTTATTATCTTTGTATAACTCAGAGTTTTGTGAAGTAATTTTTAATGTAAGTTATTTAATGACACTGGGTAATAAAAATAAAGAAATAAATTCTTTTTCTGGAGGAGTCCTGGACTTGAACCGAGGAACCACTGATCTACATCCCAGGCCTGGAAATCAGCATTTCACATTCTCACAACACAGATTTTGAAAATATGACAGCTTTATCACACTTTGATCTTTAGCAGCTAGTTGACCAAGAACATGTTTTTTTTCTTGCTTCTGGAAGTACAAACTTGTTGAATGAACAAAGATTTGCAAATCTTGAAGACCTAGGCTTGAACTTTGGTTTAGCTGTGTCTCGTTGGTGCAAGCAGCTCCATTTGTCTCCCTCTCCTCTCCCATAAAACGAGCTTTATAGCTTTATCACACTTTGATCTTTAGCAGCTAGTTGACCAAGAACATGTTTTTTTTTCTTGCTTCTGGAAGTACAAACTTGTTGAATGAACAAAGATTTGCAAATCTTGAAGACCTAGGCTTGAACTTTGGTTTAGCTGTGTCTCGTTGGTGCAAGCAGCTCCATTTGTCTCCCTCTCCTCTCCCATAAAACGAGCTTTATACACACATTCAAAGGGAGTCACGAGGACTAAATAACTAAGAAGCCTGTCTCACACTACCGAGTAGTAGTACCACAGCTGGTGCAATTAGTTTTTCTCTCCTTCCAGATGACTTAGATGACTCTGTAGATAACATGCATTTTAAACTGGGCTTCTAGTTGCACACAATTCAAAATAAGACATAATGGCTGATTCCCAGTCTAAGGCCTGAAATGATCTTCAAAAGCTTCTGGAGTCTGAACAAGTTTAAATATTATTGCTATCATTTCAATAAATCCTTTCACGCATGCTATATTTTATGGCCCAATTAGTTCCATCTTTAAATGGATATACGAGCAACTAGTTTGAAATCAGGGTCCCCAGTCAAACAACAATACAGCAAACCTCTCAGTTGAGGCACAGAATGTAAAGAAAGAGGCATCAGGATAATAAAGACAGCAAAGTAAACAGTGGAAAGAGATAGCTGGCTTTTGCTGTCTCTGGTGAACATGTCACAGTGCAGCATCTAAAAATATGTGAAAAATTTGCCCATTTTCCATCTGTTATATTTCTCACAGCATAACTGAAAGTTCATGCAAAAGTTCACTGTAAGTTCAAATGTATCCTATCAGGTCATTAACAGGATAAAAGTTCACAAAGAGTTCATTATTATGTTTTAAAGAGTGAAGTGGAAAATGAAGAAATATACTATGGAGTCATTCTATGTTATGACTACCACACTTTTAAATATCATAAATAATTATTTTATTTCATTTTATTCTGGTAGCAGGGATTGAACTCAGGACCCTGTGATTGCGGGGCAGGTAGCAGAACCACTGAGCTAAATCCCCAAACCAAATTTTTCTTATAAATAATAATTTTAAAAGTCTCCATGTAATTCATGATGGCAGCAATAATGATTGTAAGGAAGAGTCCTAGGATTGTATTCCTTAGCAGTATCTTTAAAGAAGCTATGGATAAACCTTGATTGTTCTAGATATTATTTCAGATAAAACAACTGTTAGATTTCATGTTGTACCCAATACTTATTTAAATGACATGTTTTTTTTGTACCAAAGGACATATTTTAAAGTGACTACATGGAGGCATAGGTAAAAGGGAGGACATTAGAAAAAGCAGATGAATATCACCTTACTATTTACTGAAGGAAGACAATGATTTTTAATTTATAACTGCAAAGAATGCTATTTTAAGTACACCATTTGTGTGTAGTTCAAAAGGAGGACATCAGCTGGGGATTTAGCTCAGGGTTGCCACTGATTGCCTCACAAGTGCAAGGACCCGAGTTTGATCCCAGTACCACAAAAAAAACCAAAAAAACAAAAAAACTTTCAGTTCTCCAAATTAGGACGTGAAGAAATATGCTTCCTTTGGAACAAAATTATAGAATCATTTGAAAAACCTAATTGATAGCATTAATCAATAGCATTTGAATCACTGTGGCAACTATTAAGGGTTTTTTTTATAGCAAAACCTCCATGATTAACAAAAACAGAGGTAGTAAAGGTCACAGGTTCGAGACACCTACCTAGGAGACTGGATGCATGCTCGCTGCCCCTTGCTTTCCTTTCCTCCACCTTTGCATCTCAAACATGGATGCGAGGGCTGGAGAGTCATCCTTGATCCTGAAGGGAAGGGCTGCTCCATAGAGGTGCAAGGTAGAACGCTCAGAAGTACATGGGTCCTTAAAGCTTCGTGCAGCACAGCAGCAGCACCAACCCTGAGCCGCCTGCCTCTGGGCTTTTGCGGGAAGAATGAGTGCTGAACTCTTGTTTTAGTTCCTTTCCTTGGGGTTTTCACGACTCGGTTAAACCCAGGTGCTAACAGTGCAAACACCACTTCTGTGGAGAAGATGGGCAGGTAGCTCCGCAATAGAAAGACGGGGGTTAAGAAGTGGCAGTACACAAATACATACACAGCTGGCTAAATATTAAAACAGGAAGAAAGGCATCAGGAATAAAAGGGAGGATGGAAAAAACAGCAGAAAAAAGAAATAAAACATCGCCAGGATAAAAGGAGTCTGTGCATCTTTTGGAAACAATAGTTAAAGATTGTCAGGAATAGAGGGAAATTTTCAATCTGAAAATGTTAAGCTAGAGTAGGCAGAACATTTTGAAAGTACAATACAATGGCTAAAGTTTCACTCTTTCAATAAATAGAATATCGTTGTGGCCTTGCGAATGTGCCTTCCAGAGGTCAAATTGCAGGAAGTGTTAACTGATCAAACGTCTCCATGTGCTGTGCCGGAAACCCATCCCACGTGTGCCCTCCCAGGCTGGTCCTAGCCAGAGACCGAGCCCACCAGGGCACTGTGGCAGGGCTGTCCCTGGAAGGCCCAGAACCCCATCGACAAGAAACTCTGGCAAGGGGACTTCCCAACAGCCTTGCCGAACATTCCTTACAACACCCGGCCACCCGAGAGGCTTTCACACACCTTTCCGCACCCCTGCCCCTCTTGGTCTGAGCCAGACGGTCACGCTGGCCTGACGGCTCTCACTTTATCCTCACAAGGCGTTTCTCTTACTACATTTCTGCACGGTGAACCCGTCTTGACATCTACTTGGAGGACCTGGGCTAAGTCAGACTTCTAAGGCTTTGCACAGTGGGTATCAATGGAGTAGTGTAACGGTGAATTCCCGGGATGATGAAGAGTTTGGGAGGGGGAGAGTGGCGAGAACCATTTCTGTGCTTTGAAATTACACAGGAATCACTGCAGGCAGATACAAAACAGAGGCTGAAGAACGTCAAAGACAGAAATAATAGCTGACACGGAGAGGTTTTTTTTATATGTGCACCACGTTCATTTAATTCCTACAATTCTGTCATTACAGATGAGGAAACAGGCTCTGAGGTGAAATAATTTATAAAAGACCTAGAGCTGTTAAGTGGTTATACTCAAATTTACATACACCCAGTCTCATTTCTACATTTATCCTCCTATTCGATGTCCATTTTTAAAGTGGTAAAAAATTTTTCCTATACTTTAAACTATTTTAAAATTCATTAACTATAATTGTTTTCTAATGTAATAATCAACAGCAAGAATTAACTAGTCTTTCTCTCCCTCTCTCTCTCTATATGTGTGTGTGTGTGTGTGTATGCCAAGAAAGTGAGCTTAAGACTACTTTCATATATTTGTCATTTTAAAATTAAAATGTACATTTATAAAGAATGTAAAATTATGGAATGATAGCATTAAAGTATCTAGGTCTCAAAATAAAGAGCTAACACAAACTTTAAACATGACATTCACTTCTTTCTAATTTGAGGATCTCTGAATTGTAGCACAGAAACTAAAACCAACCACCATTTGGAAATGTACCTCCGTTCAGGAATTCTGGGCCACTTCATTTACAAGGGTTTACTATGCTTCCTCTTGTGATATAGGGCTCTGACAAGGATGTGAAATGTTCACCGTGAATATTTTTTAGTTTCACACTAATTCAAAAACTATAGTGTTGTGATCCGTGATCCTGCTCACGAAACAAGGTTTGGGAGCTTGGACTGGGAGGGTAAGGTGGGGAATCACCAGGCAGACTCCAGGGAGGTTTCTGGAATGCTTCCACTTTATTCAGGAAATGCACAGGCTTATATAGGGAACCATGGGGGAGGAGCATGGGAGGAACATTTAACGTTTGGCAATATCTTATTTGCCAAACATGGCAGAGTGATTTCTCTTGGGTGAGATGAAAGGAGGCAGGACCAGGGGCAGAGGTGTAGCCTATTGGACCCAGCATCTATGCATTTAGGTGAGTTAGCTCAACCTTAGCAAGGTCTCCCAGTTTGCTCAGGAGACAAGAGTGTGGCACACCTGGCCCAGCCAGGCTTGAACTTCTCCCACACTATGTTCACTTTATTATTTTAAATTGTAAAAGATAATCAATGGATAGGTTGGAAAAATCCCAAGAGCCATGATTTTCAACTGACAAGTAACCATATAAAAATAATGATTTACTTACTACTAACATTATCATGTTACTCAGCACTTCATGGTCATTGGAAAGTACTAAATTTTATCAATGATCAACTTTAGAAATACAACATAGAATCTACTAGTGAATAAGTATGCATATCAGTTTAGACCTTTTTCAAAATGCTGAAATTACTAACCATTTTTAGCTATTTTTATGAAAATTAAGCATGACATAATTTTAATTAAAATATTTAATTAAGAAATTGATTACATAATTAAGAGATATTTTGCTCCATCACAAGAATAAAGACTAGCTAAAATATTTAGCTGACATAAGTACAGATGTTTAGTTGTTTAGCATTGCATGTTTCTTTATTACTGTAAAATCAGTTCATGAATCAGTAAAATTATACTTTTCAGGTTATCACATTGACGTATTTATCCTTTTAAAAATATATCTTCATACTAAGACTGTCTTGGTGTGACTAAAAGGTAAATGGAATGGTACTTCCATTGGACTTACAGAGAAAGAACATGGTATTCACCAGAAAAAATATGATATGCAAGTTTTTGCTTTTGTTGGTTTAAAATGTATACTCCCCAGTAGAAGTCACCATTACTCCAAGTCAGTGGGTTTGTTCAGTTATCTCTTCAGCCAGACAAAAAGTCAGCTCAAGGATGCAAAAGGCATCCATTCTGAACCCAGGATTTAGTGCACTGGTGAGAAGCAGACAAAAGGCTGCTTGTGGCTTGCTGAGAATTAAAAATTACTAGGTGAGCAAAAAGTTGCCTCAACAAAGGTAGAGCAGGCTGCATCTTTTGAAATGAGAAGACATGTAAACAAGTCTCAAAATCAGACTTACAGATCACCTAAAGCAACCATAAAAGGCAAAAAGATGGAACAAACTGATATTCAACCATCAGGACTCCCTGAACTGGCAATGAAAGAGTGTCTGGAAAAAAATGAAATCAGAAATAATTTCTCAGAAAAGAACAGAGACTGTGACCATAACACAAAACATGACTAATAAATCTAGAGCAGACACAGATAAAAAAATTGAGGACCTGAAGAACGTGATGGAATCCCAACATAGGAAACAAATGGAATCCATAAGAGAGATGCAAACAGATTTCCAGGAGATTAAAAACTTCACTGAAAGCTTACACAGCAGAATGAGCCAATGTGAGGACAGAATTTCAGATATGGAAGATTGGATTGCAATTAGTGATCAGGAAAAGAAAAATGTCTTTAAAATAGTAAGGGATCATGATAAATCAATCCAGCAGCTGATAGGTGATGCAAAAAGGAATAACTATAAGGCTGATCAAGCTCAATGAAAAAACAGGAGAATGTGTATTCAACAAAAAAAACCTGTACACAGAAGTAATGGCAGAAAACTTCCCAATAGGAGAAAGGATCTTGACATATAGATAATTGAGGCATACAGGACTCCAACTAGCCATGATTAAAAAAGTCTACACATAGGTATATAATAGTTAAGATTCCAGAAACCCAATGGGGAAAAAAATTTCTATAAGCAGTTAGTGAAAAGAAACAAATCACATAAAAAGGAAAGCCCATCAGAATCACAGCAGACTTAACAACACAAACCCTCAAGTAAAGAAGAGTTTGGAGTGATGTATTTCAAGCCTTACAGGAAAACAACCTCCAACCCAGATTGATGTACCCTGAAAACTATCTTTCAAAACTGATGGAGAAATAAGATGCTCTCATGACAAAGAGCAACTGTGGAACTTCATGAATACCAAACAAGCACTCAAAAACTTTTAAAATGACATCCTGGAAAAAGATAAGGATCACAACCCAGGAAGCCCAGCACAATGAATCCATCTGGTATGACAATAAATTAAACTCAAAGGGGGAGAATCTAACAAAAAGAAAAAGTTGTGACAGGCATAAGCCACTACATATCAGTTATAACCATCAATGTTAATAGTCTCCATTCACCTATCAAAAGAAATAGACTGGCAGAATAGGTCAAGAAGCAAGATCCAACATATTGTTGCATACAAGAAACACACTTATTTCAAAATAAACTCATAGACTGAAAGTTAAAGGGTGCAAAACAATACTCCATGTAATGCGGGGGGGAAAGCAGCAGTAGCTATCCTGTTTACAGATCAAGTGGATTTCAAACCAACACTGATTAAGAGAGACAATGGATGCTACATCCTTGTAAAGGGAACAATTGAAGGGGAAGAGATAACAATCATAAATATATAGGCACCAAACACAAGTTCATCCAACTATATAAAACAAAAACTAACAGGCATGAAAAATCAAATAAGCACTCAAACAAAGGTAGTGCGGGACCTCAATACCCCACTATCACAAATCGATAGATTAACTAGACAGAAAATAAACAATAAAATACTAGAACTCTAGCAAACTCTTGAATAAATTAACTTAACAGATGTTTATTGTGTTCCACCCCACAAAATCAGAGTACACATTCTTTTCAACTGCACACAGGTCATTCTCCAAAATGGACCACATACCCACTCATAGAACATGATAAAGCAAGTGCAAAGGAATTGAAGTTATCCCCTGTATATTATCAGACCACAGTGTGATGAAATTGGAGATCAGTAGAAAAAGAAGTCACAAGAGTTTCATAAACACAGAAATTGAACAACACACTTCAAAATAACCAATGGATCACGGAGGAAACTAAAGAAAAAATCAGACAGTTTCTACAATTAAATGACAATGTCAATACAACATTTCAGAAACTATGGGACACAATGAAAGCAGCCTTATGAGGAAAATTCATAGCAGTGAATACTCATATTAGGAAAACAGAGCAAGCTCAGTTACACAACCTGATGCTGAACCTCAAGCTCCTAGAAAAAGAAGAGCAGGGCAAACAAAAACCCAAAGCTCATACAAAGGAGGAAATTATGAATATCAGAGTAGAAATAAATGCAATGGAGACTAAGAGAATGACACAAAACACTCAATGAAGCAAAGAGTTGATTCTTTGCAAGAATAAATAAAATTGACAAACACTTTTCCAATATTATCAAAAAAAGAAAAGAAAAGGCCCAAATCCATGCAATTAGGAGTGAAGAGGGTAAAATTATAACACATCCAGCAGAAATCCAGAGGATCCTCAATACCTATTTCAAGAAACTACATGCCAAGAAGATGGAAAGCACAGAAGAAATGGCGATATTCCTGGATACATATGAATTACCAAAGTTGGACAATGAAGACCTAAAATTTCCAAACAATCCAATATCAATCAATGAAGTTGAAAATATGATTAAAAACTTACCAACTAAGAAAAGTCCAGGTCTTCATGGCTTTACTGCTGAATTCTACAAGACAATTTAAAAAGGAACTATCACCACTACTGTTTAAATTCTTCAATGATATTGTAAGGGAAGCAATACTATCAAATTCATTCCTGGAATCAAGTATCACCTTGATCCCCAAAGCAGAGAAAGACCCAACCAAAAAAGAGAACTATAGAGCAATCTAACATCAATGCAAAAATCCTTAATAAGATAGTGGCAAATAGAATGCAGATGATCATCAAGATTGTACACCCCAACAAGTGAGATTCATCTCAGAGATGCAGGGATGATCTGACATACACAAATCAATAAATGTAATACACTATATTAATAGAGCCAAGGACAAAAACCATATGATCAGCTCAATAGATGCAGAAAAAGCATTCAACAAAATCCCAAATGTATTCATGATAAAAATCCTACAAAAAATGGGAATAGTTGGTCTCCACCTCAATTTTTTTTTTTTTTTTTGATACCAAGGATTGCACTCGAGTCCTTGTGCTTGCGAGGCAGGCGGCGGAACCATGAGTTAAATCCCCGGCCTGGTTGCCACCTCAATCTGATAAAAGTTTATCTTTGCCTTTTCCGCAGTTCTATAATAATCAAAGAGAATTTAATTTACTTAATCTTTCCAGATGAGACTCAATACCATACAAAGAAAATATCCTAATTTCTGCAAAGGCAATGTGAATTAAAACAATTATACAACTAACGAATACTGAAGGGACAAATTTTATTTTTTACTTCTTTGCTTGTTTTTAACCCTTAGAAGTGTAGAAATGATAACTGATAAACAAAGGTCACAATCTTTGCAAATGGAACTATAATAAAAATAAATGAAACATTTATTCATAAATAAAGCCCATTTTATTACTTCAAGTGATAATGATAAAATACTTCAGCAGAGCTGTTGCATTTTAAAAAATGAAACTACACTATAGATCACAATGAACAGGTAAACTCGATCCCTTTTGATGTCATGATAATTGAGCATTGCGTAATACATTTTATGAACACCCATTAGTGATTACAAAACAAATGCACATTCATCCTTTCATCTTCTTTTCTCCTCTTTGATTCTTGGGTGCTCCATTTGTTTTATGCTTTTGTGTCTACAAACAAGCAAAAAGATTACTTTGCATCACAAGACTAATACAAAAATGAACTATATGCACTGTGGCATTATAACAATAAAAGGTTACTTTTTCTCCTTAAAATGCTTCCCTTTACATTGCTAAGATATCACTGGGACAATAAGTCAAAGCTTAGACACTAACAGTAAAGGTTGCAATGCCACCATTTGCCTAATATTTCTTAAATTATTCTAAAATTATGACTTGTACTCAGAAGAGAACAGTGCCCTCTTAGCATGCATGACATACACCTCCCCAGATTTTCAGGAACTTTTTCTTATAACATTATTTTCCTGGTGCAATCAAATTAAAAATTTTACTTTAGCTGACTCAGCTGTATTATTTATTAAAAACAAAGGAAAAAACTCTGCACATCAATACCCAGGTAGTGTTCTTAAAATGAAAAATGTGAAATTTAACAATTTCTATATCTGCATGTGTTCATGACACTTACAGAAGGCTTTTGTCTTCATTTCCATTTCTCTGGCTTCTCCTTTTTCTCTAGTTCCATGTTTTGTCTTTCAGTCAATGTAAGTAAGGTATCACATCTCCCTTGGTGTTCTTTTTTTCCCCCCTTTGGTGTTCTTGAGTTACAAATATAAATGTACATCATAAACTTGTATTTTCCATCTCATTGCCATGGTTTCAACCTTTAAACAAAGGTATGTTTCTCGAGATAACATAAAGCCAGTCATACATCCCTGTACACTAGAGACAAGCAAAAGGAATTTACTTTCATATACCATCCATATCATGAATAAAAAAAGACTACTTCATGTTTTTACCTCATTGTTTAAAACCATACTGGTGTGCACTCTTCATAAATACTTACCTTTCTTATAGGAATTACAACAAAGAACATGAATATCTTATATATGCAATTCTGCTAATTTACTGTCTGTGTCTAAGAAGTCCATACTATTTATAACCAAAAAATATTCTAAAATAATACACATATTTGAGGGTCAAAATCAACTAGAACTTCAGTATTACAGAAAACAGAAATCCATCCGCAGCACTGTCGACTGTCAGCTTTGATCCTTACAGGGCAAAAGTGGTTTTGCTGCTGTAATAAGTGAACCCTCTATGTAGACAACCACAGCTCAGACATTTATAGGACACATGACACTAAGCTGAGAAATACTGACATTAACCCACAGACAGGAGGTTATGAACAAGCCAAAGTCCCCTCTCCCTTCTCAAGGGTGTGGTGGCATACATACCACCAATGGGTTACGGACACGCTATGGTTGGAATCCTGATGACTCCTGGGTGAGGACTATGTTCCAGTAATCAACACAGGGCTAAGTATATTAGGATTTGTTCCTGATTGACTAAATAAATTATTTCTATTTACAAAGACATCGATTTTACAGTAACTGAATCTATCATTCATCTACCTACATACTTAGATTGTGTTTTGTCTTCTGAAAAAGTTGTATTCGGTGGTCAAATATGAAAAAGCTCTTGTATATTGTGATATTCTACTCTAACTATACCAAGAGGTCTTAATATAAAAATTAAACTATGCTGAACTACATTTTCATCATCCTACAGAACACAGGCTGCAGTTACAAGTTCAAAGCTATTGAAATACACAAGAAAGGCACACTCCATGAGAGTTGAACTTTTCTGAATTGTAACTTCATTTAATTAGAAATGAACATCTTTGGTTGGAAACAGACACTGGAAATACAGCCTAGCATCAGACCAGTACCAAAAATAATGTCTTCATACATTCAGCTATTTAAAAATAATTAAGATTCAAGATTCTAATGTGCAGATGCCTGAATGTAAAGAAAATATTTCTCTATAGACATCTGTTCATTTGAAAAACCAAGAAAGTAATCATGTTCAGAAGTTGAAACTGATGGTGATATTTTCCTTTCAGAACTTTGTGAGTATTGATATTAAAGAAAAACAGTTCTATTATGCAGTAATGTTGAAAGGTGTATCATATTAAGGAATGACACCAATACTGATGTTTAATTGTGGGTGTGAATAGTTTCCTAAAGAAATTATTTAACTCTGATACTAGGAAACATTTTAACAAAAACCTACTTAAATGATTTTTTTTAAAGTTAACTTAAAGAATATATTTATTCTGGGCTGGAGATGTAGCTCAGTGGCAGAGTGCTTGCCTAGCATGGATGAAGCCCTGAATTCAATTCCTGGCACCACCAAAATAAAAAGAAAGAAAAGGTAAACAACCCTTATGCGGAACTCGGCTACATTACACACACAGACAAGACAAAAACAGAAAACACACACACAAAAAAAAACTGGAGCACTACTCACAGCTGCAGTTCTGGACTTCTAATACCACTCAACTCTGAACCAAGGAGAGTGGGAATACAGTCATGATTCATCATTCGTTAGCCTTGTCAAATCCAGGCTAACGAAACATACAGTTCAGAAGTCAGTACTCTTCTTCTGTGTAGCTTTTCCTTTGTTAGTACCACCTGATATTTGCTTCTGGTGAAAAGTGATTTATACAGTCCAATCTATAAATGTCAGATATTATAAGAAATACAAATTCAGGCCAGGGATTTAGCTAAGTGGTTCTGCCTGCCTTTCAAGAGAAAGTCCTGGGAACAGAAAGAAAAAGAAAGAAAGAAAGAAAGAAAGAAAGAAAGAAAGAAAGAAAGAAAGAAAGAAAGAAAGAAAGAAAGAAAGAAAGAAAGAAAGAAAGAAAGAAAGAAAGAAAGAAAGAAAGAAAGAAAGAAAGAAAGAAAGAAAGAAAGAAAGAAAGAAAGAAAGAAAGAAAGAAAGAAAGAAAGAAAGAAAGAAAGAAAGAAAGAAAGAAAGAAAGAAAGAAAGGAAAGAAAGAAAGAAAGAAAGAAAGAAAGAAAGAAAGAAAGAAAGGAAGAGAGAGAAATGCAAATCACAAATGATCTATTTTAAACTCAGTTTTATTATAATTAAATATAATTACAAGTCAAATTTTCTGCCCAGATAACCTCAGCTGCATTATACAACCTTTGTCCTACAAGATCTTTATAGTCTTCATTATTATTATAGAAAGAAGTACAGGCTCAAATATTCTGATCATTCTTCAGAAGGTAATCCCCATACCTCTGACAGAGTAAGTTAAAGGTGTAGGCAAACTATGATGACAACATTCACAATATTTGAATATTTTTATTTGAAGAAATTTTTAATTTTAACCACTTAACAGTTTATCCTGAGTGTCACTTGGGCAGTATCTTTGCTGACATACTGACCATCCCAAGTACTGCTCAGGCAAGTGTTAACTAGTTAATTTTTGTGTGCATGGGATACACTCATACTTGTCATTTTTATATTTCCTGTTATCTTATAAAAATTAATGAAAAAGTGCAATTTTTGGTCATCCTGTATTGGAATAATTGGACTGGTAAGTAGGTAAACTCTCATTTGCTTTACTTTGAAAAATTTACTCTGATATGACAGAAGGTATACTAACTACAATGTTGATTAATGCACAAAGTACCTTTGTATCAAGTGCTTTTTTGATACTTTGGATTCTTGCCTCTCCCCTTCCAATCTGAGCCCTGAAGTTCACTGTATCTTTCCCAGAACACAGCTATACAATAGTAAAAGCTGAACACATGGAATGAAGGGAGGAAGGGTATAAATATGAATTACTTTTTATGTCTACTGTAATTTACTTGCTAAGGATTAAGAGACATTTCCATATAAAACATTTAGAGTGGGGCCAGAAAGGAAGCTTTAGTAAAGCTGTGGACTGCAAAGGTAGAGCAGAGGAGGTCTTCATTACTGAAATGGAATAAATAGAATAGAAAAGGTGGCCTGACAGCCTCACAGGAAGCAGCAGGATTCCAGCTTTTGCAGTCTCAGACTTGTAAAAGTGAAATATTTTCTTTGAGAAGAAAGCCCCAGAGGATCAAGTTCCAGAATGGCAGTGGCCTAGGGAAGTTGTACCTCAGGATCAATCCAGGCACACTACAGCCAAGAGAGAAGGAAGCCTTGCAACTCCTCCAGCTGGCAGCAGACCTTGGTATCATCCGTGTGGTTCTGGTTTCAGGGACATGCAAAGTGCAAGAGTGGTGGAATCAAGCATTGTTACCCTGAGAGGGCAGTGTGTGGAGCTATGAGGGACCCCAGAAGTCTGAAGAAGCCAGGAGTGTGGATCATCTGGGGAAAGCTACAAGAGCCACCCAAGCCTTTTCAAGTTGACAACCTGCTGCAGATTGCCTCTGACGCTGGAAGTGGAACTATGTGATTTAATGCCTGTCCTGCTGGATTTTGAACTTGCTTTGGTCCCATTCTTTTGTATTCCTGTTTGTACCTTTTGGAATGCAAATGAGCCACCGAATGTTGGAAGTGTTCAACTTTCTTTTCACTTGCATAGGGGCTTAAAACTAAGAGTTTGCTTTAACTCTCAGAGGAGACTTTGGATTTGGACTTTTCAGCAATGGTCAAACTATTAGGACTTTGGCAACTCTTAGAGATGGACTAAATGCTTTTTTTTGCATAAAGGCATAAGCATGAGTCTTTGGGGGTGGAATGCTATGGTTGTGTTTAAATGTCCCCCCAAAGTCTCATATGCATGAGGTGGGACTTTTTCTTTCAGAGGTAGTTGAATCTGGAATGTGTGATGCTGGGGTTAAGGGCGTGTGGTTACTAGATAACTACATATGAGAGATTAGTTTGGCACTGCCTTAATCCTGGTGTTTGAATAAGATGAAAGTGGCAAAAAGATGCTTCTAAATCTCACCCTTGTTGCCTTTGCTCATGTGTGCACCATGTTGTGTCTCCTCTGCAATGCCTGTTTGCTATTTCTGTCTTGGAGCCAGCTGATTACAGACTGAAACCTCTACAAACTGTAAGCCAAATAAACCCCTTCCCCTCTAATTTAGGGTGTCGGGTATTTTGTCTCAGCAATGAGAAAAACGTAACTAACACACATGACCTGTTCTGGCTTTTTCAGCTATAGTTAGCATTTTAAAAAGTCAAGTCAGGTCTTAAAAATCTTTGTGCCTCAGCCTCTGGAACTGCTGGGATTACAGGTAAGAAGTTCTCAAGTTTAAAAATAGCCCACTTTGCCTTTAAAAACAAAACCAACACAGAACAGAGCTATTATGTCACCTTGTGGAAAAAAGATCTGCTCTAAATACTTTTTTAAAGCACACAAAAAGTCATCATGTTGTGGAAAAATTAGTGGATTAAAACATAATTCAGCATAAGAAAATAGGAAGCTTCCAACAGATCTGAAAGCCTCACAACTTATGTATTAAAGCGATAAAAGGATTACCTGAGTATTCAGTGACTTCCTCTGGAGTTGTTCCTTCCATTTCTCCTGCTATGTTTTCAATATCATCACAATTTCCTACCACTAAAGTAACTTCATTAGTCATGTAAGTAACGGACAGAGTATATCAGTACAAAATTCAATAGAGTAACTCTTCAAATGTCTTCTTTCTAGTTTCCCTAGACCTTGAAATTCTTACATAAGAGTTTTTAAGCACAAAGTAAAAAGACTGCAGGATAGTTTGCAGTATACATTTTCATTCTTTTCAGATGTGTAGAGGTATCAACACACTTGGTGATGTTGTTCTCATTCCACAGGTAAGGAAACTAAAGTGAAGATTCGATAAATAATTGAGCCTCTAAACCAAAAGCAATTTGGTGATTTAAAATATTTCAAGTATCTCTAAAGGAAGAAAAGAAATCTAAATGTATCTCTAACAGATAAATGAAAAGAAAGAAGTACAAAATTATTTAATAGTGTATGAATAAGCTTCCACATCTGGGTGCTATATTCTTTATAGTATCATTATTTCTATGTCTTCTTCCCAAAAGGATAGTGCCAATTAATCAACATTTTGATTTATTTGATAGTATTATCACCATTCGCCAAGTACTACATATTATGACTATTACCACTGAAGACCTTTTCCCTTTTATACTTCATGTAGCTACCTGCAACCCCAAGCCTGAATTCAAACTCCTGTAATACAAAACTTTGAGGAAGTAGTACAAATTTACTCTTACTTCCTCCTGTCAGACAGCAGATCTAAGTGTTGGTACCCTTCTCTTGAATTCTCTCATCCAGATGTGTAATGTAGTCTTAAGATCCAATACCACACAAGGAAAGGGAATGTTTCTATAGTAGTTTATGTAGCCAAGAAGAAAAATTGTTTAAAGAGTCCTTCCCAGGTCCTAAAACAGTTGAAAATAACCACACAACAAAGAAAAGGAAAAACAAAAATAGTGGGACATTTTTATACCTCCCACTATACACAGGAAAATTTAAAAGAAATGTTATGGGTTTATGATAGTGGAAGGCTAGAACTTAGTATGTGTGAAATCTTCCAAGCATTTTGCCACATAATCTTCACAAATCTGAGGGAGGTATTGCCACCCTGTAATATCCAGTTAGTGTGACCTTCCTAAGGTAACCTAGCATAGCGGAATGGAAGAAGATTTCTTTTGACTCCACACTTTCCCCTATCAAAAACAGGAAAAGCTGATAGATGAAAGAACTACCTGCTCTAAAAAACAACACAGAAATACTTGTGAAATCTTGAGTTCAGATGTAAAAGCACCATAAAGTCAGGAAAACGTACCTGTGCAAAAAGGGTCCTCACGGGGCCCCTCAGACACACTCAGGTCCAGGGTGTCTACTTGGGCCCAGTATGTGGACTCCCCGGGCCTGAGGCCAGGGCCCCTCACTCCTCCACCTCCTTCACCGCTTCCTCTTCTGCTGTCTCCAAAGTGTCATCTGGGCTGTCACTAACCACTTCATCTGGTACAGTAAGGGCAATATATTCACACTTTTTTGCTCCTGCAGTATCACTGACCATTTCCTCAGGCGTGTTGATCACTGTGTGTGCAGTGTGATGTGTCACAGCACGTGGTAGAGAAGAAACACAAGAAAACCCATCTTCAGAGGTTGGTGATAATGAGGGTGAGTTTTGCTTTTCATCCTAACCCCCAGTAGGAATTTTATCATCCTGACCCTCAGTATGATTTTTTGGTTTGTGTTGTCCATGGATGGTCCATCCTTTAAAGTAATACAAAGCGTTCCACATTAGGCAAGATATTTTTAACGTAATACAAGCTCCCTCCTCCTTCCTGTACCATGGTACTGCTCTAAATATGTTTCTTTCTTTCTTTCTTTCTTTTCTTTTCTCTCTCTTTTTTTTTTTTTTTTTTTTTTTTTTTTTTGTACTGGGAATCAAACTCCTGACCTTGGACTTGCGAACAGGTGGCAGAACCACTGAGCTAAATCCCCTGCCCTTCTTTTGGTTTCTTTTTTTTTTTATAAGAAAAATAATCTTTATTTAAACAAATAAAAACATGTTAAGGCACCAATGTTACCTAAAACTTGAAAATTAAGATTTTTCTTTTACTGTGCTGGGCACTGAAACCAGGCCCTCCTGCATGCAACACCAGCACTCTGCAACTGAATTATGGTTCCTGCCACACAGTTAAGAATTCGCTAAAGGTTAAAAAAGACTGGAAAATAAATCTTCAGTCTGCTGGCTCTTTAATGCACACTTCTCCATCCATTTTTCTGCCTTTTTTCTACCGTTTATTGTTGTTAGGATGCTTATCAGCCATAGCCTCTTTCTTTGGGTCTCTTGAGTCACTACATTCCAGAAAACTGCTTCAGGAATCTGAATGGCAGCACTAGAAAGTTTTTCATTTAATTCCAAACTTGAAGAAATAAACTTGGAAAGATTAAGTGGTTCGTCATCTATAGCACCTCTGCAGACACAGCCTCATGTTCCTTCCTTTTAATTGGAACCATTTATTGTTGTTAGGATGCGTATCAGCCATAGCCTCTTTCTTTGGGGCTTTTGAGTCACTACATTCCATCTAACTGCTTCAGGAATCTGAATGGCAGCACTAGAAAGTTTTTCATTTAATTCCAAACTTGAAGAAATAAACTTGGAAAGATTAAGTGGTTCGTCATCTATAGCACCTCTGCAGACACAGCCTCATGTTCCTTCCTTTTAATTGGAACCACACAACAAGCACTGTATTTGCAGTTAGCCATCTTTTTAGCTATGTTTGGATTTTTCTTTTTGTATGACACCAGGAGGTACCTCAACCTGCTGGCTGGCATTATAAGGATGTATTATTAAGACTTCTGGCTCCATGAGGCCATGAGGTCCTTGGTGCTCTTTTGCTGCTCGGCTGCCTCCTTCTTTTGGTTTCTTAAATGATGAATACATGGCTTCAGTGGGAGAACCAAATTCCCTACTTACGTGAAAGAGTTGAATGGCTGGTACTTACCCATATGACTAATCTGTTCAGCGACATCGTCTGTAATATCCGAGAAGTCCCACATGGCCAAGGAAGACTTGAACCATGAGCCTTCTTCCTGGCTCTGAACGTGGGGTTTGTGTGAAAAAAGGTGATGGTGGGCAATCCCAGCCACAAGCATTTCCAAACAAAAGAGGAAATCCTGTAAGAACAACAAAAATAGCAGCTAACTTTGGGGCTTAAATCTAGGGAAATAGGAAGAAAAGGGCTAAAGGTGTAGGGAAAGTGGGAAGGGTAGAGGAAAGGAAACAAGGGACAAGAAACAAATATGAGAAAATGAAAAAGTGGAAATAAGAGTTTTTGTAAATAGAGGAGGAAGGAGGGGGTGAAGGGAGGCAGGGACAAGGGGAAAAAATGAAAACCAAGACCTGTCCTGTAAAGGTACAGGATCCCAGCAATGAATGTAACTGTACTGTATCCCTAAAATGTACCAATAAACTCAATGAGGAAAAAAAGAAAAAAAAGTTCAAATGTACTGATAAACTTAATCAAAAATTAAAAAAATAAATTGCTATCTTTCACCAAGCACTTTTCAAAAGAACTTAAGTTTCTGCAGCTGTTTTCATTTCATATTATATTCATGATTCCATTTCCAAAAATGATTTACTTCTTCATAAATCTATTTTGCACTTCCCAAGTCAAGCATTTCCTAGCGAAGGGCACTGTATTCTCAATACACCACCCAGAGACTAAGGAAAAAAGCAGAAAGAGAAATAGACTAAGAAGACCAAAACCCAGGATTCATTTCATGCTCTATTAGGGTTCGTAGAGCCAGTTTCTCTAGGATTCTGTTTTCTTCAGGCTATTATTAGGTTCAGTGAAGATGACAGGTCAAACGTGTTTAACACTAAAGTTCTACTGAGGTCACAGTTAGCATTGCTTACCTGGAGGCCTATGGCCACCTCTTCTGGAGAATGCCAGTCCCACAGAGGCCCTCTAGCAATGACTTTATATTTCACCAGTAGAGAAATGATAACTCCTTGCCTAGATGTTGGGAAAAGGTAAATGCTGAATCTTTATAAAGCATAGAAAGGCAGTTGTTTTAAAAATATGTCATTTAAAATAGTTAAAACCACAGTACGACCTGAAGACCACCACCACCCTGCCTTCACAACCTACTCCTAAAGAAACCATGCATCTACCTTAAACACACAAATGTACTCTTCAAATACAGTTTCAACAGAGGAATTCTAATTATGGATTCTCAGAACTCTGTACTTGCTTCATATATCTTCAATGCTATTTTAAAAGGCAAAAGTTAGAAGAAATCTGATAGCTATACAACAGAATACTAAGCAAAAACAAAAACTCCAAACAACAAAATTGTATTTCTCTTTACTGACAAAAGAACTGTAATCGCAATATAGCGAACATATGTTGTCGAGTTCTCTAAGTTTTCTATAGTATAAAACCATGATTCCTTCAGTGTTGAGAAAATTATGTTACTTCAAATAATTTTTCATTCATGGGATAGTGACCAACTGATTATTTCTGTATGAAAAGCCTGAAAGCCCTAAAGGGGTGAACTTGTGTTCAAGTAGAGTCATTTTAATCCACCTTCTGCTAACAATACCTGAAAATCAACATTTGTATTGCACTTTAGAAAAATGAGAACATTTAAAAGAAAGCAACACTTACCAAAAAGAGACAAAAATGACAAATTTCATACTTAGAAACTTGCCAATGGGGTGGAGTGGCTTCAGTTCTTCCTTGAGTGTGGTATAGAACAAAATAAGGCAATACATAGACACCTGTGAATGAGAGTCGCATTTAAACTTCTGCAGTAAGGATAACTAAAGCAACATTAAATTATAAACCAGAGGCTTGGTACAGTTCAGGCAAAATTTTCTAGGCTCTATTACTCTGTAGATTAACAAAAAACATTTAATTTTTTCTCTTTAGGAATATATTTATAAAATCAAAGTTCTCAAAAGAGATATAGATCCCCCTCCCTGCAGACATCCATGGAAGAAAACACTTGTTCAGCCAAAATAAAAAGTCTATAATGGCTTTTAAATACAAGTTACCATTTTTAATGGTTCAGCTTCTTATCCCCTCTGTTACCTAACATTGTACATATATGAAGGAAGACAGCACCTTAAACAAGTACAGTTTCAACAAAATTGTGACCAGGAAATCAGAAAATAAGGAATCAGGGAAGCAATTTTTCTTCTGGGTGGCATGTCAGTCCAGGTAAATTTACTTTTGAAAATCATCTCTCACATTAAAATAATAAAATGCTCACTTGAAGTGTTTCAGAATCCAGAAGCAATAAAAGACAAATAAAGTTACTCAGACCCCTATCTGACCCTATATATCCAAGAGTATAGATACACTCTTTTTTTTCTTTTTTCTTTTGTAGAGCTACAGGTCAAACCCAGGACCCGGCCCATGCTAAACAAGCTCCCTACACTGAACTACAGTTTCAAGTATAAGCTATTTTTTAGATAACTGTCATGAATTCAATATAAAATTTTTGTTCACTTTATAAGGATCATTCTTAAGATGGGACTGATATTTTGGTCAAGAGCCTGATCATAATATATTTAATTAGTTCCTATCACGGATTTTGGGCTGTTTCCAGGCTTTTGCTGTTACAAACAACACTTTTTAGTCAAAACAAATACTGAGCATTTCTTTACAATAATCCCAGTATTTGGGAGGCTGTGGCAGGAGGATCACTGTGAGTTTGAGGCCATCTTAGGCTACATGCTGTGTTCAAGGGTATTCTGAACTACATAGTAAGATCCTGTCTCAAAGAAAAAAAATATATATATTCTCAGAAAAAGAATTACTGGTCATAAAGAAGATGCACATGTGGAAAAATTTTGGATAGTTGGTTATTTAATTTTTATTATAAAGCTTTAACATAATGCATCACATCTAAAATATTATTCTGCTGAAATCATTAACCAAAGATTTGAAATCAGATGCACGCACTTTGAATTCGCAGGATCAATAGTTATATCTTCAGAACACTTCAGTTTCTAGAACTGTGGCAGTCTTAATTTCCTCTGATTCCCATTACATGATGTCAACAAATTCTATTATCCCATTTTTATTTAAACCTGGAGTGCTGGTATACACCAGTTAGACAGTTTCTCTTGCTGAACATGCCCATTGTGTGTGTTTGTTTTCTCCTTGGTCCTGTTTATTCAGAGAACACTGCTTTTATTCATGATATGCATACAGAGCTAAGCAATGAGAATCAGAGATTAAACAAACAAACACAATCAACAGGTCAGAATATGATTCACCAAATAATTAAAGTTGTTATTGCATGTTTATATCCTATAAAAGTATGTATAAAGTTTTTCAATTTATTTATATAAATTAAATTTCAAGATGGAAAGGAAGCAATTGAGCTTTATTCCAAGAAATAATACTTAAAGCAGAGTTCCAGAGATCAATTACTTACCCCTTGAGAAACACTGTTTATAATTACTAAGTAAGTCCAGGAATTCTTAAGACCGAAAGTTCCTTCATAATAAATGCCAAGTGACTCACAGATGCTACAAAGCAGGGTAAAAGACACAATTTTATGATTAAATCACATATTTTAAGATACAGTGACAGCAGTGCTTAAACTCGGAAGTCAGTTTATTTGAGTGATCCTATAATCACTTGACTTTGGTCCCAGAGATGACTCAAAAATTAAAACAGAAGCATTTTCTGGAAATGTTACCATGATTATTGTGTCAATTTGAAGGAAATACAAAAACTAAGACCAATATATTGAACTAGAAAGAGTTAAAAAGCTAACTAGAAAGTTAATAATTATTAACTTTTTACAAAACTATGCTGTCTAATTTTGAAAAGGTTGATTGTAATTGTTAGCTTATTTCTCCCCCTAAATTATCTTAGAGGTCATTATGAATAGCCAGGCCCTTCAAGTATATTTCACATGTAATGTTCATTTGCATGCTCATCCAGTTTCTAAGCTGCAGAGAAATAATGCATACCTTCATAAAGAAATATATTCATCTTAGCTGACTAAGATTCCTGCTCAAAATGACAATATAAAGAACTGAACCGTTCTTTCCATCTTTTCTTTGTGAGCACACAGAGTGTTAGTAAGGACTAACAGATAACACATACAGTCTACCTTCTTTAAATTACTTCATATTCTTAAAATTTTAGGAAATAGTTTCATCAGATAGCTTAGTATTTCATGTTACCACAAATTCTAAAAATCTTGACAATATTTAAAGAAAAATATGATTTTTTTGGAATAGTACTGCCAATATACTATAAATTAACTATGATAAATTCATGTAGTCATCCAGAAGTAACATACTCTAACTTAACCACAGCTTCTATAAAGCTATGTGATCATTCACATTTAGAAAAGCATCTTTTTGAAAAATGCATTGTGGCATACTCTAGAGGGGACATGAATCCTGGTGATTCTTTGCCCATTAACGCTTATTCATCTTAATAAAGTTTTTACACATTGTGATTCTTTTACAGCAAACTAGGCTTGTTTTATGAACAATTCACACATTTTTTGCTCATTGTTCCCAGGGGTACAAGGATTGTTTTTAATGATGTAAAAATTATGTTTACAAAGCAACCACAGTCATCACAGTTCTAATTGCTGTGTATTGTAAAACTCCTAGTTTGCACCGAAATAGAATAACTCTGAAAAAGAAAACCAAATTGAGCATTTCAACTTCTTATTTAAATAGCATCAGAACATCCTCAAAGACTCCAAATTAAAATCACTTTGATGAATGACATTATTGGGGAAGGATGAGGAAGGCAGCAAATGATCTAAATAGCATTTTTAAAAAGTTATTCTCCAAGAACATCTTGTGAAAGATCTCCTTTTTTATATAGGCCTAGTTCCAGAATAGTGCCACACTCAACAAGAGTAACGGAAGTGGGTCCCTGTTACAGTTTGGATCTGAAATGTCTCACAAAGGCCCAGATGTTAAAGGATTGGTTCCCAGCCTGTGGCACTGTTGGAAAGTGGTGGACCCTCTAGGGGGTGCAGCCTATGGGAAAGAGGTCAGATCCTGGTGTGGGGGTGACTCAGAAAGGGAATACTGTAACTCTGGCCTCTTCTTCTGTTTCCTGGTCAACATGTGGTGAACTGGCCTCCTCTGCCACATGCTCACATCATGATGTGTTATACTGCCACAATCCAAAGAAACAGAGCCAGTGACCATGGACTGAAACTTGTGAAACTATGAGCCAAAGTAAACTTTTTCCTCCATTAAGTTAACTACCTCAGGTAGTCTGTCATAGTAACAAAAAAGCTAAGACAGTCCTTGTATTTTTATGGAGCAAAGACTGAGTAGTGAACTCTACATGTGTGTGTATCTGTGTGTGTGTGTGTGTGTGTGTGTGTGTGTGAATGCACATTTAGAAAGTATTATTTGCATTTATAATCCCATTTCAAATTAAGTATTTAAGCACTATAAGGGGTATCCTTGGATACTCCTCTAAAAGGACAAAATAAACATCCTTCATAAAACAAATTTTATTCTATTATGAGGTTCACTCACTATAGGGGGAGATTCACAAGGAGTACAAAACAAACAAAACTGAAAACGAGGTAAAGTCTTGCTTAACGTTTATACCACGTAGCTCTGAGGCACCTACTTAGTACTTCATCAGGAGAACTGGTATTATGGCTCCTTTCATCGAAGGGCTATGTCTAGACTGAGAAGATGGCAAGTTTGCCACACAACCTTGAGGTGTCAGGTTACTAGGCCCAAATAAAAACTACTGGAATTTCCTAAGAGCCTTCTTTGTGTTAAGGTAGCTCTTCCCTACATTCAATTAAGTGATCCCTATATGTAGGGGGAGGCTAAGCATTGTGGTAGAATTTGGTATATTTTGAGTCTCCCCCAAAGGCTCACATAGGCTTGGTCCCCAGGGTGGTGGTGAACCTTTCAGAAGTGGGACCTTGTATGACTGCTCACTACTGTCCATGCTCCTGTGAACAGTGGAGCAAGGGAGAGCTCTCCACAGGCTGCTTGGACTTATATATATATATATATACACAATGTGATCCTCACATACACTAAATGCTTACATTTTTAAAAAATGTGTTACAGTAAAAGATATATTGACATTAATCTCCCTCAATATGCTCCCCGCCACTTCTTAACAGACACCATTACTCCTGTGCTTTTTTTAAACAAGACCCCAAAAGTTATACTTACAAAATAAGATTGATAAACTCAACTAGATTAATATTTAAAAGATACACTAATCAAACTATACAATGAAAATGACAAAGCATATCAAAAACTGGAGTCATTTAACACCCCAACAAAAGTATTCATATCTACATTTTTTTAAATCCCATATAAATCCATAAGACTGACCAGTAGAGAAAAGGAATCTGAAGCATTCCTCAGAAAGGGAAAGTCAAGTGACTAACATGAAAAGATGCTCAACCAGATTCCTAATGAGGGAATCCAAATGAAGACCACAGCGCTGCACCACCGTGTGTCCTCTCCACAGGCAGGCGTGATGAAGTCTGGGGAATTCCAAAGGCGAGTGAGGACGTGGTTCACTGGCTCTATCTCACAGGGCTGGTGGAGAGTAACTCAGTGCACTTCAGACAACAACTGGCCACTGACTTGCAGAGCTCAACTAAACCCCAACAACCCGGCACATCCAGCTCAAGGTACATACCTAGAGCAGTGTTGTGCAAACTGTAGAATTCAACTTAGTGGGCTGTAACCCACTTAAAAATGAGAGATGAGAGAATAATCAAATAACAAGGGTTGGTGCTATTTCATGAAAACATCTGCTTCAGTTATAGAAGTACAAGTGTATTGCATCACTGTTCCTCCTCCCTCTGTGAACTACCTACCAAACCTTGAAAGTTCATTAAAAGAAAACTCAGTGTGCTCATTGCTTATGTTTCAGAAATCAGAGAATAAAAAAGCAGACGGATTTTATTGGTTACCAACTGCAAATATTCCATAGTGCTTGGATTTTAAAACTAAAACATTGTAATGAATTATCCTGAGCAGCACTGCCTGATTAATTACCAAATATAAAATACTAGTTATCTATTAGAGGGAGATGAGTAACCTAAGAATGTATTGATACACAGCAGAATGAAATTTTATTACTACTAAAACCACACCCCCACATTGTATAATTTTGGTAAAAATTTAATGCCTTTTCAAATGCAAGAAAACCCCTGTTATATTATGGGTACACTGCAGTGTCAAATAATTCAATTAGCTGTCAAAATTCAAAAGGCTCAGTTAAAAATGAATCCAAGCCATAGAGATTCAACAAGAATGCAAGTAACATGTAGTTAGGAACAAATCACCTGCCCAGGCACAGAATATGAGAATTTTGACCAGAATTATTTATAAAAGATTTGGAGTTTTAGTTGATCCCCAGCTAATTAAGAGCCAGTCTGGAGAGGCAGCTAGAGCTTTTTTAATTTTCAGTTTTTACAGATTTTACATCTTATCAATGGTTGTCACCACCACCATCGTATATGCTAGGCTGCTGCAACTTCTTATTTCTCCCAGTTTAAATATCTTTGCCTACTTCCAATTTAGTCCAGACAAAACACATAATTAATTATTGAAAATGAACTCTGGACACCAGTTCTTTTTATATCATCATCCTATAATGGTTTCTCTTTTGATGGGTTTTTAATGGCCACACTTAACACAAGTTCTTTTGAGCCCTCTTCTTCTTTTTTTTTTTTAATTTCTTTATTTTTATTTGTATTTATTTATTTATTTATTTTTGGTACTTGGGATTGAACTCGGGTCCTTGCGCTTACAAATGAGCCCTGTTCTTGAGGACATCTCCTTCGCTGTTCTGCTTAAAGCCAATCTACACTGAGAATCCTGAGTCACTCCCCCTCCCCTTGACACGGGCGCCCCTGCACAAATCAAGTCTGTCACCCTCTCCCTGGATGTCTATGCCAAAAATCCTGTTGGCTTTTACACCAAGAATCCTGTTAGTCAATTCAGCAAGATTCCTTTTTTCATTTCTCCTTTTAGTAATTTTATATCTACTGACCCTTCAATCTACTTTTTGAACTGCAAATCCCCATGTGCCCTTGTTGTATTTGGAACTGAGCACAGTACTGCCAGCAGAGTGTGGCGGCCCAGCCATCACAACACGAATGTACCTGAGTTGGGGAGTGAGGATTGAGAAAGGAAAGAACACTCACACCTGAGTGGAGACCAAGAGAAGTCTGGTTTATTTCTACAGAAACAGCTTTCCTTAAAGGCACATTAACAGGAAGCATCAGGCAATCATCTCCATCATTTCTTATGCAAAAATAGGAATTCCTGATTTCTACAGATACTACCAAATCTTTGGCTATCTCTTTGAGTTCCTCCCATGGCAGGGTCAAAGAACAAATAAGCTTAACAAACAGAGTCCTTGAAAGGTAACAAATGTTACATAGCTTGTATCAATGCCTTCATTGTAGAGGAAGAAGTTTCCTTTCAAATGTCAAATGCCAGGGAGCCACGGTGGGCTCCCACAATTCCCCCTTTTTTATTATTTTTAGAGCAGGGACCTTCCCAGCTCAGCAGAAAGACTGTGCCTGTCTTAGGTGAGAAATGTCCAGAGAAATCCCTTACCCGTCATCAAGCCATGAGAAGTTTAATACTCATGCTCTGTCTTAGGTTGGATATTTCTCCACAATTCTCTTACCCGTCTTTGACTACCAGCCTCTGCAGGGGTTATACCATGGGTTGTGAAGGCTTGACATGTAGCTTTCTCTACCTCTATCAACATTTGTAAACCTTGATCTTCATGCAAGGACTCATTAAGTTTTTACAGGCATTGTTACCAAGGGAGGTTGACTCAAAACCATCACATACTGAAAGGAAGTCATCATTTCTGAAAAATATACAATTGGTTAACTTATAATTAAAATAGCTGTTATATTCATTATCAGTTTCATTTACAATCTCTATACTTTTTACTACTAATATATAAGGAGCATTAACACAAGACATTATATTAGAGGCACGTATGCCAACAATATTGAAACTAAGGCTAGTAACTTTGACATCTGACCATAAATATATTTCTCCCAATGCAGCAGCAAGTTTTCAAATGTTGATTTGAGGAAAATGTGAATCTGTCCACGAAAGTCCAGCAGAAAGGCTAAGACTAGCAAATTAATTCTTCTTTGAGGTAGTCTTGGTTAAAGACCAATCGAGGAATGTCCTTTTTGTCCCAGAAAAACTTTTCAATGTAGCAGTTTCATTTTCTTTATAACATAGAAACACTACTTTATAAATGACCAAGTATATTTGTATTATTCACCACTACTGGCACTTCACATGAATCAGATGAGACAGGATGTGCAAGGAGAGGATCTGGCATATAAGTCCCATGTTCTTGAAGATTGGCATCACATCTTGCAGGAATTGAAATCAGCAGGAGTATGCACATGTCAAATCAGCCTTTCCGGTAGCCATTGAGCTCCATCATGTTCCTGTGAGAAAACACAAACACCCTCGGCGCTTAAAACGGGGTCGGGTCCATACCATTGGCTAGTTAAAGGATCTCTCCATTTTACCAAGGCATATGGAAAACCTTGTGGATGCCAAAATCTTTCTGCTGCTGAATGGCCATTCTTATAGACCTTTTGATTAGGGCTATATAAATAAAACTCCCATCTGTTGCATGACATCTCTTCTCCATAAATTAACCGGGAGGCCAGGAACAACATAAGGCTGAAAAGTCCCACAATGTCCTTTAGAATCACTCCAATTTAACATATCAGTACTTTGTTTAGGATTTTTACTTTGACCAATTCCTTGTAATTGAGAGACAGTCTCCTGCAAAGGCCATGTAGAAGGCCACTGGTCAGCAGTTATAACAGAAACATCACCACCAGTATCTAATAACCAAATAAAATATTTTCCTTGAATTAACAATTTTATCCCTGGCCTATTGGCTCCAATAGACTGCACCCAATAAACATCTGAGGACCCAAAAACTTTATTCCCTCTAATGGCTTTTTATATTTTCCTGAGGTAACTATCCTGGGTAAAAGAATCAGTTGAGCTATCCATTGTCCGGGCTGAATAACAGAAACTTGAGAAGGTGAACAAACCATAATTTTAATTTCTCCAGTATAGTCCTCATCAATAATTCCTGGGGAAATCATAAGCCCTTTCATTGTAGAGGAACTCCTACCCAACAAGAGACCCAAAGTATCTTAAGGTAGTGGCCCCAAAACTCCAGTGGGTAGGCCTTGCATTCCCATTTCAGGGGTTAATACTGCATAGGAGGAGGAACTGAGGTCCAATCCTGCGC
>NW_022900950.1:67605570-67621257 GCF_012274545.1 Fukomys damarensis | reverse complement strand
TAACGTGGATGGGGTACATAAAATCTTTCCGTTACATAAAGATGTGCTCAGTAATCTTGCCAGCCATGGCGCTTCAGTAGAGAGCAGGGAAAATTGTGTTACTCATTTTAAAGGATTTTATAATTTTCTCTATTTTTTAACATTTAAATTCATTTTACAATTTATTTATTATTTTTTTTTTGCAGTGTAGAGGTTCTAACCTAGGGCCTTAAATATTTTGAATAAACTTTCACTGATGTATAACCACCACCCTTAAGTTCATTTTTACTCCAGTCATTAGTTTATTTTTTGAAGTTTTTATTACTGTTTAAAGAAACAAACAGATTTTTATTGGTTTTTTATTGTTGTTGTTGTTGTTTGTTTTGGTTTTGGTTTTTTGAGACAGGGTATCACTATGTAGTTGACACAGATCTGGAACTCACTGTGTAGCCCAGGCTGGTCTCAAACTCACAGCGATCCTCCTGCCTCAGCCTCCCAAATTCTGGGATTACAGGCGTGTGCCACCACGCCCGGCTCAAACAGATTTTTATTAAAATAAAGGAGTGCTGTTATTCCACCCAGTGTGAAGGTGGAACAGCAAATGGGTCTGTTTCTTTTATAAGGTATTTTTTCTGTTATGATTTTATTATGTTTTTAAAGTTTGTAAGGAAGCACATGAGTTTCCCTTTGATAGTTGGTAGGGGATTTCATTAATGTTAAAACATTAATTTCCTGTAAACAGCAGGCAGAAACCCTGATGGTGGTAAAGAATAGCCCACAAACTGTCTTTGACTTTTTGGACATTAAATTGGTATAGATTAATTAGTACAGATAAATCAGTAATCTACGTATGTCTATTGGTTATAAATAAATTGGCATAGATTAATTAATGTAGATACATCCCAAAGCTTATAGTTACCAATACTTATGCAAAGATGACAATTTCTTAGATTTTGGGCAATCATTCTTTACCTTAAAATATAGGTCTCTTATCTTGACACCACAGTTATAAAGCACCATAGAGAAGGATTTTAGGACAGAGTTGGAAATATTAGTACATTAAACATGTGATTGACATGATATCAAAAATAATGAACATTTTAGACATGATACAGAACACAAAATTTAGGCATTTTTAAACATTGTAATTTTTTTATTACTTTTAAAAGGGCTTCTGAAGGTTTCAAAGAGACATCATTTCTAATAATAAATCCATTAGAAACCTATAAATTTAACACAGATTTCCATTAATATTGTGCAAGTACATTAGTTAGGGCTTTTTTATTGCCAGTAATAGAAACTCAAATACATAGAACAGTGTGATGGTCACATACAAACATAAACTTACATATTTTTGTCATATTTATCTTGTATCTTTTAAAATGTTTTTAACATTTGAGACATTTCCTTATGATCAAAAATATTTCAAAAGCACTTCATACCATACCACTATTTGCATATATCATAGTATAATTCATTTTTCTAATTTGCTTGAAATTTAAATTGTTTTTAATAGACTATTCCTAAACTCTCTGTTCAAGTATAATGCAAACTTTGACTGGCAACTTCATAGCACTTAAATTTAAAGCCACAGTATTTCTCAATATTCTGAAATATAGCTAGTATATATTTGTATTTATACCATACCACTATTTGCATATATCATAGTATAATTCATTTTTCTAATTTGCTTGAAATTTAAATTGTTTTTAATAGACTATTCCTAAACTCTCTGTTCAAGTATAATGCAAACTTTGACTGGCAACTTCATAGCACTTAAATTTAAAGCCACAGTATTTCTCAATATTCTGAAATATAGCTAGTATATATTTGTATTTTGTCATTTAGGTAGCAAAAACTAACAAAATTCAATATTGACTCAGAACTTTTTAGAAACCCTTTGGCTGTCCCCTTCCTTCCTTACCCTCTTTTTTTCTGTCTCCTTTTTCCTTTACTTCTCTTTCTTTTTTTCTCTTTCTTTCTTTGCGTCCCTTCTCCTTCCTTCTCTTTCTTTCTTTCTTTGTTTCTTGCTTGCTGGCTTGATTGTTGCCTGCCTGCTTGCCTTCTCCATCTCTCTCTCTCTCTCTCTCTCTCTCTCTCATTCTCTCTCTCTCTCTCTCACACACACTTTCTTTTTTCTTTATCTTTCAACAGTGTCTCATTATATAGTACTGTCTTTCCTTGAACTCCCTATATAGCTTCAGTTTCCTGAGTGCCCAGTCCTTAAACCAAATTTCAATTTCAATTTACATTTGAGATGCTGATCTTTTGTTTGCTTTTGTCAGTTTGCGAGTGGGCAATCCTATCCAAAGTTGCTTCATGAAATTTAGACCATTGCTCATATGAATAATACTAGAGTTTACAGGTAAACTTGAAAAGAATTTTTATTGAATGCATATTTGTAAATAACTGTGGATAAGTGTGGCGAAAGAAGCTGTTTCCCATGGAAAACAGCACTTTAAACTGAAGAAGCATTCTGCAGAGTGCATTTGCGTTCGAACCTCAAACTCAACCTATCACCAAGTATACAGAGATATGGAGGCTTGTGTGCACTCAGAGCTGCTAGGCACTCTCTTAGGCCTTAAGGGCTTTGCTGGTACAAGTGCCTCACAACAGTGTTTCAGTCTCTGCCAGGCAGAGACCTACAAACAAAAAGGAATACAGTTGTACTCCACATAAGATGGGGACTTCACTGGTACACTCACAGAGTTGCAGCACCTTTCTCTGTGGAGTACTTCACATCCATGAGACTGACTCCTTTCACTTTAAAAGGCTCAGCGTGGAAAGAAGCTGTTTCCCTGGGAAAACTACACATGAAACTGCAGAAGCCCTCTGCAAAGTGCGTTTGTGTTCTAACGTCAAATGGATCCTATCACAAAGTATACAGAGTTCTGGAGCCTTATGTGCACTCAGAGCTGCTAGGCACTGTCTTACGCCTTAAAGGCTTTTCTGCTGCAAGTGCCTCACAACAGTGTTTCAATCTCTGCCAGGCAGAGACCTACAAACAAAAAGGAATACAGTTGTACTCTACACAAGATGTGGAGTTCCCTGGTAAACTCACAGATTTGCAGCACCTTTCCCTATGGAGTACTTCACGTTGATTAAACTGACCTCTTTCGCTTTAAATGGCTAATTGGTATAAGAAGCTGTTTCCCTGGGAACTCTGCACTTTAAATCATAGAAGCCGTTTGCAAATTGCATTTGTGTTCTAACATCAAACTGAACCAATAACCATGTATACAGAGTTTTGGAAGCTTGTGTGCACTCAGAGCTGCTGGGTACTCTCTTAGGCCTTAAGGGCTTTTCTGGTACAATTGCCACACAACAGTATTGAAATGTCTGCCAGGAAGAGACCTACCAACAAAAAGGAATAAAGTTGTACTCCACATTAGATGTGGACTTCACTGGTAAACTCACAGAGTTGCAGCACCTTTCTCTGTGGAGTACTTCACATTCAGGAAACTGACCCTTTCGCTTTAAAGGGCAAAGTGGCGAAAGAAGCTGTTTCCCGGGGAAACTGCACTTTAAACCACAGAAGCCCTCTGCAAAGTGCGTTTGTGTTCTAACGTCAATCTGAACCTATCACCAAGTATACAGAGATCTGGAGGCTTCTGTGCACTCAGAGCTGCTAGGCACTCTCTTCGGCCTTAAGGGCGTTTCTGGCACAAGTGCATCACAACAGTGTTTCTCTCTCTGCCAGGTAGAGACCTAGAATCAAAAAGGAAAACATTTGTACTCCACATTAGATGTGGACTTCCCTGGTAAACTCACAGAGTTGCAGCACCTTTCTCTGTGGCGTACTTCACATTCAAGAAACGGACCACTTTCACTTCAAACGGGAAGTGGCGAAAGAAGCTGTTTCTGGTGAACAACTGCATTTTAAAGGCAGAAGCCCGATGCAAAGTGCGTTTGTGTTCTAATGTCAAACTGAACCTATCACAAAGGATAGAGAATACTGGAGGCTTGTGTGCACTCAGAGCTGCTAGGCACTCTCTTAGGCCTTAAGGACTTTTCTGGTACAAGTGCCTCAAAACAGTGCTTCATTCTGTGTCAAGCAGAGACCTACACACAAAAAGGAATACAGTTGCACTCCACATAAGATGTGGACTTCACTGGTAATCTCACAGAGTTCTAGCCCTTTTCTCTGTGGAGTACTTCACATTCAGGAAACTAATCGCTTTGGTTTCAAAGGGCTAAGCGAAAAAACAAGTGGTTTCCTGGGGAAAACTGCAATTTAAACGGCAGAAGACCTCTGCAAATTGCTTTTGTGTTCTAATGTCAAGCTGAACCTATCACCAAGTATACAGAGTTTTGGAGGCTTGTGTACACTCAGAGCTACTAGGTACTCTCTTAGGACTTAAGATATTTTCTGGTAAAAGTGCTTCACAACAGTGTTTCAATCTAGCCAGGCAGAGACCTACAATCAAAAAGGAATACAGTTGCACTCCACATAAGATGTGGACATCACTGGTAAACACACAGAGTAGCAGCACCTTACTCTGTGGAGTATTTCACATTCATGAAAGTTACCGCTTTCTCTTTAAATGACTAATTGGCGAAAATAGCTGTTTCCTGGGGAAAACTGCAGTTCAAACGTCAGGAGCCCTCTGCAAAGTACGTTTGTGTTCTAATGTCAAACTGAACCTATCACAACTAAACAGAGTTGTGGAGGCTTGTGTGCAATCAGAGATGCTAGGCACTCTCTTAGGGCATGAGGTCTTTTCTGATACAAGTGCTTCACAACAGGGTTTCCATCTCTGCCAGGCAGAGATCTACAAACAAAAAGCAATACAGTTGTACTCCACAGAAGATGTGGATTTCAGTGGTAAACTCACAGACTTGCAGCACCTTTCTCTGTGGAGTACTTCACATTCATGAAACTGACCAATTTACTAAAAAAGGCTAAGCACCGAAAGAAGCTGTTTCCCAAAGAAAACTGCAGTTTAAACAGCAGAAGCACTCTGCAAAATGCGTTTGTGTTCTAAAGTCAAACTGAACCTATCACCAAGTATACAGAGTTCTGGAGGCTTGTGTGCACTCAGAGTTGCTAGTCGCTCTCTTAGGCCATGATGTCTTCTCTGCTACAAATAGCTCACAGCAGTGTTTCAATCTCTGCCAGGCAGAGACGTACAAATAAAAAGGAAAACATTTGTACTCCACATAAGATGTGGACTTCACTGCTAAATTCACAGAGTTGTGGCACCATTCTCTGTGGAGTACTTCACATTCATAAAACTGACTGCTTACGTTTTAAAGGGCTAAACGCCAAAAGAAGCTACTTCCGGGGAATACTGCAGTTTAAATCGCATAAGCCCTCTGCAAGTTGTGTTTGTGTTCTAACGTCAAACTGAACCTATCACCAATTATAAAGAATTCTGGAGTCTTGTGTGCACTCAGAGCTGCTAGGCACTCTCTTAGGCCTTAAGGACTTTTGTGGTACAAGTGCCTCACAACAGGTTTTCCATCTCTGCCAGGCAGAGAACTAGAATCAAATTGAAAACATTTGTACTCCACATTAGATGTGGACTTCACTGGGAAACTCACAGAGGTGCAGCACCTTTCTCTGTGAATTACTTCACATTCATGACACTGACCACTTGTGCTTTAAATGGCTAAGTGGCGAAAGAAACTGTTTCCCCGGGAAAGCTGCAGTTTCAATGGCAGAAGCCCTCTGCAAAGTGTGTTTCTGTTTTATTGTCAAACAGAACTTCTCACCAAGTATATAGAGTTCTGGAGACTTGTGTGCACTCAGAGCTGCTAGGCACTCTCTTAGGCAATAAGGGTTTTTCTGGTACAAGTGCTTCACATCAGTGTTTCAATCTCTGCCAGGCAGAGACCTACAAAAATAAGAAATACAGTTGTACTCCACATAAAATGTGGACTTCACTGGTAAACTCACAGAGTTGTAGCACCTTTCTCTGTGGAGTACTTTACATTCATAAAATTGACCGCTTTCGCTTTATATGGCTAAGCAACGAAAGAAGCTGTTTCCCGGGGAAAATTGCACTTTAAAAGCAGAAGCCCTTTGCAGAGTGCGATTGTGCTCTAACGTCAATCTGAACCTATCCCCATGTGTACAGAGTTCTGGAGGCTTATGGGCACTCAGACCTGCTATGCACTCTCTTAGGCCATAAGGGCTTTGCTGGTACAAGTGCCTCACAACAGTGTTTCAATCTCTGCCAGGCAGAGACCTACAAACAAAAAGGAATACCGTTGTACTCCACATAAGATGGGGACTTCACTGGTAAACTCACAGAGTTTCAGCACCTTTCTCTGCGGAGTAATTCACATTCATGAAACTGAGTGCTTTCACTTAAACAGCTAAGCGGCGAAAGAAGCTGTTTCCCAGGGAAAACTGCATTTAAACCACAGAAGCCCTCTGCAAAGTTGGTTTGTGCTCTAACGTCACAGTGAACCTATCCCCAAGTGTACAGAGTTCTGGAGGCTTGTGTGCGCTCAGAGCTGGTAGGCACTCTCTTAGGCCTTAAGGGCTTTGCTGGTACAGTGCCTCACAATAGTGCTTCAATCTCTGCCAGGCGGAAACTTACAAAGAAAAAGGAATACAGTTGTACTACACCTAAGATGGGGAGTTCACTGGTAAACTCACAGAGTTGCAGCATCTTTCCCTGTTGAGTACTTCACATTCATGAAACTGACCCCTTTTGCTTAGAATGGCTAAGCAGCTAAAGAAGCTGTTTCTCGGGGAAAACTGCACATGAAACTGCAGAAGCCCTCTGCAAAGTGCGTTTGTGTTCTAACATGAAATGGATCCTATCACCAAGTATACAGAGTTCAGGAGCTGTATGTGCACTCAGAGGTGTTAGGCACTCTCTTAGGCCTTCATGGCTTTGCTGGTACAATTGCCTCACAACACTGTATGAATATCTGCCAATCAGAGACCTACAAACAAAAAGGAATATAGTTGTACTCCACATAAGATGCGGACATCACTGGTAAACTCACAGAGCTGCAGCACCGTTCTCTGTGGAGTACTTCACATTCATGGAACTGACCAATTTCCATTAAACAGCTAAGCGGCGCAAGAAGCTGTTTCCCCGTGAAAATTGCACTTTAAATGCAGAAGCCCTCTGCAAAGTGCGATTGTGTTGTAACATCAATCTGAACCTATCCCCAAGTATACAGAGTTCTGGAGGCTTGTGTGCATTGAGACCTGCTAGGCACTCTCTTAGGCCCTAAGAGCTTTATTGGTACAAGTGCCTCACAACAGCGTTTCAGTCTCTGCCAGGTAGAGACCTACAAACAAAAAGGAATACAGTTGTACTCCACATAAGATGGGGACTTCACTGGTAAACTCACAGAGTTGCAGCACCTTTCTCTGTGGAGTACTCCACATTCTGGAAACTGACCCTTTCACTTTAAAGGGCAAGAGGCGAAAGAAGCTATTTCCCGGCGAAACTGCACTTTAAACCACAGAAGCCCTCTGCAAAGTGCGTTTGTGTTCTAAGGTCAATCTGAACCTATCACCAAGTGTACAGAGATCTGGAGGCTTGTGTGCACTCAGAGGTGCTAGGCACTCTCTTGGGCCTTAAGGGCTTTTCTGGCACAAGTGCATCACCACAGTGTTTCTCTCTCTGTCAGGTAGAGACCTAGAATCAAAAAGGAAAACATTTGTACTCCACATTAGATATGGACTTCCCTGGTAAACTCACAGAGTTGCAGCACCTTTCTCTGTGGCGTACTTCACATTCAAGAAACGGACCACTTTCACTTCAAATAGGCAGTGGCGAAAGAAGCTGTTTCTGGTGAACAACTACACTTTAAAGTGCAGAAGCCCTCTGCAAAGTGCGTTTGTGTTCTAATGTCAAACTGAACCTATCCAAAGTATACAGAATTCTGGAGGCTTGTGTGCACTCAGAGCTGCTAGGCACTCCCTTAGGCCTTAAGGGCTTTTCTGGTACAAGTGCTTCAAAATAGTGTTTCATTCTGTGCCAAGCAGAGACCTACAAACAAAACGGAATACAGTTGCACTCCACATAAGATGTGGACATCACTGGTAAACTCACAGAGTAGCAGCGCCTTTCTCTGTGGAGTATTTCACATTCATGAAAGTTACCACTTTCCCTTTAAATGACTAATTGGCAAAAATAGCTGTTTCCTGGGGAAAACTGCAGTTCAAACGTCAGGAGCCCTCTGCAAAGTGCATTTGTGCTCTAATGTCAAACTGAACCTATCATAAACTAAACAGAGTTGTAGAGGCTTGTGTGCGCTCAGAGCGGTAGGCACTGTCTTAGGGCATGAGGTGTTTTCTGATACAAGTGCTTCACAATAGGGTTTCCATCTCTGCCAGGCAGAGATCTACAAACAAAAAGGAATACAGTTGTACTCCACAGAAGATGTGGATTTCAGTGGTAAACTCACAGAGTTGCAGCACCTTTCACTGTGTAGTACTTCACATTCATGAAACTGATCAATTTACTAAAAAAGGCTAAGCGGCGAAAGCAGCTGTTTCCCGGCGAAAATTGCACTGTAAATGCAGAAGCCCTCTGCAAAGTGCGATTGTGTTCTAACATGAAACGGATCCTATCGCCAAGTATACAGAGTTCTGGAGCTTTATGTGCACTCAGAGCTGTTAGGCGCTCTCCTAGACCTTGAGAGATTTGCTGGTACAATTGCCTCACAACAGTGTATGAATCTCTGCCAATCAGAGACTTACAAACAAAAAGGAATACTTGTGTACTCCACATAAGATGCGGACTTCCCTGGTAAACTCACAGAGTTGCAGCACCTTTCTCTGTGGAGTACTTCACTTTGAGGAAACTGAACTCTTTCGCTTTAAATGGCGAATTGGTATAAGAAGTTGTTTCCCTGGGAACTCTGCACTTTAAATGATAGAAGCCGTTTGCAAAGTACATTTGTGTTCTAAGGTCCAACTGAACCAATAACCATGTATACAGAGTTCTGGAGGCTTGTGTGCACTCAGAGCTGCTGGGCACTGTCTTAGCTCGTAAGTGCTTTCCTTGTACTAGTGCCTCAGAACAGTGTTTCAATCTCTGCCAGGCAGAGACATGCAAACAAAAAGGAATACTGTTGTACTCCATATAAGATGTGGACTTCACTGGTAACCTCACAGAGTTGCAGCACCTTTCTCTGTGGAGTACTTCACATCAAGAAACTGACTCCTTTCGCTTTAAAAGGCTAAGCGGGGGAAGAAGCTGTTTCCCTGGGAAAACTGCACTTGAAACAGTAGAAGCCCTCCGCAAAGTGCATTTGTGTTCTAACGTCAAATGCATCCTATCACCAAGTATACAGAGTTCTGGAGCCTTATGTGCACTCAGAGCTGCTAGGCACTCTCTTACGTCTTAAGAGCTTTTCTGCTACAAGTGCCTCACAACAGTGTTTCAATCTCTGCCAGGCAGAGACCTATAAACAAAAAGGAATACAGTTGTACTCTACACAAGATGTGGAGTTCCCTGGTAAACTCACAGATTTGCAGCACCTTTCTCTCTGGAGTACTTCACATTGAGGAAACTGACCTCTCTCACTTTAATTCTCTAATTGCTATCAGAAGCTGCTTCCCAGGGAACTCTGCACTTTAAATCATAGAACCCGTTTGCAAAGTGCATTTGTGTTCTTACATCCAACTGATCCAATAACCATGTATGTAGAGTTCTGGAGGGTTGAGTGCAGTCAGAGCTACTAGGCACTCTCTTAGTCCTTAAGGGTTTTTCTGGTAGAAGCGTCTCACAACATTGGTTCAATCTTTGTGAGGCAGAGACCTACAAACAAAAAGGATTACAGTTGTACTCCATATAAGGTGTGGAGTTCACTGGTAAACTCACAGCGTTGCAGCACCTTTCTCTGTGGAATACTTCACATTCAGCAAACTAACCGCTTTGGTTTCGAAGGGCTAGGAAGGGAAAGAGGTTGCTTCCCAGCAAAAACAGCAGTTTAAAATGCAGAATCACTGTGCAAAGCCCGTTTGTGTTCTACACTCAAGCTGAAGCTATCACTATATATACAGGTTTCTGGAGCCTTGTGTGCACTAAGAGCCTCTAAGTACTCTCTTAGGCCTTAAGTGCTTTTCTTTTACAAGCTGCTTATTATAGTGTTTCAATCTCTGCCAAAGAGCACACTATAAAGAAAAAGAAGTACATTTTTCCTTCATATAAGATGTGAACTTCACAGGTAAAATCATAGAGCTGCAGCACCATTCTCTGTGGAGTTCTTCTCATTCAAGAAACTATCCAATTTGGTTTCAAATGGCTAAGCAGTGAAAGAAGCTGTTTCCCAGGGAAAAATGCAGTGTAAACCACAGAAGCACTGTGAAAAGTGCGTTTGTTTTCTAACCTCAAACTGAATCTATCACGAAGTGTACAATATTTTGGAGGCTTGTGTGCACTCAGAGTTGCTAAGCTATCTCTTAGAAATTAAGGGCTTTTCTGGTAAAAGGGCCTCACAACACTGTTTGAATCTCTGCCAGGCCGCAACTTACAAAGAAAAAGGTATACAGTTACACTCCATACAAATTGTGGAATTCACAGGTAAACTGACAGAGTGCCAGAAACTTTCTCTGGGGAGTACTTCACATTCAGGAAACTAACCGCTTTGGTATCAAAGGGCTAAGCAAGGAAAGAAGCTGTTTCCCGGAGAAAACTGCAGTTTAAACCACAGAAGCACTCTGCAAATTGCGATTGTGTTCTAACCTCAAAGTGAACCTATCACCAAGTGTACAGAGTTCTGCACCCTTGCTTGCTCTCACACCTGATAGAAACTCTCTTAGGGCATAAGGGCTTTTCTGGTACAAACGCCTCAAAACTGTGCTTCAATCTTTGCCTCACAGAGTCCTACAAACATGAAGGAATACAGTAGTACTCTACATAAGATTTGGACTTCTCTAATAAAATAACAGAGTTGCAGCACCTTTCTCTATGGAGCACTTCACATTCAGGAAGCTAAGCACTTTGGACTCAAAGGTCTAAGTGAGGAAAGAAATTATTTCAAGGGGAAAACTGCAGTTTAAAACTCTGGCCCACTCTGCAATGTGTGTTTTGATTCTCACCTCAAACTGAGCCTGTCACCAACCATAAAGGACTTTGGAGGCTTATGTGAATTCAGAGCTCCTAAGCACTCTCTTAACTTAAGGGTTTTTCTGATACAAGCGACTCAAAACAGTGTTTCAATCTCAGCCAAAAAGTAACATACAAAGAAAAAACAATACAGTTGTACTCAATATAACATGTGGACTTCAGTGGTAAAATCACAGAGTTGCAGCACCTTTCTCTGTGAAGTACTTCACATTCAGTATACTAACCCCTTTGGTTTCAAAATTCTAAGTCAGGAAAGAAGTGGCTTCCCGGGCAAACTGCAAATTAAAGCAGAGAAGCACTCTGCAAAGTTCGTTTGTGTTCTAAACTCAAAGTGAACCTATCAAGAAGTATACGAGTTCTGGAGGTTTCTGTGCACTCAGAGCTGCTAGGAAACCTTTTATGACTTACTGGTTATTCTGGTCCAAGTGCATCACAATAGTGTTTCAATCTCTGCAAGGCAGAGACCTCCAAACACAAAGAAATATGATTGTACTCGATACAAGTTGTGGAATTCACTGGTAACCTCACAGAGGTGCAGCACCTTTCTCTGTGGAGTACTTCACATTCAGGAATCTAATCGCTTTAGTTTCAAAGGGCTGAGCCGCGAAAGAAACTGTTTCCCGGGGAAAACTGCAGTTTGAACTGCAGAAGCACTGTGCAAAGTGTGTTTGTGTTCTAACCACAAACTGAAAAAATAACCAAGTTTACAACATTCTAGAATCTTGTGTACACTAAGAGGTGCTAAGCACTCTATTTGGGCTTTAGGGGTTTTCTGGAACAAGCGCTTCACAGAAGTGTTTCAATCTTTGCTGGGGAGCAACCTTCAAAGGAAAAGGAGTACAGTTATCCTCCATATAAGATGCCGAATTCACTGGTAAACTCACAGAGTTTTAGGATCTTTCTCCGTGGAGTACCACACATTCAGGAAACTGACAGCTTTGATTTCTGGCTAAGTGGTGAAAGGAGCTGCTTCCCAGGGAATACTGCAGTTTTGACACAGAAAGCACTCTGCGAAATGAGTCTGTGTCCTCACCTTAAACTCAACCTATCATCAAGTATACAGGATTCTGAAGGCGTGTGTGCACTCACAGCGGCTAAGCACTCTCTTAGGCATTAAGGGCTTTTCTGGTACAAGCAACTCAAAACAGTGTTTCAATCTCTGCCAAGCAGAGACCTGCAAACAAAAAGAAAAATATTTGCACTCCATAGAAGATGTGGACTTCACCGGTAAACTCACAGATTTGCAGAACCTTTCTCTGTGGAGTACTTCACTTTCAGGAAACTAACCAGTTTGGTTTCAAAAGCCTAAGCAGAGAAAGAAGTTGAATCCTGAAGAAAACTGCAGTTTAAACTGCAGAATCACTGTGCAGAGTGCATTTGCGTTGTTACCTCCAACTGAACCTATCTCCAACTATACAGGATTCTGGAGCCTTGTGTGCACTCAGGGTTGCTAGGCACTCTCTTGGGCCTTTAAGGACTTTTCAGATACAAGCACCTCACAAAAGTGTTTCAATGTCTGCAAAGAAATGTCCTACAAACAAAGCGGAATAGAGTAGTACTCCATATAAGATATGAACGTCACTGGTAAACTCACAGAGTTGCAACACCTTTCTCTGTGGAGTACTTCACATTCAGGAAACTAACCGCTGTGGTTTCAAAGGGCTAAGCAGCAAACGAAGCTTTTTCCTGGGAAATCCTGCAGTTTAAACCACAGAAGAATTCTGCAAAGTGCGTTGGTGTTCTAACCTCAAACTCAAACTATCACCAAGTACACAGACTTCTGGAGGCTTCTGTTCACTCAGAGCTTCTAGGCACTCTCTTAGGCCTTAAGGGCTTTTCCAGTAAAGTGCCTCACAACAGTGTTTGAATCGCTTCCAGGCAGAGACCTACAAAGAAATAGGAATACAGTTGTACTCCATATAAGGTGTGGACTTCACTGGTAAACTCACAGCATTGTAGAACCTTTCTCTGTGGAGTACTTCACATTCAGGAAGCTAAACGCTTTGGTTTCAAAGGGCTAAGCAGCAAATGAAGCATTGTCCCAGGGAAACCTGCAGTTTAAACCACAGAAGTACTGTGCAAAGTGCGTTTGTGTTCTAACTTCAAACTGAGCCTATCCCCAAGTATACAGTTTTCTGCAATCCTGTGTGCACTCGAGCTGCAAGGCACTCTTTTAGGCCTTAAGGGCTCTTCTTGTAAAGTGCCTCACAACAGTGTTTAAATGTCTGCCAGGCCGACCGCAGAAGCACTCTGCAGAGTTTCTTTTTGTTCTAACCTCAAATTGAACCTCTCTAGAAGTATACAGAGTTCTGGAGCCTTGTGTGCACTCAGAGCACCTAGGCGCCCCTTGAGGCCTTAATTGCTTTTCTGGTAAAGCGCTTCACAACAGTGATTCCATCTCTGCAGCAAAGACCTACAAACAAAAATGAATACAGTTGTACTCCATATAACATGTGGACTTCAGTGGTAAAATCGCAGAGTTGCAGCACCTTTCTCTATGAAGTACTTCACATTCAGTATAGTAACACCTTTGGTTTCAAAATTCTAAGTCAGGAAAGAAGTGGCTTAACGGGCAAACTGCAAATTAAAGCAGAGAAGCACTCTCCAAAGTGTGTTTGCGTTCTAAACTCAAAGTGAACCTATCAAGAAGTATACTGAGGTCTGGAGGTTTGTGTGCACTCAGAGCTGCCAGGAAACCTCTTATGACTTACTGGTTTTTCTGGTCCAAGTGCACCACAACAGTGTTTCAATCTCTGCCAGGCAGAGACCTCCAAGCACAAAGAAATATGGATGTACTCGATGTAAGTTGTGGAATTCACTGGTAACCTCACAGAGTTGCAGCACCTTTCTCTGTGGAGTACTTCACATTCAGCAAACGAACCGCATTAGATTCAAATTGCTAAGCAGTGAAAGAAGGTCTTTCCCAGGCAAAACTGCAGTTCAAACATGAAAAGCACTCTACAAATTGTGTTTGTGTTCTAACCTCAAACTAACCCTATCGCCATGTATACAGGATGACCGAAGCTGGGGTGCACTCATAGATGCTAAGCACTCTCTTAGGCCTTAAGCCCTTTTCTGGTACAAGTGCCTCACAGCAGTGTTTCAGTCTCTGACAGGCAGCAATTTAGAAAGAAAATGGAATACAGTTGTACTCCACATGAGATGTGGAATTCAGTGATAATCTCACAGAGTTGTAGCACCTTTCTCTGTGGAGTACTTCACACTCAGGAAACTAACCGCTTTGGTTTCAAAGGGCTAAGTGGAAAAAGAAGCTGGTTCCTGGGGAAAAGGGCACTTTAAACCACGGAAGCACTCTGCAAAGTGCGTTTGTGTTCTAACCTCAAACTCAGTCTATCACCAAGTACACAGAGTTCTGAAGCCTTGTGTACACGCACAGCTGCTAAGAACTCTCTTAATCCTTAAAGGCCTTTTCTGTTACAAGAGCTTCACAACCCTGTTTCAATCTCTGCCAGGCAACAACCTGAAAAGAAAATGGAATACATTTGTACTTCAGATGAGATGTGGACTTAACTGGTAATTTCACAGAGTTGCAGCACATTTCTCTGTGGAGTACTTCACATTCAGGAATCTAATCGCTTTAGTTTCAATGGGCTGAGCCGCGAAAGAAGCTCTTTCCCGGGGAAAACTGCAGTTTGAACCGCAGATGCCCTGTGCAAAGTGTGTTTGTGTTCTAACCGCAAACTGAAACAATAACCAAGTATACAACATTCTAGAATCTTGTGTACACTAAGAGGTGCTAAGCACTCTATTAGGTCTTTAGGGCTTTTCTGGTACAAGCGCTTCATAGAAGTGTTTCAATCTCTGCTGAGGAGCAACCTGCCAAGGAAAAGGAGTACAGTTATACTCCATATAAGATGCGGAATTCACTGGTAAACTCACAGAGTTTTAGGACCTTTCTCCGTGGAGTACTTCACATTCAGGAAACTGAGAGCTTTGATTTCAAAGGGCTAAGTGGTGAAAGGAGCTGTTTCCCAGGGAATACAGCAGTTTTGACATAGAAAGCACTCTGCAAAATGAGTCTGTGTTCTCACGTTAAACTCAACCTATCATCAAGTATACAGGATTCTGAAGGCGTGTGTGCACTCACAGCGGCTAAGCACTCTCTTAGGCATTAAGGGCTTTTCTGATACAAGCAACTCAAAACAGTGTTTCAATCTCTGCCAAGCAGAGAACTGCAAACAAAAACAAAAATATTTGTACTCCATATAAGATGTGGACTTCACCGGTAAACTCCCAGATTTGCAGAACCTTTCTCTGTGGAGTACTTCACTTTCAGGAAACTAACCACTTCGGTTTCAAAAGCCTAAGCAGAGTAAGAAGTTGAATGCTGAAGAAAACTGCAGTTTAAACTGCAGAATCACTGTGCAGAGTGCATTTGCGTTGTTACCTCCAACTGAACCTATCTCCAACTATACAGGATTCTGGAGCTTTGTGTGCACTCAGGGTTGCTAGGCACTCTCTTGGGCCTGTAAGGACTTTTCAGGTACAAGCACCTCACAAAAGTGTTTCAATCTCTGCAAAGAAATGTCCTACAAACAAAGCGGAATAGAGTTGTACTCCATATAAGATATGAACGTCACTGGTAAAATCACAGAGTTGCAGCACCTTTCTCTGTGGAGTACTTCACATTCAGGAAACT
>NW_022900950.1:67582703-67605070 GCF_012274545.1 Fukomys damarensis | reverse complement strand
ATTTCACTTAACATAACGGTCTCAGGTTGCATCCGTTTTCCTACAAACGACTCAAGTTTATGGCAGAGTCGCACTCCACTGTCTGAAAATACGTTTTCTTTATCCTTCTGTTCGTGGGCACATAGGCTGCTTCCAAAATTTAGATAGTATGAATTATGCTGCTATAAACAGGGGTGCGCATACATCACTGTGGTATATTTAACTCTCTGAAAGACACCTAGGAGGGGAATAGCTGGGTCAAATGGTATTTCTACTTTTAGTTTTTTGAAGATCTCCATACCAATTTCAATAGTGGTTGTACTAGTTGACACACCCACGAACAATGAAGAAGCCCCACCCCAGTCCTCTCCAGCTTTTCTGGTTTTGTTTTCTGGTATGAGGAATCAAACTCAGGACCTTGTGCTTATGAGGCAGGCACAGTGGCACTGAGCTAAATCCCAGGCCCTCTCCAGCTTTTTTTTTTTTTATTTTTTTTTGGTACGGGGATCGAACTTGGGTCCTTGAGCTTGCGGGGCAGGTGGCAGAGCCACTGAACTATCTCCAGCATTTCTTATTGGCTGAATTCTTTCTTTTTCTTTGTGTAAATTATGGTTTTTATCGACATGGATCATTATCATTGTGTACAAGAGCAGACTTTCCTGTGGTGTGCAGCTGGGCTCACTGTTTGCAGAAACCATGTGCTTGGGGTGTGACTGTGTTTCTCAGGTTCATAATTGGCTTTTTCAAACTGTCCAGGATAAAACTGAGGAAGCTGCGGTCGAGGGTATCTTCACTCTAATAGATGCTACAAAGAAGTTTAACAGCAGGGAACTGTGCTTCACGGACCCCAAGGTAAAAACAATAGATCATGTCCAGCATGTAGTTTAATATGTATTTTTGAAAATACTCTCACCTAATTCTCCCAGCCATGCTGTGAGGCAGGTGGAGGAATCCTTTGTATGTATGTATAGAATTTGGTTGCTTGGTGTTTTGAGACAGGGTCATACTATGCAGTTCAGGCTGGCCTTGAACTCACTGTGTAGCCCAGGTTGCCATCAAACTTGAGGGGATCCTCCTGCCTCAGCCTCCTGAATGCTGGATTACTGGCATGCACCACCATACCCCTTCTGTGCATCCCCTTTTTAATGTGGTACTGGAGACTGTTGTGATAGTCCACTAAGTTATCCAGGCCATCCTCAAACTTAAGTTTTACTTTGTTTATTTGTTTTGTGTTTTTGAGACAGGGTCTCTTTATGTAGTTCAGGGTGACCTTAAACTCTCAGGGATCCTCCTGTCTCCCAAATGCTAGGATTACTGGCATATGCCAGCATGCCTGGCTGAACTTGTGATCCTCCTGCCTCAGCCACCTAAGCAGCTGGGATTACACGCACACACTATTATGCCTAGCTGTGCCACATTTCTTTAAATGCAATATCCTTTTCTTGGTGCTAGCCTAAAGGGGATACTGTTCTGGGAAAAGCTGTTGCTTTCTTTCTCTTTGTGTGTCTCATTCCATTTGTAAGACCTAAAGTCTCACTTCCACTCCACGGAGCGTGAACAGCCGAAAGGCCTCCACGATGCTGGGCCCTAACACCCAGCGAGGCTCCGGGAGCTCGACGGAGAACGAGAAACCCAGGAAGGAACACACCAGCCTATATGGTAAAAGACCTTTATTAGTCTGGCCAGACGGCACTCCCAGAGCCAGGTGGCTCAGAGAGGCAACTGCTCAGGGGCTGAGGTACTTTTTATAAGGTTTTTCTAAACAAAGAGTCAAGGAATTCACAGAACAAGACTGCAAACACATTGCTTATCTTATGCAGGAAATGTTCTAGGGTCACCTTTTGTCAAACCATTTGCCCCTGGGTGGGCTGTTAACCAAGGTAGCAATTAGCATATGAAGAAGCACAGTCTGGCCTATTAGCATGGAGTCACTTTAGCCTATTCAAGTCTTACACATTTTCCCTGTGTGTTCCGTCCTTTTCCTCCTGGTTCAGCTTCTGTGAATGCCTCTTGCAGGACCTGTATCTCTGTGTCTACTCTCCTGTGACAGAGGGTGGCTCTTGGCCTTTCATTATCCGTGACTAAATCTATCTTGGTCTCTTTTTGATGGATGTTCTTCCTATGCTGTATCTTCCCATCTCTCTTCCTATCACTTCATTTCTCTTGTCCTCTTTCCTGCTCTGCCTCTGTTTCAACTGTCCCTTGTGCAGAAATGAAATGTGGTCCTAAGAAAAATAGCTTTCATTTCAGAACAGGGCTTCATTTCCTCTGTTAGATGAACGAATGGAGACTTCCAACTTCTCTTTCAGTTCTAGAACTCAATATGAAGATATCTGTATGTGAAACTCGATTGTTTTTCTTGTAGAAGCATTTTCCTGGTGCATATTGCTGATTCCTAAGGGAAGACAGCAAGAACTTGTAACCACTTGCCACTCTCTGGAAAATCCAGAGCTAGAGGTGACCAGGATGTCTGGCTTCACAGTCTTCACCTCACCCGCCCCCTTGGCGGGGGGGTGGGGAGTGGTGGCTCAGGAGGCAGAGGTGTCAGTCGCTGGTGACAGAACAGAAAGCCCTGAGGGCCTTGGCCCTTCCCACCAAGGCCCAGCCTGCCACCACTCTCAGGCACCTGTTTCTGGAGTATGATGATCTCAGTGTTGTTTTAATTTGCATTTTTCGAATGACCAGTGATGTTGAACATTTTTTAATGTATTTATTGGCCATTGGTATTTGAAGAAGTGTCTATTCATTTCAGATGCCCATTTTTTATCGGGATTTTAAATATGGGGGTCTGACTTTTTTGAGTTTTGTATATATTCAAGTTATCGTTCCATTATCGGAAGAATAATTGGCAAAAAATTGTTCAATCTTGTGCAACCAGGGTTCTGTTCTCAAGGGCTTTGCATACACCTGTGTATTCAAGAGTTTTACCTATTTTGTTTTCCAGCAGATTGTTTCTGTTTTAATCTTTGATCCATTTTGATCTTACTTTAGTGCATAGTGAGAGACATGGGCCAGGCTCAGTCTTCAGCATGTGGAAAGCCAGATTTCCCAGCACCATTTGTTAAACAGGTTATTTTTCCTCCAGTGAAAGTCTTTGGCCCCTCTTTGGAATACAAGTTAGCTGAGTGTGCCTGTGGTCGTTTCTGTGTCCTATGTTCTTGCTCCATCGATCCACAAGTCTGGTGGTTTTTTTGTGGTTTGTCAGTGCCACGCTGTTTTTATCACTGTGGCATTGTAGTTTAACTTGAAGTCAGAGATGGTGATGCCCCCTGCCTTGCCCTTGTTGCCCAGAAATGCTCTTGTTATTATAAGGCTCTCCTGGCTCCATACGAATTTTAGGATTGCTTTCTCTAGCTCTCTGAGGAATACTAGTGGTACATTGATTGAGATTGTGTTAAATCTCTATAACAGTTTTGAAAGTATAGCCGTGTTGACTGTCTTAGTTCCCTTCTTTAAGTTCTCCCTATTATATGTCATATTCCTCATGGTGTATTTCTCAAAAAGTCAGATCACTTTTGATTCTGAGTGTGATAAACATAATTTTTCTTTTTTTACAACTATAAAACATTTTTATATATTTTAATAACTATGCGGGTGCTTAGCAAATCCTACCTTGTTTCCCCCCAAATGAAATCTAACTAGAAAATAAGCCCTAGTATGATTTTTCAGGATGCTCGTAATAGAAGCCTTACCACCAAGTGACCCCCAGTTAAGAATGTTAGCCAGATGGACACATTTAATATGCCCACTGTAACATGCAGTGGATGTGTTGAATTGTGACAGTGTTCCAGATGAAGATGACATGACTGTATTTGAATAAATATAGAGTTTTAAAAAATATGAATAAGTGTAGATCATTGTGTATGAATAAAAGTAGATGGATGTACATGAAAATATAAGACATCCCCTGAAAATAAGTGCTCTTACATCTTCTGGAGCAAAAATTAATATAAGACCTGATCTTATTTTCAAGGAAATACAGTATGCTATGTCTCAGTGTCCAAATGAATGGCGATTTAATTTACCCTTTTTTGACTGTTAAGTATGCTGGGTACTTCTTGGCCTCATATAAAGCTCTGCAAAAGAAATGCTGTTATCTCAGCTTCACAGCTGAGAAAAGTAGGGAATAGAATGGCTAAACTCTTTGCCCAACATGTAAAGGAATGAGCCAGGTGCTTTCATTTGACAGGCTGGGTCTCTAACACTCAGTTAGAATATCTTTCAACTAAATCTACGGAGGCCAAAGTCATAGCTCTGGGAGTATAGAGACTTTGGAGATCTTTTGTTTTCATTTTGATTGATAGGTTTTCCTTACCTGGATTTTTCGTCAAGAGATGAAGTTTTTTGCCACTTTCAGCCAGGGGCAGAATTTATAACCCAGGACTCATCCAGTGAGGTCTACAGCCATCAAGCATGTTTCCTGAGGTGGCTCAGTGAATCTTGAGTTTTATGAGGACCCCCAGCACTATGCACTAAAGGAAGGTACTGAACATCACACTGGTCATTAATAGGTGCTTAATAAATGAGCTTGTTCTTACCATGGCATTCTTTCTAATCTCCTTGCTGTCCTAAGTTTCTGGAACTGAATTAGAATCTAAAATTCAGTAACATTCCAGGAAAAGCTGTGAAAGGCAGGACTCTTGGCTTTGACTATACAAGGTTAACTAAACTTAGACAGAGGTGGTGCTTCTTGTGGATGACTCACCCTACTCCTTACCCATCCAAACCTGAGCTGCTATGAACAGATACAGGAAGGTTGCAGGAGGTCAGACCCCAGAGCCTTCAGACCGCTGAATTTCCTGAGTTCCTTACCATCCCTTCATCTCTAGGCAGGCTTTTTCCTTTCATTGCTCCATCCCTTAAACAAATGCATACCACCCTCTCAGTGAGCAAAAAGGAAAGACAAAGGGTATTTTTTTTTCTTTACCAGGCATTGAACTCAGGACCTTGCACTTGCCAGGAAGGTTCAGAGCTGCTGAGCTACATCCATAGCCCAGAGGTTTTTTCAAAATAGGAGAAAAATTATATCCCTTGAGTTCAGGGGAAAGGAAGGCCTTGTTAAGGTGGAACGTAAGCAGCAGCATTCATCCTTTAGCTCACTTTGGGCCCAACCTCACATATGAACAACTTGGGCTACCACTGGAATTTTAATTTTAACTTATGACCAAAGTCTTCAGTTACAACCCAATGCCAGTCTTTCCTATGTGGGGTTCATTGAGAAATTCTGGGCCAGTGTCTCCCTAAGGACACTGATATCTGCCTGGAAGAAAGTGTGGCTTCAAATTATACAGGACAGAGACTCTGAAAGCTGAGTAGAGCAGTCTGAGCCTTCAGTTGACCCCGTGGTTGATGACACTGTCACTATAGCAGGGTCCATAGGCTGCAGGTGGACAGTGGTGATGCTGAGGAGCTGGTGGAGGAGCAGTCAGGGGAGCTGTCTGCAGAGGAACTTCAGCAACTTCTGGCTGAGCAACAGAGAATGAGAGCTGAGGAGCTTTCTGAAGAGGAGGGGAAGCATCGACAATCAATGCAGAAAAGTCCTTCTAAAATAAAGGAAATCCTGAAAACATGGACAGAGCCACAAACATTTGGAGAGAACACCAACCCTGACAGAAAGTTAATCATTGCATTCACTTGCTTAATGACAATGTCACATCATACTACAGAACAGTGTTAAAGAAAAGACAAAAGCAGGCAACCTTAGCCCAGTTTTTAGTTCAGAAAAGGTTGAGACCTACTGAGCTAGAAGCAGGTCCTTGTGGATTACAGACTCTCCCAAGGAGAGAAAGGACACCAGAGAGCCAGATTCCTGATGTTCTTAAGGAAGGGGACTCTCCTTCTGAACAATAACCACCTTCCAGAACATCCTCCCTTCCTGCAAGCCAAAAATGTCAATTTGAATGGTGAGCACAGTATGAAATTGTTTATAAACAGCGCGACTACATTTTATAACTTTTGGATGAATACACTAGTAAAATTATTGGTGTTTCTTTATGCAATTTATACAACCCTGATTATGAAAATGTTAGTTAAGGGGTGCAATGGGAGGTTCAAAACAGATTATGCATATTTCCATTATTTCTTATGTGAAAAATAGTCTTGAATCACAACCATCTTGAGTTACAACCAGCTCTTGAGAATGAATTGACTACATAAGTCAAGGGTCCACTGTAAGCATTTTCCTAAGAATGCTCTGGGCAATGTTATCAAAATATAGGGTTTAGAGTCAAGCTTAAATATCGCACCTATTGTGTATGGATTTCAGGAAAGATACTTCACCTCTGATCTTCGACTTCTTTGATGCAAAATAAGCCTAACGTTATAAGTGACTATGGTGTGCCATCTTGCATGCATTAAGAATTGCCTCACAGCTTAGTAAAGTGCAATTGGAGGCGTGACTGGATGACTGATACATAGGCCAGCAAACTGAGGGAGAAGACCCACCCTACTGATGGGCGGCATCAACCAACAGTGGTTGGAATAAAACGGACAGTTGTTGAAATGCAAAGGGAAAGGAGGACTTGTGCCCATTTTTTCCCATTAAGTTTATCGGTACAATTTAGGTATACAGTACAGTCACGTACATCACTGGGATCTTGTACCTTTACATGACAGGTCTTGGTTCTTATTTTTCCCCATTCCCCAGCCCTCCCTTCAGCCCATTCCCCTACCCAGTTTACAAAGATATTGTTTTCCTTTTCATACATTTTTTCTTTTCCCGTTTTACCTTTTCTTTACCCCTCCTGCTTCCTCTACTCTTTTAGACCTTTACTTCCTATTACATAATATCAATTATACATTTTGATTTTCATTTACATTTTTAGTTTTTCACACCAGAGAAACTATTTGGTGTTTACACATGTGTGACTTATTAATTTCACTTAAGAGTATGGCCACAGTGTGCACCCACTTAGCTATAAATATCTCTAGTTTATCATTCTTTATGGCATTTTACCACATCTTTTTTAATCCAGTCTCCATTTGGTGGGCAATTGGGCTCTTTCCAAATTTTAGCTGTTACAAACTGTGCTGCTATAAACGTGGGTGAGTATATATCACTGTGGCATGATTCTTTTAATTCTTTTGGGAATATACCCAGCAGAGAAATAGCTGGGTCAAGTGAGACTTCTAATCCTAGTTGTTTGAGGTGTCTCCATATTGATTTCCACAGTGGTTGCACCATTCTGCACTCCCACCAACAATGAAGAAGGGTTCCTATCTCCCCACAACTCTGCCAACACTTGTTATTGGTTGATTTCTTGATAGCAGCCATTCTTACTGGGGTGAGATGGAATTTCTGTGTTGTTTTCATGTGCATTTCTCGAATGACCAGTGAGGTTGAACATTTTTTCGTATGTTTATTTGCTGCTTTTACTTCGTCTGAGAAATGTCTGTTCATTTCAGATGTCCATTTTTTAATTGGGTCTTTATATTTGGTGGGGGTCTGATTTTTTTGAGTTCTTTATATATTCTAGATAGTAAACCTTTGTCTGAGGAACAGCTGGTAAAACTTTCTGTTGCTTAGCTCTGCTTGTGATTTCTCTGGCAGTGCAGAAACTTTTTAAAAAGATGAGACCCCAATTGTTGATTCTTTGTGCTAATTCCTGTGCTACTGAGGATTTGTTCATAAAGTCTTCTCCTATGCTGATATCTTCAAGTGTTTTCTACTGGACTTATCTTCCAGCTAGTTTAGTATTTATGTTTTAATATTTATATTTTTAATCCACTTGGATTTTAGTTTAGTGCATGGTGAAAGATATGGGTCTAATTTTAATCTTTGACAAGTTGAAATCCAGTTTTTCCAACACCATTTATTAAAGAGGTTATCCTTTCTCCAGTGAGGGTGTTTGGCTCCCTTGTCAAAGATGAGGTAGCTGAATATGTCCGGTGTTGTTTCTGCATCAACTAATCTGTTCATCATCTAAAGAAAGGTTTATTTACCTCATAGTTTGTAGAGGTTTCAGTTCATAGTTGGCTGCCTCCAAGGCAGGGTTTCACGGCAGACAGGCATTGAAGAGGAGAAACAGTTCATGATGGGCAGAAGGCAACAAAGAAGTGAAGTAACCAAGAAGCATCAAGTAGTGATAAGCAGTGACCCTCTTCTGTCCCTTATATTTTATCCAAGCTACGCACCTCTAGAGCAGGTGGTAGCACTCACAGCCAAGCTGGGGCAGCCTAAATCCTAGCATCACACCATAAATCGACCCCAGCATCACATCTTTGACCCCAGCACCACTCACCCTAGATCCAGCCACCTCTGAAAAACCCCACCTATGACTGCATCAGGCATTGGGTGAACATCTAGACACAAGCCAGAACACCCATTGTGGTCAACTCTTAATAAGTAGTTATAAGGACTGAACCAAATGATGGAATAATGGCCCATGTTCATCTTTTACACATAGATTTTAAATTTTACAGCAAGTTATCACTGGTAACCCTGTCTTTGGGCTGTTTATTGTGCATTTTAAATACAGGCTCCAGGAAACAAAGTATGAAGTCTACGAAGATGATGCTTCACAGCCCCTTCCTCATCAGAGAGCTGATCACTGCATGCTCAAAGGGTAGAAGACAGAAGGGCAAAGGCCTAGTGAATCCCCTTAATGCTTTTTCAATGATACTCATCCAATTCATGACCTATTCACCTCCCAAATGTCCTACCTCTTAATACTGTGACCTTTGAGTTTAAGATTCAAGGCCAGGGATTTGGCTCCATGGTTCCGCCACCTGCCTCATGAGCACAAGGACCTGAGTTTGATCCCCAGTACCAAAGGGAAAAAAAAAAGAGATTCAACATACCTTTAGATGGTGGGAGTTACAGCTACTACTTCTAGCCCATAACCATATTGTTTTTTTGTTTTTTGTTTTTTTGGTACCAGGGATTGAACTCAGGTCCTTGTGCTTTCAAGGCAGGCAGTGGAATCACTGAGCTAAATCCCCAGCCCACCATGCTGTTTCTTTGGAGTAGATAGGTGGGTACTGTATGATATGGGAAAGATGCAGCCACCAAATGCCTATCACATTGAAATAGTCATTATATATTAATTAACTAAATATTAAAATAATTCAGCCCATTCCCCTACCCAGTTTACAAAGATATTGTTTTCCTTTTCATACATTTTTTCTTTTCCCGTTTTACCTTTTCTTTACCCCTCCTGCTTCCTCTACTCTTTTAGACCTTTACTTCCTATTACATAATATCAATTATACATTTTGATTTTCATTTACATTTTTAGTTTTTCACACCAGAGAAACTATTTGGTGTTTACACATGTGTGACTTATTAATTTCACTTAAGAGTATGGCCACAGTGTGCACCCACTTAGCTATAAATATCTCTAGTTTATCATTCTTTATGGCATTTTACCACATCTTTTTTAATCCAGTCTCCATTTGGTGGGCAATTGGGCTCTTTCCAAATTTTAGCTGTTACAAACTGTGCTGCTATAAACGTGGGTGAGTATATATCACTGTGGCATGATTCTTTTAATTCTTTTGGGAATATACCCAGCAGAGAAATAGCTGGGTCAAGTGAGACTTCTAATCCTAGTTGTTTGAGGTGTCTCCATATTGATTTCCACAGTGGTTGCACCATTCTGCACTCCCACCAACAATGAAGAAGGGTTCCTATCTCCCCACAACTCTGCCAACACTTGTTATTGGTTGATTTCTTGATAGCAGCCATTCTTACTGGGGTGAGATGGAATTTCTGTGTTGTTTTCATGTGCATTTCTCGAATGACCAGTGAGGTTGAACATTTTTTCGTATGTTTATTTGCTGCTTTTACTTCGTCTGAGAAATGTCTGTTCATTTCAGATGTCCATTTTTTAATTGGGTCTTTATATTTGGTGGGGGTCTGATTTTTTTGAGTTCTTTATATATTCTAGATAGTAAACCTTTGTCTGAGGAACAGCTGGTAAAACTTTCTGTTGCTTAGCTCTGCTTGTGATTTCTCTGGCAGTGCAGAAACTTTTTAAAAAGATGAGACCCCAATTGTTGATTCTTTGTGCTAATTCCTGTGCTACTGAGGATTTGTTCATAAAGTCTTCTCCTATGCTGATATCTTCAAGTGTTTTCTACTGGACTTATCTTCCAGCTAGTTTAGTATTTATGTTTTAATATTTATATTTTTAATCCACTTGGATTTTAGTTTAGTGCATGGTGAAAGATATGGGTCTAATTTTAATCTTTGACAAGTTGAAATCCAGTTTTTCCAACACCATTTATTAAAGAGGTTATCCTTTCTCCAGTGAGGGTGTTTGGCTCCCTTGTCAAAGATGAGGTAGCTGAATATGTCCGGTGTTGTTTCTGCATCAACTAATCTGTTCATCATCTAAAGAAAGGTTTATTTACCTCATAGTTTGTAGAGGTTTCAGTTCATAGTTGGCTGCCTCCAAGGCAGGGTTTCACGGCAGACAGGCATTGAAGAGGAGAAACAGTTCATGATGGGCAGAAGGCAACAAAGAAGTGAAGTAACCAAGAAGCATCAAGTAGTGATAAGCAGTGACCCTCTTCTGTCCCTTATATTTTATCCAAGCTACGCACCTCTAGAGCAGGTGGTAGCACTCACAGCCAAGCTGGGGCAGCCTAAATCCTAGCATCACACCATAAATCGACCCCAGCATCACATCTTTGACCCCAGCACCACTCACCCTAGATCCAGCCACCTCTGAAAAACCCCACCTATGACTGCATCAGGCATTGGGTGAACATCTAGACACAAGCCAGAACACCCATTGTGGTCAACTCTTAATAAGTAGTTATAAGGACTGAACCAAATGATGGAATAATGGCCCATGTTCATCTTTTACACATAGATTTTAAATTTTACAGCAAGTTATCACTGGTAACCCTGTCTTTGGGCTGTTTATTGTGCATTTTAAATACAGGCTCCAGGAAACAAAGTATGAAGTCTACGAAGATGATGCTTCACAGCCCCTTCCTCATCAGAGAGCTGATCACTGCATGCTCAAAGGGTAGAAGACAGAAGGGCAAAGGCCTAGTGAATCCCCTTAATGCTTTTTCAATGATACTCATCCAATTCATGACCTATTCACCTCCCAAATGTCCTACCTCTTAATACTGTGACCTTTGAGTTTAAGATTCAAGGCCAGGGATTTGGCTCCATGGTTCCGCCACCTGCCTCATGAGCACAAGGACCTGAGTTTGATCCCCAGTACCAAAGGGAAAAAAAAAAGAGATTCAACATACCTTTAGATGGTGGGAGTTACAGCTACTACTTCTAGCCCATAACCATATTGTTTTTTTGTTTTTTGTTTTTTTGGTACCAGGGATTGAACTCAGGTCCTTGTGCTTTCAAGGCAGGCAGTGGAATCACTGAGCTAAATCCCCAGCCCACCATGCTGTTTCTTTGGAGTAGATAGGTGGGTACTGTATGATATGGGAAAGATGCAGCCACCAAATGCCTATCACATTGAAATAGTCATTATATATTAATTAACTAAATATTAAAATAGAAAGGTGATGAATTTTCTGTACTCTGTGGTAGGATCAAGAGGTCTAATTTTCCTGCTTACTGTGGTGAAAGCCAGCAACCAAAAGCTACAAAATTTGGCCTTTCATTGATAACATTTGCCTAAATGTGTAAAAAGTCTCCAAATGTCTGTAGCAACCTCAATGGCCATTAGAGTCATGGAGGAGAAAAAAAAAAAAATCTTCAAAAAACGGCATGAGTAATAGCAGTCAGAGAAGTTCCCCATTATGGCCCACTCTTATATTTCTGAAATATAGGTCAGGTCTAGAGGAAGTGAAAGAAATTTCCTGTTGAATTTTCATTTACACCATGTGTCTGGAAATCTCTAAATGCAATTTCTTGGTGTAAAATAAACTGCAGAAATCTGGGATGTGTCAGCCTGCTGTAAAGTGTTGTAAAATGGTATAGTGGAGTGCATAGCTACAATTAGTTTAGCAGATGCGACCCTATTCCTCAACTGAGAAGCTGTCAACACCTCAGCAATCAGATACAGAAAAGATCCAAGAGTTCTGGAGGATTCTGACTCTTAGGAAAGATAATGTTTCCCTTTGATTGCTGTAAAACCCTTCACAAGTTTTTACTACTTTCTATCTTTGTGTGTGTGTGTGTGTGTGTGTGTGTGTGTGTGTGTGGTTTGAAAAAGCACTGCCCAATGAGAAATAACTATAAATAATGTTTTAAAAGTTTTTAACTGGTTGGGTCAGATGATCTGGAAGTTTCGATGATCCCAACCATGTCCTCAACGTCAAAATGGGTTTGGGTAAAATGATAAAAACCTCATCAATACAGTGTGGCAGGCATCACCAATCTACTTGACCAGGAGTCTGCTTTGAGTTTGGAATTGCATCTCAATTCAGAAGTAACATCCAAACTCATAGTAGACAGCTGATCGGGTAGATTAGCGATGCCTGCCACACTATATGGAACCAATCCTGGCCATTCCATTTTCCTCCTCAGTGGTCAAGGACAGGCTCTGACCTCCTAAAACATGAATGGAAGTCTCCTGGGAGGCTACTGTGTTTGGAAAGAGGCAGAGCAGTGATGGGTTTTGCCCCAAGATACAGTATGAGCTCTAAAGCTTCTGAATGTGCATTTCCTCCTAAGACAATGAATAGCAGGGTCTCTCTCTGCTCTAAGAAGTGGAGCCTACAGCTCACTTTTAAAGGATTGATTTAGGAAGGAGGCGTCCTCCTCTTCCTGCCAGGACATGGATTTAGTTGTCTCAAGGGTCCTGTCACCTCTGAAATGGGTGGTCTTTCTTCTTCCTTTCCCTTCTTCCACCCCCACTCCTTCCCTTCTCCCCGTGGGAGCCACAGGTTCCAGGATTTGCCTACAGTTTGTGATGGTTTGCGGAAAGCCAGCCAAAGGGCTGGGGATTTAGCTCAGTGGTTCCAGTGCCTGCTCTGCAAGTGCAAGGACCTGAGTTCGATTCCCCAGTACCAAAAAAACAAAACCTACAACAGAAAGCCAGCCACAGAACCAGTCCATGCAGAACCCCTGCTGTTTGTGGTGGCACATGCCTATAATCCCAGAAGTCTGGAGGCTGAGGCAGGAGGATTGCCAGAAGTTTGAGGCCAGCTTGGGTTACACACTGAGTTCAAGAACAGCCTGAATTACAGAGAGAGAGAGACCCTGCCTCAAAAAACCAAAATCAAAACCAAAACCAAAACAATTCCCCTAAAAGAAATTCTACTGTTCAATCACTCTATTGTATACCTTATAACCACATAAATACAGAGCAAGAAGTGTAGCAATTGTGTAGAGCAAAGGAGCTAATAAATATTAAATGCTGAACAAAAACTGAGGAGGGAGAGAAGAAATAAAGATAGGTAGAAAGGAGAGTAAGAAAACTGCAACTTTAAATTGTACTTTTAAGGACAAGTAGAACTGCATTAAGCTTCATGCTGGGTGTGGTGGTGTATGCCTGTAGTCCTGGCACTCTGGAGGCTGAGGCAGGAACATTGCCGCCAGGCTAGACTGGGCTACAAAGTGAGTTCAAAGCCAGACCAGTCTGAACTACATAGCCAGACTCTGTCTTAAAAAAACTAAAACAAAAACAAAAAAAAATTGCAGCTTCAGGACACAAAATGCCATTTTCCTTTCTAGGAAATGTACTCCAAAAAAAGATACAATGAGCCTGTAAAGTGGGCTTTTTACCTGTACACTGGCCCTGTGCTTTAAACGTCAAACACATACAAGTGTTTGCACTCTAAGCTAGCCCACCGGAGATGGGAGAGAGGGCACAGCTTAGGAAGAGAGGAGTGAGGCGACCTAGACCGACTCACACCACCTCTCAGGCCCTGTGTGTAGAAGTTCTCATGGGTTTTCACCTGACGTGGATGGCGTAAGAGGACACGGATGCCATGAAGACCTCGTACTGTGGCTTCCCTCATGGTAGTCCACCCTGTGTCCTCCACGTGCACCTCTTCTCTTTTTTATTCCACCCAAGTGTGCTCTGCAGAGCCAGTTTCTCTCTCACCCTTCATTTATACTTTTTCAAATGAACCTTGTCACCCTTCTTTTGCTTGTTTCATTCAATTCTTTTTTTTTTTTTTGATACCGGGGATCGAACTCGGGCGCTTGTGCTTGCAAGGCAAGCTGCAAAACCACTGAGCTAAATCGCTGGCTCATTCAATTCTTTAAGACAAGAAGAACCTGGAAGTCAACTCCAGAAAGGGATACAAGTACCCCAAAAGCTGGCAAAGTTTATATGGCAAGCTACATCTAAAGGAGCTACCTGATAGCACACCCAGTGGGTAACTTGACAGACAGTAGGAAAGCACATCCCAGATTTCCACCCTGAGGACACCCCCAGATCACATACCCTCCCCCCACCCAGACCATAAAGACTTTCACCCTTGAGCACCTGCAGCACTCTGAGTACTTACTTCTCACACAGCTTTTAATACCTCAGCACCGACACATCCTGAAAACACTTTCTGTGATGGAAGCCAGCCAACCTACACTGTACGCCATGAGTGGAGTGAATTTATTGCAGATAGGTAAGTTAATGAGATATATGGTAGGCAGTTAGACAGGGTGGGCCTTTGAGGAACAAATGTGGAGGACACTCAAGAAGCCAATGCAGAGGACAATCAAGACACAGTCACTGAAGGACAGCATTGTAAAAGAAGAGAAACTCCCACACCCATGTGCTTCCCCTAAGGATGAGTAGCAGTGATGGATATTTGAAGTAGGTATCAATCACCCGGGTGGGGGCCAAGGTCTTCACGAAGGATCCCTGACCCACCCCTTACCACCGAAAATCCTCACTCATTCCTTGTACGCTTACTTGCTTCCCCATTGGATCGCCACTGAGTCAATATTACCTAAGCGACTGTACTTGTAATCGTATTGGTTGACTACAGTGTTGTCCCACCTTGAACCCTCCTCACCTCACCTTACCATAAGAGAAGCAGGGTGAATGGGCAAAGCACTCCCACTCCCTCTTTTTGGCAAAAGCTTTCTTTCTCTCAATAAATCTTTCCTACTCTTGACCTCTGGTTGTTCCTAGAATTCATTCTCTTATTATAGAGAACACAAACTCACACTTCAGATACCTAGCAGGTTTGGGAGTTGCATCTATTCCCCCTTTTATGAAATTGAAGCCTACATCTCTTTAGGAGGCCTTCTCAGACCCTATCTAGTGACAGCCCCATCCAAGAAAAATGTAATGTAGAAAATAGTTCAGTTTATAGCACTGGGCATGGTGACACACTTGAAGCCTGGCCCTGCACTACAAAGGGAGACCCTGTCTCAAAAGAGACAAAAAACCCCCCAAAAAGTTTAGTGTATGAGTAAGGCAGCTAGAGAAATTAAATAAGAATAGAGAGTGGACTAGGACTCTGGACCAGAATGAACCTCCTCAGGCAACATGGAATCCAACCACTCCCTACCAAATTCATGAGTTCCAAGGAAATTATAATGTAAACTAAATAATTTCTTTCTAAAAATCCCAGTTTACTGTAAACACTACATGAAAGAACTGGATTAGAGAACCAGTCCCAATTGGTCATTTTTTTTGGTACAGGGGATCAAACTTGGGTCCTTGAGCTTGTAAAGCAGGCAGTGACACCACTGAGCTAACCCCTCCACTCCCGCCCCCAACTGGACATTTTTAAAAAACTTCTCAGTGGCTGGGGATTTAGCTCAGTGGTTCTGCTGCCCGCCTCAAAAGTACAAGGATCCAAGTATGATCCCTGGTACCAATAAATAAATACATAAATGCCACCTGTGACAGGTGTCCACTAAACAATGAAGAAGTTCTGCATCCTGTTTACCTGTAAGTGACCGTAGACTGAGGGACCTGGATGGCTACCCATTCGGGTCCTCTCCTGGAAATTCGGGAGCTATTCCTCCTCTTTTGATTTTCAGTAAAATCTTCTAAACTTCTGTTTTGGTTTGTGACTTCATTCTTTGATATTTGTGGAACAAAACAGGCCTGATACACACAGTACCATCAATACAGGTTGAAATGTGAATCATGTGTAACTTAAAATTTTCTGGAAACCACATTTGAAAAGTGAAAGCAAATAAGTGAGAAGCTAATAATATATTTTGTTCAACCTAATATGTTAAAAATTTCAACATGCAATCAACAAAAAATTATTACTCTATTCTTTTTGAAATACTAAGTCTTTGAAACCTAATTTTACATTTATAGCACATCTCTGTTAGGTAAAAGAGCTGAAAAACCAGGACAAGACCAGGACTACAACAAGCCTTTATTATGAGTAGGATCTGCTGGGCTGTCTCCTAACAAAAGAAAAGCAACATGGCTGAACAGGGAGCTTCTTTTATAGGAGCGGGTTAACCTGAGCTGGGGTGGAATTGGGTAAGGTAGCATTAAGGGATTGGAGGAGCCTGTGACATTACTAGGAAGGGCTTGTGACATCACTGGATACTCGGAGGTAGCAAGTATCGGGTTACTCTTTTGTGGGGGGGGGTATGATGGGAGGAAGAAGGCTGTCCCTTGGTAGAAGCCATATTTAACATGGAGGCTGCTATCCCATGTGGCAGCCATTTTAAGGTGCAGAGCATTATGGGAAGGAGACTACTGTTTTATGTAGCAGCCTTCTTGAGGCAAGGGAAATTTAACAATCTCAGTTCTAGTTGCACTTCAAGTACTCACTAACCTCAGTGGCTAGTGGCCACCATATTGGATCATGCAGCACTCTATTCATCTTTTTACATATTTTACTAATTCAGACATTATTTTTAATCTGTGGTTTTTTTTGTTCTTTTTCTTGAGTTTATTGGTACAATCTAGGTATACAGTACAGTTACATTCATTACTGGGATCTTGTACCTTTACATGACAGGTCTTGGTTCTCATTTTTTCCCCTTGTCCCTACCCTCCCTTTACCCCCTCCTCCCCTCCCCATTTACAAACACTTTATTTCCATTTTTTCATTTTCTCATATTTTTTTCTTTTAATCTGTGGTGTTTAATCCTTTGGATTCCTTTTTTTTTTTTTTTTCTGAGACAGGGTCTCACCACGTAGTTCAGACTAGTCATGAACTCAGTATGTAATCTAGACTGGCCTGGAACTTGTGGCAATCCTCCAGCCTCTGCCTCCTGAGTGCTGGGATTATAGGCATGCACCACCATGCCCTGCTGGATTATTTTCTCACGAATTACTCTCTGTGAATGTATTTAATGTATATTGCATATCACACACTTATGTATCTTTAAACATATATATTGGTATTTGAGTGGTTCATGTAAATGGCTTTCCATTTATAAAACTGATCTAATAATTTTCTGCTATATTATTATGTATTATTCATCATTGTTCTGGCTTGTGTTTAGATGTCCCCCACAGCCTTATGGGAATGAGGTGGGGCTTTTTGGGATGTAGCTGGATCTAGAGTGTGTGAAGCTGGAATTGATTCACAGTGCAATGCTAGGCTCAAGGGCACGAGGATTAAGGGTGGGAGTGCTACCTGCCCTGAGTAGTCTGTATACAATAAATAGGGGCAGGAAGATGCTGTTAAGGTCCCTTGTTGCTTTTGCTACCGTGTGGGTGCCATGAACTTTTCTCCTTGTGATGCCCCTCTGCCATGCCTGCCTGCCTTGGAGCCAAACAGCTATGGACTGAAACCTCTACAAACTGTGAGCTAAATAAATATTTCTCCCTTTAACTTTGGGTGTCAGGTATTTTGTCTCAGCAATGAGAGAAAAGTAACTAGCAGTCATTCACGCACAGAGCACCTGGGTAACCTGCCTTTGTACTACTCCTATTGATATAGGACCTTCAAATGATATAGGGGAAATAATATCACTCCCAACCTGGTGGACATCCAATACGTCGAGTTTAAATTTTCAAAATTGAAGGATGAATTCTGAGTAACAACAGGTGCTAAGAGTGGGAAAATTTTATTGAGAGGGAAAGCTCCTGAGAGACACAGGAGGGGTCCTGGAAAATGGGTTGCAGTGGACCCCACTTTCTGGAGCAAAATCACAAGGTGGGTACTTCATGGGACAAAACTATGAACAACCAATAAGACTACAAGTACAGTTGCTTAGGGAATACTGGTCCACATGGGGAAGCAAGTCATGTAGTAGGTGTACGTGGAAAGGACAGGACCTTATTTGGAAAAGAAGAGTCAGGAGTTCCTGGTCACCCACCCAGGTGACTGATGCCTAGCTAGACTTATGAACCAGGTAATACTAATCGTAATACATCATTTATCCCTTGGGGAGGCATGGAGGCCCAGTCATTCCATCTTTATCTTGAGGCCTGGCCTTCAAAGAATAGGCCTCCAGCCACCGTGGTAATGTATTCTTATCTTCTGCACTGACTCCTTTGAGAGCCTAGCCCTGTCCAACTGCCTATAAATATTTCTACCTTGCGTAGCTGATTATAACACTGTGAATGCTTTTTTCCCTTAAAATTCCTTTTTTTCTTTTTTTATGCCTCTCACTCTTTCCTCTATTTCTTTCATGACTACAGGAAGCGAGGTTGGACAATCTTCCTTCCTCAATTAGTCCTGAAAGGGCATTTGGAGCCCTACCTGGGGGCAGCTGTTTTTTCTGTGATAAAGTTGCTTCCTGAACCTGGGCCCAAAGCAATTAATCCTGAATATGTAAAGAAGAAACAGAGGATGTGGTGGGAAGCGTGAAGGTGTTAAGCAAACTCTTTCTTTCATAGGCGTTTGCATGACGCATGAGGAGAGACGAGAGAGAGAGAGAGAGAGAGAGAGAGAGAGAGAGAGAGAGAGGCCTGAATTTGAAGGCTGAAGGAGAGGATGTAGTAGCAAAATTGGAAACGCAAGCATGAATATGGATGGTGGTTTTTTCACATACACAAGTGGCTGGAAGGTGGCAGTGAAAGACTGTTACGGCGCCCATTACAAAGGTAATGGGCTGGATGTAACTGGGGATTCTTCTGAAATTCCCAGTACTACCCAGCTGCCGGGAACTTGAGGGCCAGGCCCGGATCCCGGAGGAGGAGCGGAGCTGCAGCTCAGTGGGGCGGGGGTCTGACCATTACAAAGGTAATGGGCTGGATGTAACTGGGGATTCTTCTGAAATTCCCAGTACTACCCAGCTGCCGGGAACTTGAGGGCCAGGCCCGGATCCCGGAGGAGGAGCGGAGCTGCAGCTCAGTGGGGCGGGGGTCTGCGGGAGCTGGGCCTGAAAACCGCTCATCGGTGCTAATGATCAGGGAGGGCCTCTCAGGGGGAGTTCAAGCGCTGTGGCGCTCTCTTTTGTTGCGTGCACTTCAGCTGGCTTCTGGGCGGGGGTGGTGGCTGGTCTGGAAGGAGACGCGTTGCTAGGTAACCCGGGAGGCGGGGAGCCCCTCCCTCATCCTCGGAGAGGCAGGTGCTCGCGTGCCTGGGAAGGATTTGGATGTTAAATAGCAGACGAAAACAAGAGCTGGGGAGTCTCTCTCTCCTAGAACAGAGGATTGGAAAATAATACTGTGACTTGGAGGTGGAAGGAGAGACGGAAGGAAAGGGAGGAAGGTCAGAGAGTACAGGAAGAGTGAATATTAACTATTAAATGAAAGGAGAGGGAGTAGATTATGGGAAAGAAAACACCTCCATCAGCTCTGGAAATGCCCGTTACAAGATAGTGTAATAGGATATTGAAATTAGGTTGATGGCAGAAAGGAAAATCATTAATTTTAATTTATACTTTTAAAAACCTGCTGTTTCAAGATACAGTAAAGTTGCCCAAGGCTGCAGTGCCTGTTCCAGGAATCTCCAAAAATATTTCCAAGATGCATAAGCTGTAAACAGGGAAGCTGTACATGGCTCCCTACCTTTCACGTGTGAACTGAACCCTTGCATCCCCTCCCACAGAAATCCGTGGTCACTAGGAATACACATCCTGCCTCACTGTTATTTATTTATTTATTTGGCACTGGGGATCGAACACTGGTCCTTGCGCTTGAGAATCAGGCAGCAGAACCACTGAGCTAAATCCCCAGCCCTACTGGTCTTGAGGACAGCCCCAGACTGTTACCAGGTTTGGCGGTGCTGGAGGCTCCTGCTGGTGGTGGTTTCCAGGTTCTTTCTGTCCTGAGTGAAGAATTAGTCAAGACAGGCACAAAAGGCAGCAAAGTTTTATTAAAGCAGGGAAAGAATCAGGCTCTGCAGAGAGAATTTTGACCAAGTAAGAGTAGGAAAAACTGGATATCAACCTGCCACAGATTAAAATTAGACCCTTATCTTTCGCCATGCACTAAATTAAAATCCAAATGGATTAAAGATCTAAATATTAAAACAGAAACATTAAACTTGCTGGAAAGTAAGTGAGGCAGAACTCTGGAAGACATTGGTATAGGAAAAGACTTTATGAACAAATCCTCAGTAGCACGGGAACTAGCAGAAAGAATCAACAACTGGGATCTCATCTTACTAAAAAGCTTCTGTACTTCAAAAGAAACCATTAGCAGAACTAAGAGACAATCTACAATGTGGGAAAAAATTTTTACCAGCTGTACCTCAGACAAAGGACTATTATCAAGGATATATAAAGAACTCAAAACAATCAGTCCCCCCAAATATAAAGACCCGATCCAAAAATGGGCATCCGAAATGAACAGACATTTCTCATACAAAGAAGTGAAAGCAGCAAGAAAATATATGAAAAAATGTTCCACATCACTGGTCATTCGAGAGATGCAGATGAAAACAACACTGAGATTCCACCTCACCCCACAAAGAATGGCTGCTATCAAGAAATCACACAATAACAAATGTTGGCGGGGTTGTGGGGAGAAAGGAACCCTCCTCCATTGTTGGTGGGAGTGCAGACTAGTGCAACCACTATGGAAATCAATATGGAGATACCTCAAAGAGCTTGGACTGGAGGTTCCATTTGACCCAGCCATCCCTCTGTTGGGTATCTTTCCAAGAGAACTAAAAGAATCATATCACAGAGAAGTATGTGCACCCATGTTTATAGCGGCACAGTTTGTAATAGCTAAATCTTGGAAACAACCTATTTGCCCATCCGTTGGAAACTGGATAAAGAAGTTGTGGTTTTTCTATAAAATGGAATATTACTCAGCCATAAAGAGCGAGAGAATAGATTCATTCATAGGAAAATGGATACATATTGAAGATATACTCCTAAGTGAAATAAATAAGTCCCACATGTGTAAATACCAAATAGTTTCCCTGGTGTGAATATTCTGCAACAATGCATAAGATTCTAATAAGATTACTGACATTTAGAAATGGGAGGAAAGGAGCTAAAGGTGTAGGGAAGGTGTGATACGTAGGGGAAGAACAAAAAGGGAAAAGAAAAAAATGTGAGAGAATGAAAAGATGAAAATAAAGTGTTTGTAGATGGGGAGGGGAGGAGGGGGTGAAGGGAGGGCAGAGGTAAGGGGAAAAAAATGAGAATCAAGACTTGCCATGTAAAGGTACATGATCCCAACAATGAATGTAACTGTACTGTATCCCTAAATGTACCAATAAACTCAATAAAAAAAAAAAGAGTAGGAAAAGAAGTACCCTCTACCCATCAGACAAAGGACTACTATCTAGAATATGTAAAGAAATTTAAAAAATCAAACTCCTGAAATTTAAAGACCCAATTCAAAAATGGGCATCTGAAATGAACATTTTTTAGAAGTAGAAGTAGCAAATACAAGCGCAAGGACCAAAGTTCTATGCCCAGTACCCCCCAAAAAGAAAGAAAAAGAAGAAACAGCAAATAAACATAGGAAAAAATGTTCAACATCACTGGTCATTGAAGAGGTTAGGATGGAAACAACATGGAGATTCCATCATATTCCAAAAAGAAAGGTGGCTATCAAGAAATCAGCCAATAACAAATGCTGGCAGGGATGTGGGGAGAAAGGAACCCTGCTCCACTGCTGGTGGGAGTGCAGACTGATGCAACCACTGTGGGAATCAGTGTGGAGATACTGAAAAAAAAACTAGGATTAGGGGTTGGGGATTTAGCTCAGTGGTTCTGCTGTCTGCCCTGTAAATGCAAGGACCTGAGTTTGATCCCTGGTATGGGGGGGATAAAAAAAGGATTAGAGGTCTCATTTGACCCAACTATTTCCATGCTGGGTATCTTCCCAAAAGAATTAAAAGAATAATATGGGCACCCATATTTATAGTGGCAGTTTGTAATAGCTTAAACTTGGAAAGAGCCCAATTGCCCATCAACTGGAGACTGGATAAAGAAGATGTGCTTTAAAAAATAAATAAATAAATAAAGTGGTCTACTACTCAGCCACAAAGAATGAGAAACTAGAGACATTTATAGCTAAATGGATGCACATCGAGGCATTAAGTGAAATAATAGGACACACGTGTAACTTCTGAATAGTTTCTCTGGTGTGAAAAACTAAAAATGTAATTGAGGATAAAAATGTATAATAGATAATGTGAAATAGGGAAAAATGTTCCGAAGGGGAAGGGGA